>NC_140493.1:3718890-3948890 GCF_964271855.1 Acomys minous | reverse complement strand
GGAGAAGGAGAAGGAGAAGGAGAAGGAGAAGGAGATGGAGAAGGAGAAGGAGAAGGAGAAGGAGAAGGAGAAGGAGATGGAGAAGGAGAAGGAGAAGGAGAAGGAGAAGGAGATGGAGAAGGAGAAGGAGAAGGAGAAGGAGAAGAAGAAGAAGAAGAAGAAGAAGATGCTTCTGTTAAATTCTAGGAATTGGATGGCCTGGGCTGTGACCCCCTTTTTACTCCTCCTTTATTTTCAAGAGTAACCAGTTTAGTGAGGCTGTGAGGTGGGACCCCCGCTAATGCCGGGAAGGCACAGTCAGCAGCCCAGCTAACGAAAGCCGAGTGCACTTCCTGCCTAGCTCCTCCTACCCCCTTGGTCACAATAAAGTTGTGCCTTGTCCAGACACAGGGACTGGGCTGGTGGTCTCTTTCTGGGTAACCCTGACTTGTTTTTAACACTGAGAACTGAATTTAGGTTCCTCTGGAAGAGCAGTGTGTGCTTGTAAACCCCAAAGCATCTCCCCATCCCCCCCGAAGTGGTTTTTTGTTTAACTTCTGTGGTGCTGGGGGTGGCACCCAGGGTCTTGTATGTGGCTAGGCAAGCGCTCTACTCAGCCCACAAACATTTGTAGTTTTATTTCATGAAATCTAACTTCTCCTCCTCTTTCCAGTGTCTTAGACGTCTAGAGTCCCCAGTTTGCCTAATTCAACACGTCCGGCCTGTCCGTCTGATCCCACTGGGCCAAACCAAGCCCACTGCTCCCTCCATAGTTTGAGAGCTTGACACATTGTCCTGCAGTCAGTTTTAAAATCAGGAGGTGTGACTCCTGCATCTCCGAACACTTTCTAAATCGTTTCCGTCATTCTGCCATCTATTTTATGTATTTATTTGCTTGTTTTTGCAGTGCTGCGGATTAAACCCGGGGCTACTTACGCGTGTTAGGCAAGCAAGCGCTCTAACGCTGAGCTACACTTTTTTGTTTTGTTTTGTTTTGTTTTTTTTGTTTTTTTGAGACAAGGTTTCTCTGTGTAGCCTTGGCTTTGTAGACCAGGCTGGCCTGGAACTCACAGTGATCCGCCTGCCTCTGCCTCCCGCTGAGCTACACTCTTAACCTGTCCTGTTGGCCCTTCACAAATGCCACCCTTTCCACGTAACCGCCAAGTGCCAGCTCTCTCTCTGCGTCCTGGGCCTTTCTCTTGTCACCCTCTCTTCATACTCCACTCATGAGGGCTTGTATTCACCTGGAGATTTGGGGATCACTGATGTCCAGGTAGAAAGATGAGCTCGGCCACTTGGGGATTATTACTCATCTGAAAGTATTCCCCTGGGCCCTGGAGCGGAGGCCGGGGCTGCGGTGGGGCTGAGGATATGCCAAGTGAGTGGATGAGTGGATGGAGAAGTGAAACGGCCCTGGAGTCACTCAGGCAGCTCCTAGGCTCTCATCAGAACCTGGGCAGCCGTCCTTAACAAAGGAGGAGTTAAGCAAACACGTTCATTAACTTTTGAGGCTACACCTCTATTGACAAGTGTAATGATACGTTGTTTCACTCGAGGTTTCCTTGGTTTATTACAGTCATTATAATGCCCATCAATAAGAGAAAAATGTGCCCAAATGACTTAAGGAATTATGCATGAATTGCACACTCAGGCATTCCACAGCCAGGGCCCACCCTCGATCAATACTGCCACACAATAAAGGCTCTTATCAAAGCATTGGATCTTGCTTAAGCCAAAAGATTATCAGCCTTCGAATTAGCACTGCAAACAGGACTCTCCATGCATCTGCTAATGATTTCCTTTGCTTAGAGGGGACGGTCCTAGTCTAATAGTGGCTGCAGGGATGCATGCACATGTCTGTCCCTTAATCCCCAGCAGAGAGCTCTGCCCTGGAGGGGATGGCTCAAAGTGTTCTTTTGAGTGTGTGAGGGCAAGTGTTAGATGGGGGCAGGGAGGTGGGGAGATGTAAGGCCACGTTAAGCTGAGTCTAGGATTTACTGAGGACTGGCGGCTCCAGCCAGGGATAGTGGGCAAGGTGTCCCTGGCAGAAGGGACACCTAGAACAAGTTGGAAAGCTGTCAGCCTGTCTCATACCCACGTCAGTACCTCAGGAGGGCACTGACCACCTGCTGGCTCCCTGGCCAGCACTGGCCTGGCCGGTTCCTCCATGGTCTTTTCACATTGCAGACTCACCGCAGCTCAGATCCCAGGAAGCCGGGTGAACCAGGCCACAGGCCACTGACCCTGTGAAGTGCTGACACACACAGAATTTTCCACCTGCCCCATGGGGCTTTCAGCTGACCAGCCAGGCCAAGAGGGCAGGGAGCACCTCTCCCTGCTGTCCTGGATTTAAGGCTTTGCTTGGAGGTTGCGTTTTTTTTCCACCAACCAAGCCTCTATCGATCGACTTGGAATGTCAATTTGTAATTAAGGTATACAAACATACATTAAGATGCTCACATCATTAGTGAATAACTTGGTGCATTTTTGCCAGCTGCTCACACCTGTGTCACCAGCACACTTGTCCCCAGCGTGAGCAGGACCCTAGGTTCCTGTACCCTTCCTCCCAGCACCTGCCCCAAACTTTTCCCAGCTTGTGGCAACATAGATCCATTTCACTGAGGTGTGTGCTTTATCTGTGTTTAAATATGGGTTCTTTTGGGACTGACTTGTGTGTGGGGAGGGGCACGGTATGTGTGTTCACGCATATGTGAGTACATAAGTCAAAGGCCACACTCAGATATGGTCCCTCAGGTGCCATCCTCCTCGTTCTTTCTTTTGAGCCAGGGTCTCTCACTGTCCTGGAACAAACCTAGTAGTCTAAACTGGCTGACTGGGGAGTAGGGGGATGGAGGGGGAGGGGGTCTCCCTTTCTCTGTACCCATCATGCCTGGTTTCTATTCGTTTGTTTCCTTTGCAAGGGATCTTGGGATGGAACTCAACTTTCCATGCTTGCAAGGCAAACACTTTGTTGACTGACCTCTGACCCCCAACCCCTGACTTTATTTTTAATATTTATTTGTTTGTTTTAATGTATATGAGCAATCTGTCTTCACACACACACACACACACACACACACACACACACACACACACACACACAGAAGAGGGCGTCAGATCTCATTACAGAGGGTTGTGAGCCACCATGTGGCTGGTGGGAATTGAACTCAGAACCTCTGGAAGAGCAGCCAGTGCTCTTAACCACTGAGCCATCTCTCCAGCCCCTCTGACTTTTTTAAAGGTCTTGCTAGGCTGGAACTTCCTTCTGCCTCTATTAGCTACAACCTAGTGGCATAGTAGGCATGCACTGCCCACCCACCACCCTCAGCTTTAGTAGTTATTCTTTTTAAAAGGATTTATTTATTTATTTATTTATTTATTTATTTATTTATTTTTGGTTTTTCAAGACAGGGTTTCTCAGTGTAGCCTTGACTGTACTGGAACTCACTATGCTATGTGGACCTCTCTGAATGCTGGGTTTACAGGTGTGTACCACCACGATGGACTTATTTATTATTTTTACTTATACGTATGTGTGTAGGGTTGTGTGCATTTATATGCCGTGTGTCTGCACATGCCCAAGGAGGCCACAGGGCATTGTAACAGGCTGTTGTTGGCCCCCTATACGGGGCTGGGAAGCAATCCCAGGGTGTCTGCAAAACCAGTAAGCACCCTTAGCCACTAAACCTGCCTCTCCAGCCTCTAGACCAGCAGTTCTCAGGGAGGCACGTTGCTATTTGATTACAGCTTTCATAGGGGTCGAAAGCACAGACATTTATATTATGACTCATAACAGCAGCAAAATCACAATTATAGAGCAGCAACAAAAATAAGTTCACGGTTAGGGGCTGTATTAAGGGGCAGAAGCATTAGAAAGGCTGAGGACCGCTGTTCTAGATCCAGTGTAAGAGACGGTTGCTTCCCTGTTTTGTTTTGTTTTGTTTGTTTCCCTATTCTTGTTAAGAAGAGGAGGAAGGGGCAGACTCAGATCTGCAGCAGATAGCGAGCCCAGCAGCCCAAGGTTGAGAGAATTCCAGACAAGGCTCATTGCTGTTTGATGGCAGATTTCAGGTTAAGGCAACCTTCAGAGCCCGAAGCAAGCGGTCAGCGAAACCCAGCAAACTGTGAGTGGATCCTTCCCCTAGCCTTGGGGCAGCTGAGCTGGACTCCTGGCTGGACAGATAAACCCCTAACTTTCCTTGTAGCCTGAAGAAACTCCAGAGTCTGGAGGTGTCCTGGACCTGACTGCAGAGCTGTACGGTGTGAACCCCTCCAGCAGGCTCTGTCTCAACCCCATCTCCACTCTCCCTATACCCAGCAGTTCTCTCTTCACGCTGTTGGGTGGGTCCTCTGGGTGAAGGCTGCCTGTGTCCCTCCAGGGGACTATGGAAACTCTTTGTTGTTTTGTTTTGTTTGTTGTTTTTGTTTTTCGAGACAGGGTTTCTCTGTGTAGCCTTGGCTGTCCTGGACTCGCTTTGTAGACCAGGCTGGTCTCGAACTCACAGCGATCCACTTGCCTCTGCCTCCCGAGTGCTGGGATTAAAGGCGTGCACCACCAGTCCGGGCCAACTGTTGGAAACTCTTGATCGTTGTTCCCTGAAGCTCCAGGGTGCACCCACCAGTCCAGAGAAATCCCCAGGGTGCCTAACGAACATGACCTGGCCTGACTACCAGAGCCCTCTGTTTCCTAGCCCTGGCCCTATTTCTGCCTATGACCCTAAAATGGGGGAAAGTCCACTTGAGGGACATAGGGGGCCAAAACTAGAGAGGGCACAGAGAAGGAGGGAGCTGAGGGAGATTTGGTCAGAGAAAGCGTATGAGAGGAGAGGGGACAGTCCAGGTGAGTGGGTTACATCGTGGACTCTGCATGCGGCACTCCAGGCTGTGCAGAGACCCAGGAGTCCCAGCTGAAGGGATACAGTAGCAAAAAGTGATGGCGGCAGAAGGAGAGGGGGCGACTGGTGGGGACTGGAGGCAACGGCTGAGGACATTGAGTGTGATACCCAGGCATATGAAAGCTAGGGTTGGCTGCTTCCATCTGCAGAAGTCGGACAGCTGGATGAGCAGCCCACAGTGCTGCCTACCGGTCCAGTCTCATTGTCTTCATGGTGCAGTGAGGGATGAAGGTGACCCTAGGCACCGTGCTGGGATGAAGTGCTACCAGGCTGGGTTAAATGACACAGGAGGCGGGGGTGAGGTGGGTAACACAGCGTGGAGTTCTTCTGATTTAACAGAAATCTTCAGCGCAGCCCAGCCCAGCCCCGCTCAGCAGCTTGTACTGAGTACTCACATTAGGTGGGCTGCGAGACCCATGGCAGGCGGGAAGGAAGGAAGAGCAGGGCAGAATGAGGCCAGGCTCAGATGTGGGGAGCTCTAGGAATACACAAGAGGGTGTCCTCCTTCCTGAGGGATGGCTTCCTGGAGGAGGAGAGGGGGAGGCTGGAAGCTAGCCAGAGGAGGAGGAGGAGGAGGTCCTTCAGGAAGAGGTGGCCTTTGTGTTCAGCCATGGAGGACAGAGCTGGGGAACACAGATGAGCAAGCGTGGCCCATGCTTGAGATGCATACAAGTGAGTGGGCGCCGAAGGTCACCCCGCGGGCCTGGGGGAGGCAGGAAGCGGGCAGCTGCAGAGAGGCTGGGGCGCCTCCCTTGCTCTGGCTTGGAAAGAGGTCCCCGTGGCTGGTCAGAGTGTGGCTCCATTGACTGAAACTTCCGTTTCAATCACTCAAGGCCACAGCCCAGCGACAGTGCACTGGCCATTTACAAACACCACATTCAGTGAGGGATACCCACTTAAAAAGAATGCATAGGAGCTGGAGAGATGGCTCAGAGGTTAAGAGCACTGCCTGCTCTTCCAAAGGTCCTGAGTTCGATTCTCAGCAACCACATGGTGGCTCGCAACCATCTATAAAGAGATCTGGTGCCCTCTCCTTGTGTGCAAGTATGCACATGCAAGCAGAACACTGTATATATAATAAATAGAAGCTTTCTCCGAAGGGCAGCCCATGCTGCAGCTGCCCCCTTGCAAGGCTGGGATCCCTCTCGTGCTGGCCTCTACAAGGGATTGTTCTGGAAACTGTGTGTATAGCCACCTCCACTCACGTGGCACGTGGCCATCAGCAGTTCCTGCTCCACTTCTCCCACCACTCCTCCCTTTGCCCCCACTCCTGGCACAGCATCCTGGGACAAGCCTTGCCCTCCCTCAGTGTGGTCCCTGGAGGCCTCTCTCCATCTTCCAGCTGTGCTCACTCTGTTGTCAGCTGGTGAGGGTCTAACCTCTGCTCCACTGCAAAAGGCTATCCCTTGTCTTTGTCAGTCAGCCCACACTTGGGGAATCACCCAACCTTAAATCCTGTGACCCTCAAAGCTCACAGTCTGTTCTTTAGCCACCTCCCATCTGTCTGGCCTTCAGTCTCGCACCCCAAGACTTTTGGGCTGCACCATGCCTTCTCCTCACCCCAAGCTCTCTGGCCTTACAGCCCTTCCCTGTCTGCCATCCCTGCCAAGAGGTCTAACACACCACTCGGTGCCCTCTGGGCCCAAAGATCTGGCTGCCTTTCTGGTTTCCACTGGACCACTGGGCCCTACCGGAGATCTGCTCACTGCTATGCCCATCACCTCTGACCCTCAGCAGGCTCCCTGCACCCTCTCACCACTCTCCATCCTGTTCAACGTCCTCCTCTCGACTGACCCATCCACGCTCCCATGGCTTTTCTCTTTTCTCCGCTGTTAACCCTGTCCTGGTCCCTCCAGCACTGCCTGTTAGCTTGCTGATAGCCCACCCTCCTCCTCACTCACAAAGAGCTCAGAAGTACAGACACGGAAAAGCCCTCCGCCTCTGCCACCCACCTTTGTATCTCCCCGTCATGTGCTCTGCGCCTCCCTCCCAATTCCCGCCTGAGAGCAGCCCGCAGTCCAGCATGGCTCTGGTGTTCTCCTTGAACCCGGAGGAACCACCACCCTCTGTCTCTGTTGCCAGCCAGCAGCCTTCGCCTGATCTCCTCTCACCATCGCTGAAGGCCCCTAATCCACCCCCTCCCCGTCCCCTGCCCTCACACACCCCCACCCCATCCCCCATCCCAACCCCCCCCATCCCCGCCTGCTGCCCTTCCGCCTTGCCTCCCACACATGGCCTCTGCAACTCCCTGGACTTCTTTTGCCTGTCCCAGAAGCAGGCCCACATAGAAACGTCCAGAAGAGTGATTCCTTCCTTCTCCAGCCTGCACACGCACACGCTCCATTCTTAAATGTGGAGGTCGAAGGACACTTCGCAGGAGTCAGGTCTCTTCATCCACCGTGTGGCTCTTGTAGATTGGACTCAGGTTTCCCGGCTTGGCAAGCACCCTCACCTGGCGAGCCATGCCATTAGGCCAGCCTTCACTCTTAACTGAATTTCCTGCGTTCCTGCACCAGGCAGAGGGCAGGGGCTGCTTGAGAAGAATAAACACTATTGCTTTCTAGTATCTAGACCTTCATTTAATCTTTCTTCTTTTCTTTTCTTCTCCCTTTGCTGTTTGTTTGTTTGTTTGTTTGTTGCTTTGTTTTTGAGACAGGGTCTCTCTGTGTAGCCTTGGCTGTCCTGGACTCGCTTTGTAGACCAGGCTGGCCTCGAACTCACAGCGATCCACCTACCTCTGCCTCCTGAGTGCTGGGATTAAAGATATGTGCCACCACTGCCTGGCCTTTTTTTTGTTTTTTGTTTTGTTTTGGTTGGTTCGATTTTGGTTTTTTGAGACAGGGTCTCTCTGTGTAGCCCTGGCTGTCCTAGACTCCCTTTGTAGACCAGGCTGTCCTTGAACTCACAGAGATCCACCTGCCTCTGCCTCGCAAATGCTGGGATTAAAGGTGTGTGCCACCACGCCCGGCTGCTGTTTTTGTTGTTGTTTTCGGTGCTGATCATATGCAGGGCTTCCCAGGCGCTGGGTCAATGCTCCCTACCACGGAGCCTCATCTTGGCGTGCTCACGCCTTAGCAGGCTGAGAGCCTGTATGCATCTCTACCTCATAAATGCTCTGTACTACAAGCTGCCTTGTTCCCTGATGAATGGCCAACGCTTAGCCCGTGCCTGGTGCTCAGAAGATATTTGTCGCATGGCTAAGTGAGTACGAGGAACTGCCTCAGTGTCCTAAAGTCATGAGAAAGCAGCCATCTGCCAACTAGAAGCAAAAGGTGAGTGGTTAGCTAGGCCCGCAGCGCCTGCAAACCCTGAGAAAGTGAGTGGCTTCAGGCCCCACAGCCAGGCAGCTGCTGAGGTGGCTGTGGACCCCCGTACCTTGCACCACTGGGGAAGATGCTCCACCCCAAGGTCAGTGCTCAGCTTCAAGCAAGTCTAGGGGTGAGGGGGACAGCATGGGTCCCTGCTTAAAGAAGGAGGAGGAGGAGGGTCCGCAGACGGAGGAGGCAGATATTAAACTGCTGCAAAATGGACGGAGGGTTGGGCCTGGGGCTAGGTGGCCCCTGTGGGGGCAGGGGTGGATGTGGTGGCTGAGATGGGTCCATACCTCAGCCTGGCTGGTCCATACTCACAGAGCTGTGGGATCTGAGCCTGTCCTGGGTGAGGATAAGAATGTGAGGAGTTCCAGGTCCCTTAGGGGTGGGGACAGAAGCTGCCTGACTACTCAAGGAAGGCTTCCTGGAGGGTGGCAGGGTGGGGTGGGGTGAGCTCCAGGAAGAGCTAGGTTTGAATTATAGCTACTTCCTAGCTGTCTGACCTTGGGCAAACATGTGTTCATTCTACAAACATTTTTTTTTTCCCAGCATCTATTCCATGCCAATCAACTGTAAAGCGTTAGGACAACAAAGGTGGATTAGATATGGCTCCTGTCCTGAGAGCTTACAGCTTATCCAGGAAAGCACACGCTGTGTCCCTGCTGTGGGATGTGGGACAAGGGATGGGGGTGGGGGCAGACAGAGGAAGTGGCTGCCAGCTAGCTCCTCAGCTTTCTGTCCCCTAATCCAGGTATACCGTCCCATGGTGCCTTGTAACTGAGAGAACAGAGAGAGCGAAGCTCAGTGTGCCGGTTGCTAGCAAAGGCTGGGCAGGTTTGGGCAGAGGTTGTTGGGAGTGAGACTTGGGAGGCAGGGGTTGTGGTGAGAGGCCTGTGGTGAAGGGGAGGGGGAGCCTATGTGCACCCAAGCGTGGATGCTGGCCACAGGCACGGGGAGCCAGGATGTTATGAGTGGAGCGCAAACAGGTTCAGGTGACCTTTGCATAAAGGTCACTGGGTGTTGCTTGTTCCCAACTCTTCTTGGCTAATGGCTGTGGTACATCCTGACTGCATTCGCAGCTCCCCAGTCTCCCTGGAGGTCAGTGCATCAGACTTCCAAGGCCAGCTGATGAGTGCTTGCCAGGCCCTGAGTGATAGAAACAGAGGGGACTGCAGGAGCCCTCAAGTCACCCTCAGCTCCTTGGGCCTCCAGTCTGGTCAGCTTCTCCCAGATATCAGAGGTGAGGACATCAGGGATTAGGAAAGGTTCGGAGCTGACAAGAGAGGAACAGTAGCATGAGACTGACGGTTTTTACAGCCTCTCCTAGCTTCCTTCTCCTCCTGCTAAGGTCTGCCCCCTCCTGTCATTGCTCCCCCACATTGCTTGTGCTGAGGTCCCGTGCAGCTGTCCTGTCCCGCCCATCCTGATTAGATCCCTTCCAGTAAGCAGGAACTCATTTCTTCCCAAATTGTTAGAACAGTCCCCATGTCCCCAGCTCCTTCCACTTTTTTTTTTTTTTAATATCCAGTTTTGTTACATCCAAGCAAATGCGTTCCCGGTCCTTCCCCACATCGCCAGAGCGCAAATACACCCACTTGCTCTCCCTCTAGCCTAAGCGGCAAGAACCAGCCTTTCCTGGAATCAGTTCCAGCAGCTGGCTCCTTCACAGAGGGTGAGGATGGACCTCAGAGGGAGGGGTCGGAGCGGAACAGCGCTGGCCCTTTGTTCTTTCCGTCCCTCAACAGTTATTCAGCAGTTACCATGTGCCTGACCGTGAGAAGTGCTGAGGCTGCAAGGGGAGCGAACCAGAAATAGCCTACGGATTCCTGCCCCTCGTGGGCGGAGGAGAGGCCGACCACGCCCACCGGATTCCAGTCAGCTGCTAAGACTGAGAAAGAGGGTTCAACAGCCCAGGGATGGGGCTGAGGGTCCCTCCACAGGCGAGGATACACTTTCTCACCTGGGATGCCCTGCAACTAGGGATGCGCGATAAGATCAATTTTGTCTTCATAGGAGTTGCTTACTTTTTGGCAAACTAGAATTCAAAACATCACTTAAGGATATTTTCTGAAATGTTAGCTTCAGCTATTTTTTTCTAACCGTCCCTCACTATTTGAGAGATAACGTTCATGGGGATATTAAATGTGTTTCTCAGTGCAGATCTCAATCAAAAAGGTTTGACAGTAGGACCCGGGCCGTGAGACCCCTGTAGGACCCGGGCCTTGGGAAGCTGAGGATGGCGCGTGGTCCGTGAATACATATCCGGGTTCAGAGCCAGGAGGAGAGAGAGGAAGGGTAGGTGAACTGTCTGTGTCCCCCCACCCCACCCCTCCACAATGGGCAGCCCAGAAGCTCCAGGACTCTCTGTCACCCCTGGACCTGTGCCCTTTCCTGCCCCTCTGCTGGGCCCCTGAGTCAGAGCCACAGGTGGGAGTGGGGAAAGGCAGCCTGAGGGGGGATCTCATGGCTGCCCTCACTCCTCATGGCTGCCCTCACTCCTCATGGCTGCCCTCACTCCTCATGGCTGCCCTCACTCCTCATGGCTGCCCTCACTCCTCATGGCTGCCCTCACTCACTCCTCATGGCTGCCCTCACTCACTCCTCATGGCTGCCCTCACTCCTCATGGCTGCCCTCACTCCTCATGGCTGCCCTCACTCCTCATGGCTGCCCTCACTCCTCATGGCTGCCCTCACTCCTCATGGCTGCCCTCACTCACTCCTCATGGCTGCCCTCACTCCTCATGGCTGCCCTCACTCACTCCTCATGGCTGCCCTCACTCCTCATGGCTGCCCTCACTCCTCATGGCTGCCCTCACTCACTCCTCATGGCTGCCCTCACTCCTCATGGCTGCCCTCACTCACTCCTCATGGCTGCCCTCACTCCTCATGGCTGCCCTCACTCCTCATGGCTCCCCTCACTCACTCCTCATGGCTGCCCTCACTCCTCATGGCTCCCCTCACTCACTCCTCATGGCTGCCCTCACTCCTCATGGCTGCCCTCACTCACTCCTCATGGCTGCCCTCACTCCTCATGGATGCCCTCACTCCTCACGGCTGCCCTCACTCACTCCTCATGGCTGCCCTCACTCCTCATGGCTGCCCTCACTCCTCATGGCTGCCCTCACTCACTCCTCATGGCTGCCCTCACTCCTCATGGCTGCCCTCACTCCTCATGGCTGCCCTCACTCACTCCTCATGGCTCCCCTCACTCCTCATGGCTCCCCTCACTCCTCATGGCTGCCCTCACTCACTCCTCATGGCTGCCCTCACTCCTCATGGCTGCCCTCACTCACTCCTCATGGCTGCCCTCACTCCTCATGGCTGCCCTCACTCACTCCTCATGGCTGCCCTCACTCCTCATGGCTGCCCTCACTCCTCATGGCTGCCCTCACTCCTCATGGCTGCCCTCACTCACTCCTCATGGCTGCCCTCACTCCTCATGGCTGCCCTCACTCACTCCTCATGGCTGCCCTCACTCCTCATGGCTCCCCTCACTCACTCCTCATGGCTGCTCTCACTCCTCATGGCTGCCCTCACTCCTCATGGCTGCCCTCACTCACTCCTCATGGCTGCCCTCACTCCTCATGGCTCCCCTCACTCACTCCTCATGGCTGCCCTCACTCCTCATGGCTGCCCTCACTCACTCCTCATGGCTGCCCTCACTCCTCATGGCTGCCCTCACTCACTCCTCATGGCTGCCCTCACTCACTCCTCATGGCTGCCCTCACTCCTCATGGCTCCCCTCACTCACTCCTCATGGCTGCCCTCACTCCTCATGGCTGCCCTCACTCCTCATGGCTGCCCTCACTCACTCCTCATGGCTGCCCTCACTCCTCATGGCCGCCCTCACTCACTCCTCATGGCCGCCCTCACTCACTCCTCCTGGCTGCCCTCACTCCTCCTGGCTGCCCTCACTCACTCCTCATGGCTGCCCTCACTCACTCCTCATGGCTACCCTCACACCTCACCAGACTTAAGATCTATGCACCTGTTACAAACTCTGCTGTGGAAAATGATGCTACTGAGATGCAAAGTCATTCTGAGGACTCAGGATGTAGCCCTCAGTTACTGCTCCAGTACAGCATGCCACCACCACACTTCCGACCATAATGAAAATGTAAGCAAGCTCACAATTAAGTGCTTTCCCTTTTGAGTTGTGTTGGTCATGGTCTCTTTTTGGGGTTTTGTGTTTTGTTTTGTTTGGCTTGGTTTGGTTTGGTTTTTTGAGACGAGGTCTCTCTGTGTGGCCTTGGCTGTCCTGGACTGGCTTTGTAGACCAGGCTGGCTTTGAACTCACAGTGATCTGCCTGCCTCTGCTTCCCTAGTGCTGGGATTAAAGGCCTGTGCCACTATGCCCAGCAATAAATCTTTTTTTTAAATGCCCCCTATAGAGGTGTTGCAGAGATGCTCAAGAGCACAGGTGGATCTCTGTGAGTTCGAGGCCAGCCTGGGAAACACAGGGAAACCCAGGGCATAGAGGGGAGAAACAAAAACAACAAACCAAGCCAGCGGTGATGGTGCATGCCTTTAATCCCAGCATTTAGGAGGCAGAGGTAGGGGGATCGCTGTGAGTTCGAGGCCAGCCTGGTCTACAAAGCAGGACTAGGACTGCCAAGGCTACACAGAGAAATCCTGTCTCGAAAAGCTAAAAAAGGGGCTGGAGAGATGGCTCAGTGGTTAAGAGCACCGTCTGCTCTTCTAGAGGTCCTGAGTTCAATTCCCAGCAACTACATGGTGGCTCACAACCATCTATCATAAGATCTGGTTCCTTCTTCTGGTGTGCAGGAGTACATGCAGGCAGAACACTGTATATGTAAAAAATAAATCTTTAAAAAAAAAAAAGAAATCTAGCTGGACGTGGTGGCACACACCTTTAATCCCAGCACTTGGGAGGCAGAGGCAGGTAGATCACTATGAGTTCGAGGCCAGCCTGGTCTACAAAGTGAGTCCAGGACAGCCAAGGCTACACAGAGAAACCCTGTCTCAAAAGACAAACAAAACAAACAACAACAACAGCAAAAGAGTTCTCAGAACAGTGTTTGACAGATTCAATACATATTTAATCAGTGGCTGCTGTGGTCCATCAATCTTATGATGTGCCTCGTTTTTCTCATTATAATGTTCCTTACAATTGCGAGTAGCTGTCATCGAGCCTGGCAGGTTTCCAAAAGCCTTCTCTTTGCTACAGAAGTTAGTTAGTACTTGCAATGCCTTCACACAGATTGGCGAGTGCTTATAATCCCAGCACTCGGGAGGCTGAGGCAGGAGGATCATAAATTTGAGGTCAGCCTGAGCTCCATAGTGAGATTTTTTCTTGAACGATAAAATGTCTCCGAAATGCTATACAGACCACTTTCTAGATATGAGCCAGGAGGGAATTTATGCCTGGTACTGTAAACCTGTTCAGAAGTGCATGCCTGGTGAGGTCATAGGCTCTAGTGGGGGAGCAGGAGGGGGGTGGGGTGGGGGGTGGGGGAAGACCTACTACTACAGCTGTAGACATAGCGTGTCTAACTGCATTCAAAATGCTTCTGTTTACAGCCAAAGATCCCTGGTCAAAGATGTTTCTTTATGCGGCCAGCAGCCATTAACGCAGAGACTCATAACTCATCAAAGTGTGGACAAGAAAGAGCTGTGGTGGGTCGCCCGATCTGTGCCTTCCCTCCAAGGCGCAGGCAGCATCTAGAGGCTGGGAAGGACTTCTGGATGTGACATGGCTACTGCATCCGTGCACGCACACGTATTACCTGCACACAACCTGTACAAGGTGGGGCCACTAGCATTCCAGCAGGACAGGGGTGGAGCTCGTAAGGCCTCACCCTGAGGAGCCATGGGCAGGAAGTCACATTCCTCAGGCGGGTAGCCATTGGCAGGCCTCTCCTGGTCAGGTGGTTGATCTGATGTCCACGCTCATCCGACCTTAAATATCGTGAGTCACAAATAAAATCTCACTAGCCCAGGACGTCAGCTTGGGAAGGAGGACCTGGGTCATGTGAGGGAGGGGACAGAAGAGGGGGACATTGTGAACGAGTGAACAAGTAAATAAATGTACACAGTTCAGCATTAGGCAAAGCTGTTGAGCACTCAGGAAAACGCAGAAACAGATGAGCAAGACCTTGGTCTTCCTGACTCAAGAATGAGCACGATTTCCTGTCTCCTTGCAAAAAACTACAGCCAAGTGTTGATGCCTTCAAAAAGGAGAGCCCACCAGGAGCCAAAACTGCGTCACCGTGCGGGATATTACTGAGGGAAGAACAGAATCGTCACTGTGCACACAGGAGTGGAGCCAACGCCAGCGACAGCGCTCACAGCGTGGTGTCTGAGGGCTGGGAGGAATTCTGAAAGGGAGCAGCAGCTGTCAGTCAAACCTCAGGTCCACAGGACGGCTCAGCAGGTAAAGACGCTTACCTGGCCGGCCTGAAGACAAGTTGAGTTCCCAGGACCCACATGGCTGGTGAGAAGCGACTGCCTCTCCGACGTCCACATGCATGCCTGCATGCCGTAATACACGAGCAACCACCCGACACACTAAATAACAGTGTCAAATCTCACCAAGGCATTTCAAGCGGGGTTTGCTGGCCTTGGGAAGTACGCCACATGTGCATACCAAATACAGGAGCGCTGTGCCCAGAACCAAGGCTGCAGCAAAGTCCCACAGTACAGAAGAGCTGAGCCTGCAAAAAGAACCGAACCAAACCATGGGATCCATCAGACGTTTGCTTTTTAGTTAAGTTTTTGGCTGTTGTAAATTCAGAAGAAATCTTTTACTGTTGCCAAACTTGTCATGGTCCCCTCATTTGGTTCTGTGGCCCACAGTTTAGGAAACTGGAGGGGCAAGGAAAAACAAAAATAAAAATAAAAGCCAAACCAAGCTGTGGCCTCAGTGAGCGTGCTGACTAAAAGTCACAGCAGGAGGCTGAGGCCTGGGTGTTCCACAGCTTCCTCCCTGGCATGAGGGAAGGGCTGAGGGCAAAGCCAGGGAATGGGGCGTTCAGTTCTGGCTGACTTCCCCCTCCTGCCTGGCTTGGAGCCAGACCAGAATATTCTGACAGCTCCTGGAAGCACAATCTCTGCGGACAATATGTGAGATGACGCCCATAGGTGTCAGGGTCTGTATGATCCCAGCCTTGGCTTTTGTTTTTGTTTTTGTTGTTGTTGTTTTTTTCCAGTGCTGGGAACAGAGCCCAGGGCTTCACTCTTCCACGGAGCCACAGCCCTAGCCCCACGTGTGACAAAACCACACAAAACCTGTGGCGAGGTGTCAATGGGCCACACAGAGACAGAGAGAGAGAGACCTATGCTGGGTCTGTTGTGGCACCAGGCTGGATCAGAACCAGTGAACGCTGCTCTCTGGATCACAAGCAGGGTGTAGACAAGAAAGGGGGTGTGGATCATCCAAGGCCACACAGGAAGTCGACGGTTGAGGGTGGGTTCTGAGCCTCTGTCACACTGCAGCTCACAGAAGGCCTGCGGGAGGCGTGTCCAGGCACCCCTGAGACACAGGGACTGAGCGTAAGAGGCAGACAGTGCATGGTATGGATTGTCAGGATGCCGGCGAGATACATCCCCTGGGTGGGCCGTTTTCATGTACCAAGTCCGGGTATGCTACGGTTAAAGGAGGAAACTGAATCACAGGTATCCTTCTCAAGACAGGGCTCTACCACCCTCACCTCTGACACTCTCTGGAGAGCCTAAATCAGGGGAGAGGACCCTCAGCTGGGAGCACCTGGGGAGCAGGTACCTTGTAGGACAAGTGTTACCTGAGACCCAAGGCCTACGAGGCTCCCTCCTTCTCTGCAGCTTTCCTCATTCGTTATTTCTTCCTCCACACTCTCATCTTTCTCTGTAACAGCAGGAGTTACAAGTCGTGTGTGTGTGTGTGTGTATGTGTGTGTGTGTGTGTGTGTGTGTGTGTTGTGTGTATATCTCGCTCTCTCTCTCTGTGGGTGTGGGTGTGTCTCTGTGTATGTGTATATGTGTGTCTGCACATGCGGATGTGTATGTGTTATGCATGTAGGTGTTTGTTTCTTGTGCATCTTGCTATGTTCTGAAAACAAATGTGGGGGAGAAACATCCTTGACATTCTTGTCTATGAGGAGGCCAAGTCTCAGGCCAGGCCTGGGCAGTGGAGAGTCTTGGAAAGCTCACCACACTGGGTTCTAGTCCTAGCTCAGCCACCAACCTCTGGGTAACCTAGGATAAGTAACTGACCCTCCCCTGGCTCAGTATCCCATAGGATAAGTGTCTCCACTCCACACTGGTCAGTCTCTCTCAAAGTTCTGTTCCTGGCCAGGAGGATCAGGCATGCCTTCTGGATGCATCGTGAGCCTTCCCGGATTTGGATCACCCCACAGAAATGGCTTCCTCCTGTGCTGAGGGTGGCTCTGAGCTCAGGGGCTCAGGGGCTCAGGGGCTCAGGGGCAGTATCCAGTGTCTGCTACAGCTTCAGAGACTCTGCATTTGGGGGACCTGTTTGCCTCATAATGCAAATAGCACTGAGCAACGGCCGACAGGACCTGAGCTCTTCCTGAGAGCCAGTGAGACAGTTTTATATCTCATTTACAGAGACGGGCCAGAAATGTCTCATCTCAACGACAGCAGTGAGTGCTGCAAAGCAGAAGGAAGCCCTCGTCCTCCTCAGCTGACCCTGACGACTCTACCACACAGGGCCAGCGTCCCAGGGCACTGAACCCACCCTTGGCTCCAGGCGACAGGAGTTACTCCCTAGCTGGGGCTCCTGGGGAGAAGTCGAACCATAATGGCTTATGGGTGATTAACTGCAAGAAATCAAGCCCAAGACAGCCTTGGAAAATTGTCACAGGCCAACCAGTTGTTTTCCATCCCCTTCCAGAAGGAAAGGCCATCCCGTCAGCGGAGAGGTCGCGCCAACATTTCCTCACAGTTTGGGGTGAGCCATTGCCCCTTCCTCGACCAGCCTTTCGGCCAAAGAGCAGGTTGCTGGAATCAGTCTCCTCAGCAGCAACTGGTGCTGGTGGTCACTGTGCGGGCTGAGGAAGCCCTGGGGCAACTCCCTGGGGTAACCGAGGGAACAAACACGGAAAACCGGGGACGTCAATCCTTATCTGGAGTCCATTAATGAGGAGAACATTAGTCATCTGTGAAAGCTAAGATGGGTTGATAGGCCTTAGGGTGGGCAGGGGGAGGGGAGGGGGCAAGGCCACCATGGGAGAACATGGCATTGGCAGGAACGCCCCTTCTACCCCACGTGCCCAAGTCTAGGATGGAAAGGCTCTATAAGTGCCCAAGGTCCAGCCTCCCCAGAGGCCCAGAGAAAGAGAGCAGAGAAGAGAGAGAGAGAAGGGGGGGACGAGCCACCCCACCCCCACCCCTGTGGCCCAGACCCCTGGCCAGCGCTCAGAAGGCTGGGCAGCATGTGGGAACTCCGGTCCATAGCCTTCTCCCGCGCGGTGCTGGCTGAGTTCCTGGCCACGCTCCTTTTTGTCTTCTTTGGCCTTGGCTCAGCCCTCCAGTGGGCCAGCTCCCCACCCTCTGTGCTCCAGATTGCCGTGGCCTTTGGTCTGGGCATAGGCACCCTGGTTCAGGCTCTGGGCCACGTCAGCGGGGCCCACATCAACCCTGCCGTGACTGTGGCCTGCCTGGTGGGCTGCCACGTCTCCTTCCTTCGAGCTGCCTTCTACGTGGCTGCCCAGCTGCTGGGGGCTGTGGCCGGGGCCGCCATACTCCATGAGATAACTCCAGTAGAGATCCGAGGGGACCTGGCTGTCAACGCTGTGAGTAGCCTGAGCTCTGTCCCTTCTAGGAGGGGCAGACGCAGAGCAAGGGCCTTTGTGGAGGGTAAAATGGGTGGGGCAGGCCCCCAGTGGGAGCCTAAGACCAGGAACACAGCTCCCCTCGGAGATCTGAGGAGAGAGCCCTGAGTGCCGGGCGCAGAATCCTGGCGGCATCCAGAGGGCCTTTCTCCCAGCACCGCCGAGGAGGAGCAGCCTCAGGTTTGTTGGATTCCATGGGAGGGCTAGGACAGAGTGTAGGAGGCATGCGACGCCCCAGCACGTGTGGGCCTAAGGCATGCGACACCCCAGCATGGATGGGCCTAAGGGATATAACACCCCAGAACACCCCAGCGCCCCTCCCGAGGCAAACACTGCCAGCTCTGTAAGGTAGGGGCAGGCTGTGGCAGGGACGGGAAGGGTTCCACTAAACCCCCAACTCCTGATTCAACCACAAATCCCACAATCTTTTCTTCAACCAACCGTCCAAAGCTCGATCTGGGCTTTGTCTTGCAAGCCAAGAAACGGACACTTGGGAAGGGATGCAGTAGCTCAGACAGTCTAGAGTCTGTTAACACCAGACCCTAGCAGAGGCCGACCGAGCGGACATGCCTTCATGTTAGGACAGCACCTAGGGCACGCTGAGCGTTAAAGGTGACGCTGTGGTCTCCTCCTCTCCACCTGTACAGGCCTAGGAATCTAGGGGTCCCGTCAGCACACACTCTGTAGCCCTACCCCAAGCCAGGAAAGCAAGCACCTCCCAGGCCTCCTTCTCCGTCGGCCCTGCACACACAGTCCTCTGTAGAGGCGGCTTCCCTCGTGAGAGGGGCAGAGGCCCTCCAGTCAGGGAACACTCTTCAAACACACAAAATACAGAGAAGCTGGGCCCCTAGAGCTGAAAAGGACAGAGCGGCCGAGGTGAGGAATGGAGTGTGTCTATTTCTATTGTTAAATACGTTTGTTTTGGGGGCTGGAGAGATGGCTCAGAGGTTAAGAACACTGTCTGTTCTTCCAAAGGTCCTGAGTTCAATTCCCAGCAACTACGTGGTGGTTCATAACCATCTATAATATAATCTGGGCCCTCTTCTGGTGTGAATACTGTATAAATAATAAGTAAATCTTTAAAAAAAAAAAACCCAAATACATTTGTTTTACCACAGAGGGACCTCTGGCTACAGCCAAAGAGATTGCTGAGAGCATGCCTCAGGCTTGCTCCGGCAGCAAGGCACTGGGGGAAGCTAGGCCTGGGCAGCAGCCAGTCTGTCCTTGGCCTCTATCACATCCCAGGCTCCCTGGCACTCAGTGTCAAAGACTGTCATTCCTCCGCGTTGACCCATCTTGAGTGGCAGAGAGAATCTGGCAATAACACAGCACAGGACTCATTAGCCCCGAGGCTAGTAAGAGGCCAGTGACCACCCCAAGCCTGAGGACGCCACCCAGAGTCAGCTTGGCCCCCAGGAAGTTGCCACCGACACAGATCTGCCGTCTGCCAGGCCACACCCATCTTTCCCTTGGTACAGGGCTACACGTTGGGTTCTGAGGAGTCCCCCCCACACACACACACTGTAGTTTCAACCTAGCATTCAACGGACGGACCCCAATCGCAGAAGCCCCGCTGTGTGATACCAGACCCCACTGAACGGCCATTGCCAGCAGGAGGGGGTTAGAGGCTTGTCCTTGTCACCCTCAGTGTCCCGGGATTGACGGATATCACCCATGTTGTACAGAATGACACACTGAGGCCAAAGGGAATAGTGTCCCAGTGAATGGGGGGGGCACAAGGGCAGGGGAGGGGGGGACCAAAGCGGAAGTCCCAAGTCCTCGGTCCTGTCTCTAGGAGGCTGTAGCGTAGTAGAGGTTGAAGCTAGACCCGGGAAGACCTTGAAGCACCAGGCTGGGAGCTCGGGGCCGAGAGAACAAGTGTGGGAGTTAAAAGCTGTCACCGGTCCACCCTGTGCAGCGCTCAGCCCCAAAGGGTAGGGTGTGGGGTGCAGGATGACAAAACCTGGAGAGACATCCAGCACTGGGTGTGGCCGGGTTAGGAAATGGCCTCTGAGCTCCCAGGACAGGGGCTTACAGGGACCAACCGTGGGCAACCCTCCGTGGGTATGGAGGCTTCATCTTCAGCATTCTAAAGCCCCCATCTCTGCAGCCTCCACAGGATGCCAGGGGGCAGACTGAGCAGGGAGAACAGCAAGGCTTGAGTGCAGTAGGGGGAAGGGGAGGGGGAGGCAGACAGAGGTGAGGGGAACCAGACTATACTATACGGTCCTTGACCATGGGACCACAGGAAAACTGACCCCTGGACATCCTGTTGCATCAGTATGACCTAGAAATAAAGGCTTTTCTTTTTTCTTTCTTTCTTTTTTTTTTTTTTTGTTTGTTTTTGGGTGTGTGTGTGTGTGTGTGTGTGTGTGTGTGTGTGTGTGTGTGTTTCGAGACAGGGTTTCTCTATGTTAGCCTTGGCTGTCCTGGACTCACTTTGTAGACCAGGCTGGCCTCGAACTCACAGCAATCCCCCTGCCTCTGCCTGCCAAGTTCTGGGATTAAAGGCGTGCACTACCACTCCCAGCTCCTTTTTTTTTTTTTTTTTTTTTTTTTTTTTTTTTGGTTTTTCAAGACAGCATTTCCTCTGTGTCACCCTGGCTGTCCTGGATTGGCTGTGTAGCCCAGGCTGGCCTCGAACTCACTGAGATCCGGCTGCTTCTGCCTGCCAAGTGCTGAGGTTAAAGGCGTGAGCCACCACTGCCTGGCTAAAGGCTTTTCCTGTACCAGGTCCAATGCTTCCTGCTGCAACAGGGACCTCTTGCCAAAATCATAATCACAGCATCTCTTTCCTCTCACAAACCTCAGCCTCCTCGGTCGGTCTATTAGGTTCTGGGATCCGCCTCCCAACCTCAGGCTGTCCCAGGTCCACCCCCTGCCTTGGGGCCAGGATCCCAGTGGTTAAGGAGGAGGGGGCCTATCGCGGGTCTCAGCCTCAAGGTCCCCACGGAGCCAGAGCGAGGAGCAGTCAGTGTGGCCAGCTTCCCTGCATTCACCTCTTCCCCTCACCTGTCCCCAGCTCCACAACAATGCGACAGCTGGCCAGGCGGTGACCGTGGAGCTCTTCCTGACCCTGCAGCTGGTGCTCTGCATCTTCGCCTCCACCGACGATCGCCGGAGTGACAACCTGGGCAGCCCTGCTCTCTCCATTGGCTTCTCTGTGACCCTGGGCCACCTCCTTGGGGTAAGTCAGTCATGGCCACGGGCCCCAGCTGCCCTACAAGAACCAAAACACACATGTCCCCCAAAGAAACAGCCACACCGACCGCTGTAGAGATAGACACACACAACTCCTCAGAGGGACCGCCTCACAGAATTGCCCAAGGAGGACACAGAACGCCAAGCTGTGACTCCTAAAGAGCAGATAGCCCTAAAGTGAATGGTTTTTCGAGACAGAGATTCCTTGTGTAGCCTTGGCTGTCCTAGACACTCTTTGTAGACTAGGCTGGTCTCGAACTCACAGCAATGTGTCTGTCTCTGCCTCCCAAGTGCTGGGATTAAAGGCGTGTGCCACCACGCCCGGCTTTCCTTTTTTTTTTTTTTTTTTTTTTTAAGACTGGGTCCCACTATATAGCACAGCCGCTGTCCTGAAACTCGCTCTGTAGACCAGGCTGGCCTTGAACTCACAGAGATCTTGCCTGGCCCTGGCTCCCAAGTGCTGGGATGAAAGGTGTAGATCTAGTCTCACCTTTCATGGGTTCACTTTAAGCCGAAGCCAACATTCCCAAGCACTGAGAGGAGGATGAAGCCATCTCAGTGTGTTCTCACTCCTCCTCCACCCCCAACCTCCTACTACAGATCTATTTCACGGGATGCTCCATGAATCCAGCCCGCTCCCTGGCTCCCGCGGTTGTCACCGGAAAGTTTGATGATCACTGGGTAATGGCCAAACCCCTGCCTTCCCCATTCCTAGAATTCATCCCAGAGATACATTAGGGCCTATAATACACGTGTGTATCGGGGGCGGCGGGGGCGGAGGGGGGGTATTTTCCAATCCCTCTCCACTTGTCCTGGGGCCCTGAGAAACCTTTGTTCCACCCTCCGGAGCAGTGCCAAAGATTCTATCTTCCCTTGTTCCTTGCTATAAACGAAAATAGCAGTCAGTATTTTATTGGCTTTCTTGGGGAAATTGAGCAAGCTTATCTCCATAACACAGTGCCTGGCATCCAGAGCCCAGTAAATGATATTCATAGTTAACAGGTAGCAGAGCTTGGTGTGTGCCTAGTGTGTCTTTCTCAGAGCTTTGCAAAACCTTTTTAGGGAAAGGCAACAGGCTCAGGCTCGGAGAGAGTGGCTTGTCTAAATGCACACTAGTGGTGGAATTAGGGCTCACAGCCAGGCGGCCAGCCGACTTCAGGATTTGCCCACTCGCCCCCCCACACTAAGGAATCGCCCTTGGCGGCTCATAATGACTTTTGTTGCATAAGTCTTCACTCTATCAGAGGTAAAGGGCCGCTTCCTACGCAGCAGCCAGGCGGTGCCACGCGAGCTGGTTGAGCTGGTGCTAGAGCCTTCTCCCGTCCCTCAGGTCTTCTGGATCGGACCCCTGGTGGGCGCCATCATCGCTTCCCTGCTCTACAACTACCTGCTGTTCCCCTCGGCAAAGAGCCTGCAGGAGCGCCTGGCGGTGCTCAAGGGCCTGGAGCCCGACACCGACTGGGAGGAGCGCGAGGTGCGGCGGCGGCAGTCGGTGGAGCTCCACTCCCCGCAGAGCCTGCCGCGCGGCAGCAAGGCCTGAGCGCCCCCGCCGCGCCCCCGCAGCGCACCGCAGCCGGCCGACGGCCCGCCCCCTCCCTCCTCCCCCCCGGCCCGCCGCGGACCCCAGTGCAGAGTGGCTGCCCCAGCGCCCGCGAGCGCGGTGAGCCTCAAAAAGGGGTTCGCCCCAGAGCCTGGCAGCACCCCCGCCCCGAAGCCTTGCCCCGATCTCTGGCTCGCCCGTTGCAAGGAACCAGGCACTTGGGAATCCGGGCGGTGTGGAGGGAAGGCAGACGGGCGGGAGACGGAGAGCTCTGGAGAGCCCGCGCCTGGTGCCGGGAGAGAAATGCTTAGAGACCACCTTGGGGGACGGGGGAGGGGGTGTCCGTGGTTGGTGCATATGGTTTTGTTAGGGTGTAAAAGCTCTCGCCTGTCTCTGTGCTTCTCCCGTGCTTCTCTCCTCACGTGCAGGGCCTGCGTGGGCCTGAGTGTGACCCGGAATGCCCGTGGTGATACAGGGCCGGGGGACTTCTCACTCCCGCTTTGGCCTCCTCCTCCTCCTGCACCTGCAATAAATCCACTTCCTCTGCTATGGATGAGTCCTCCATTGCAGCTAGCCCCAGGAAAAGGGGGAGGAGCTGGTTTCCAACCCCTTCTTCGACTCTCTGGGAAGATTCCACAAGGTTCCATCAGTCCTCGGCCCAAAGACTTGCCAGGACCCATTGCTGGAAGGAAACGTGTCAACTAGAGAATAAGTCCCCTAGACATGACCTCTAGTGAAGGCAGGATTGGGTATCCAAGGACTTTCTGGCCCGAGGGAGGGCTGGCTCTTCAAGGGACAGAGGGGAGTGTGTGCGCTCGCGCCTCCCATCCCCAGGGAGCCCACATACACCTAAAGATTAGCCTTCCACTTGGGCAAAGAAAACAAAAGCCCTCTGTGGGGCCCCAGCTTTTGTCCCGGGAGGGGGGCGGGGGCGATTTGCAACTAGACACTGCGTGAAAGGAGACACTCAATTTCGCAAGTAAGCCCTGGAGTCCAGCACAGAGCACATGCCTATGGCTGGCAAGGCAAGGTGCTGAGGCATGCAGCCACAGGACCGGGGCAACACCCTCCATCGCTGTCCCTCCCCCCCCATCCCCCATTCCCCCACCCCCCGCCCCCCGGAATCTCAGTTCCCTCTTGCCTTCCTCCCTGCCCTGTGCCCCACCTCTTTCAGCTCCCCCTGCCTGACAGTTACTGTGGTGTGAACCTTGCAGCCGGCAGAGAAAAGACGTGACTTGACCAGGCAGAGGCGGGTCCGGAATCTAGAACCCAGGCTTCTTTCTAAATGCCTGGGCCCAGGCAACGTTCCTCAGAGGAGATTAAGCTGGGATTAAGTAGGATGATGACTGCAAAGATGCTGCAAAGGCGCTGTGACTCTTAATGCTATTATCACACATTATCAGGGTCATTTCAATTATTGTTACCCTGACCTCTAACCTCCTCTGTTTCTTGTAATTGGTGGTTAAAGCAGAGTCCTGGGGACCCAATATTTGCCAATCGCCCCGTCCTGGTCCGGCCTCTGAGCCTTCCCCTATTGCCTGCATCTTGGCAAGCTTCCACTTCCTTCCTCACCCACCGGTCTTCTCCCTCTCTCAATTCGGCGGCTGCCTGAGTAATCTAAGGGCCACAGCTTGAGCCCCTCCTCGATGCTGTCACCCCCACACTCTCAAGGCTTTCTGACTCTGGCACTCCGTTCACGTGACCGCATGTTAGGGAAATCTGTCACTGCCCTTTCTGTCTCCTTGGAGGCATGAAGAGGAACACTGGACATACGCGCTGTGGAAAGGACCTTCCCATACTCCAGCGGCTGGTGACAGTGGCGTGACTTTCATGGCTGCTGTGACCTCTGGGGGCTGCCTCTCAGTCACTGCCCTGAAAGTTCACAGCGTCAAGGCTCTTTATCCTCAACACATCCCTATAGAAGGTCAAAAAAAAAAAATGTATCTGCGCGTCTTTCTGAGTCACATCTAAATAACGGAAGGGTAGGGGGAGCAGCCAGCGGTGCTGCCCTCCTCTCATGTGTGAACTCATTTCTTGCAAACCTTCATCATCCAGGTTCAGGAAGTAGCCCCCAGCCATGTAAGGCCTTACTACTTCCTGGCCATTCCCTTAGCATCCGAACCTCGTGAGAGAGGCAGAGCAAACGTTTCTTTCCCCATTCGGTTCTGAAACCGAGGCCCTGAAGACTGGCCCAAAGACACACAGCCACACACAGTAGAGCCGACCCACGGACTCAGGACACCTTACACAAATCCCGTATCTTCCCACGGAGGTAAAGCCCTACTAGGCTCTTCCTGAGGACCCATGGCAGAAGGCAGAACATTCAGCAGGGCTGGCCCAGCCCAGCCCAGACCCCTGTCACGTAGAGGACAAGGAGCCTTGAAGAGGGCGGCGGCTGGGTCGGGAGGAAATGACACAGGGACTCCTGCATGGTCCCTGCCCTTGAAGAGCACCCAGAGAGGAAGGTGGAGGCCAGGCACACCCGAACTAGACAAACACAGGTGGACAGGCTTCCAGGTCTCCACGCTGGGGGTCACACAGCTAGGGGCCTGGCAGGGAGAAGTGGCTGACCACCTGTCCCAGTAGCATCCCTCCCTGCTTCCCACTTGACACCCCCAAAAGCTGCTTCCGTGTTTGTATCGCTAGGCTGTGACCCTGTACGTGCAGCATGCATCTCCTCCGGCAGAGTATAAACTCTTTGGGGCAGTGAGGCAGTCTCTTACCTACGTTCTCTCTTGGCCTTATCTGACGCAGTGCTCTGCCTATGGTAAATATTCAGCAAGTGCTCATTTGTCAATAAATCACTGTTCGGCATGGAGCAAACACTCAATAAACGCTCACTTGTCAATAAATGTTTTCTCCCACAACTGAGAAGTGGTCGGTACAGTTCAGACGCCAGAGACAGTCCCAGGCCCCTAACATTTCTACCCGAGGCCTCTCCTCCTCCCAGGGAATCCAGAGGTCCCTAATTAAGAGAGATGCTACCTCCTTTGCCACAAGTGGGAAGACACTTCCCAGCCCAAAAAAATCCCAGAGAACTTCCTGTGAGCAGGAAGGCCAGGACCTTAACAGCACAGGGCAGAAACAATTCTGTTGGTTTTTTTGGTTTGGTATTTGTTTTGTTGTTGTTGTTGTTTTCCAAGACAGAGTTTCTTTATGTAGTCTTGGCTGTCCTGAAACTCACTCTGTAGACCAGGCTGGCTTCAAATTCACAGAAATCCATCCACCTGCCTCTGCCTCCCAAGTGCTGGGATTAGAGGTGTGTGCCACCATCATCCAGTTGACAATTTTTCTTACTATTATTATCACATATCTTGTGTGTATGTTATGAACATTTTGCCTGCATATATGTCTTTACACCATGTGTGTGCCTGGTACCCATGGAAACCAGAGGAGGGCATCCTTCAGACTCAGTTACATACCATAGTGAGCTGCTATGGGGATGCTGGAAATAGAACCCAGGTCCTCTGCAAGAGCAGCCAGTGTTTTGTTTGTTCGTTTTTTTGAGACAGGGTCTCTCTGTGTAGCCTTGGCTGTCCTGGACTTGCTTTGTAGACCAGGCTGGCCTCGAACTCACAGAGATCCGCCTGCCTCTGCCTCCCGAGTGCTGGGATTACAGGCGTGCGCCACTGCGCCCAGCACAGCCAATGTTTTTAATCATGGGTCCATCTCTCTAGCCCCAGTTTTAAAACATCACACCTATGACAGCAGTCACAGCCCATTGTCACCCACAAGCGCCCAAGTTCCCTTAATCTTTAGTTCAAGTTGAATCCTTGGCTTTGACACAGAAAAGAATTCCAGGAGAAGCCAGTATGACGTGAGCTGGAGTTCATTAAAAGAAAAATAAGGACCTCCTGAGTGTATGGGTGTGGGCTTCTCAATGAAGAGACCAGATGAAATGCCTAAGCACCAGCGATTTATAATGTTTTGGTGACTCTCAAAGGGTTGCTAAGAAACTATTTTTCTCCAATAAATGAGATTCCAGGGTGGCTCTGGATAGGATTACAATTTGATAAAATAAAACCAGAAACCACTAGGGTTGTGCAAGAGAGGTTACGATGGGTTGTTTGCTGTGAAGGCTCTTTCTGGTGAGATTTGCTAGAAAATTACAGGTCTACAACAGAGAAGGAAATGCTAATTGCATTGGAATTACCGACTCTGAGCCAGCGAGTCCCCTTTCTATAACAGGTTATAAGGTGGCTTCCAACGTGCCTTGTGTGGGGTTCCACGCGAGAAGGAAAGGCTGGCAGGTACCACGACTTCATAAGTTGGCTAGGACGCCTTTTCGTGGCACGTGGGGTCTTTCCTTCCAGACCCTGAAAACTCAGGGTTTGCAGGTGGGGAGAGAGAAAGGCTTTAAGCAAATGTTGCTGATTGTGTTGGAATTCACAGTTCTCTAGGCTGAGGGGCTCTTTTCTCTTTCCATACCCCATGTAATTTTGCCAGCGACTCTATATCACATGTTATCTTCAGTAAGAGACCTAAGTGACCCTGATGGTTAGAGAGACGGAGAGGCTTCAGATGCAGCCTTGGAAACGGAATCGAATCGGCTGCCCCCTGGGGGAACCTCCACAGATGGGACCGTTCCTTGTGACCAAGTCTGTGGGACAACTTGTAGTCCCTATTCCAGGCTGCTGTGCCAGCCCGAGCAAGCAACTTCTGAGCTCTGAGCTCCTCACATGTCCCTTGAAGTTAAATTGCTTGCAAAGTAGACGTAATTCCGACCTATGTTTTAATCCACAAAAGGGCAGGAACTAGCTCTTTTGTTTGTTTGTTTTTGAGACACTGATCTCACTATGTAGCCTTTGGCTGGCCTAGAATTGGCTCTGCAGTGGATCAGTCTGTCCTTGAACTCACAGAGCTCTGCCTCCCAAAGGCTGGAATTCAAAGCTGCCATGCCTGGCCAAAGCTAGCTTCCCCACCCGCAACTCCAGCACTGGGAATTGAACTTAGGGCCCCACATATGCCGGGCAAGGGCTCTACCACTGAGCTATATGTCCAGAAAGAAAACAAATTCTTGGTCTTTGCAATCCTTTGTTAGCTGGGAAAGAGTAGGCTCAAATCTTCAGGCCTCAAATTTGATGCGTCCGTCTCCTGGGAGAGCACTTGAGTCCTGCCCACTCTAAGAAGATAGATTGTGAGACCTGTGGAGTCAGGAGGACAGTGCCTGGGAAGAGAAAATGAAATTTAAAAAGAAGAGAGGGTGCCTAGAGAAGGCAAATTAAGTGCAGCCGTAAGGAAGATGTCTGGCCTCAAGGTCTCTGAGATGATCACCAGTCTGAGCCCCAAGGTCTGGGGAAAATCCTGAATGTAGCTGTCATGCCCTGCTGGGGGCATAGCCTGGCACCTCCACGGAGAAAAGAACAGTCCACCTGACCAGAGCCGTTGGGGAGGAGTTGCCCAGCAGGAAATGCCAGGCAGAATGGGGAACAATAGTGGGGTTTCTTTGGACCCTGTTTTCTTTGGCCCAGAGTCCCTCCTGCAAGTTCTTGCCTTTCTGTGGGCTCCTCCCCCCATGCCTTGCTGGACACACTTCTCTTCTCTTCCTCTGCTGCACCCTATGGCTCAGCTGCCCTAGCAGGAGGCTTTTAAAATGGGTGATGGTATGAGATGACTTTCCCAAGCCTTGCTCTATGGCTGGCACCATGCAAAGTGCTCTAGGATGAACAGGGGTGGGGTGGGGGAGGGGCGAGGGCAGGGCAGCTCCTTTTCCAGGATCCTGAGGGTGGGCCTTGCCCTGCCCCCAAGCCCTGGAAAGCCCTGGAACACCCACGAGCCTCCTTACACACACACACACACACACACACACACACACACACACACACACACAGTACCTGGGGAGGGAAAGGTGGAGGAATGAAAGAGGCAATGGGCAGAGTCTTGGAGCCCAGAGAGAGAAGGACAGGAGGGAGCCGGGAACTAGAAAAGTGCGTTGCCCAGCTGAAGAGTGGAAGGCCTTGATGGGGTGGGGGTCTCGGAGTCGGGGGCCGGAAAGACAAACTGTATGGGAGTCAGACGAGGAAAATGAGACAGAGACAGGTGGAGACAAAGAGCCACGGGTTGAAAGAGACTAAGGGAGCCGGGCGGTGGTGGCGCATATTTTTAATCCCAGCACTCGGGAGGCAGAGGCAGGCGGATCGCTGTGAGTCTGAGGCCAGCCTGGTCTACAAAGTTAGTTCAGGACAGCCCGGGCTACACAGAAGAACTCAGTCTCGAAAAATCAAACAAACAAAAAGAAAGAAAACCAACAAACAAACATAAAGGAGAGGAAGGGAAGGTGGGATACATAGTAACTAGAAACAGTGATGGACAGAGTGACAGTTAAAGGAAGAAAGATCCAGAAACCAAGAGTCAGAGAGGCAGGCAGAAAGAGGAAGACTTAGAGAACAAAAAGTGACTACTGAGAAAAAGAGACAATAGTAAAGAGACGAAGGGAGGAAGAGAGAGAGAGAGAGAGAGAGAGCCATGTTGAGAGAAAGACACAGCCACCTGGAGTGCAACCAAAACTAAATAATTAAATGAAGGTTTAAACGGACCATGGCAGGTAACTGAGGAGGAAGAGAGAAGAAAGCCGAGGTCAAAAGTGTTGGGTTGGAAACAGGAGAGGCCGAGGTTCTTCCCTCTAACCCCAGGCCCAGGGCCTCTTCCCTAAGCTCAAACAAGTCCTAATTGGTTACCACCACAAGCAAGGTCCCTAAGGGCCGCCACGGAGAATGCCTCTTAGAGCCTGCTGCCTAGAGCCAGCGCTGCCACACGAGGCGTCGAGGATTGCCAAGGCAGAGCTGGCGCTGTGCTCCCTACCGAACGCCCCCGCTCCCGCCGGGCCGGACCGGGGAGAGGCCCACGATCACCGGACCGCCCCCGGCACGGGCGGATAGGGAGCTAAGAGGCGCTGTCCTCAGAAAATCGCATCACTCTGGCCCGGCCTTGGCTGAGGCCGGGTCAGGATGCTCCGATCGCGCGAGGAAAAGGAGGAGCTGGACCAAAAGTCCGAGGACGAGAAAAAGGGAGGTCTGCCTGCCGTCCTGGGACACCGGTAAAGGCCGGCCGGCCGGAAAGGGACTTCCAGAGCTCTGTGCGACCCGAGAGACCAGACCGCGCTCCGCACGCACGTCGGCCAAGAAGGCGCGGGAGCAACGCGGAGGAGCGCAGGATGCGCGCGCCCCAGACCGCGGGGCCGGTCTACACCGCCGCGTGGGTCACGTGGCCCGGGCGGGTCCGCCGCTGTGCGGGCGGGGGGCAGGGGGCGCGCGGGGCCGCGGGTGGTGAGCGCGCGCCCGCCAGGCTCGCTCCCTGCGGGCTACGCTGGCCCCTGGGCACGGGAGCCGCCCCCGGCCCCCCCTCGCTCTGCCCGCCGCGGGGCGCGCGCCCTCTATATAGCGCGCCCCTGCCAGCCCCGCGCCAGGCCGCCTGCCACGGAGTGGGCACCGCACCGCGCGCAGAGCCCCGCAGACAGGCGCCCGCCGCTGCCAGTTCCGCCCCGACGGCCGCCCAGCGACGCTGCTGCCGCAGCCACCGGGCCCCGAAGGCCACCATGAAGAAGGAGGTGTGCTCGGTTGCCTTCTTCAAGGCTGTGTTCGCCGAGTTCCTGGCCACCCTCATCTTCGTCTTCTTTGGCCTGGGCTCCGCGCTCAAGTGGCCCTCGGCACTGCCCTCCATCCTGCAGATCTCCATAGCCTTCGGTTTGGCCATAGGTACCCTGGCCCAAGCTCTGGGACCTGTGAGTGGTGGCCACATCAATCCAGCCATCACTCTAGCCCTCTTAGTAGGCAACCAGATCTCGCTGCTCCGAGCTGTCTTCTACGTGGCAGCCCAGCTGGTGGGCGCCATTGCTGGGGCAGGCATCCTTTACTGGTTGGCACCAGTCAATGCCCGGGGCAACCTGGCCATCAATTCGGTGAGTGTCCACCAGACTGTGGAAGGGGGTGGGCAGGGACCCTCCATGCTTCTCCATCTTCAGAATGGGTACAACCAAAAAAGGTGGTGCACGGCTTTGCCGGGAAGAACAGGCGGACCAACCTCCTGGCCAACCTGTGCTCCCCAACACTGCACTTCACCTACCCTCTGCTCTTACACTGCGCTGCCTGGTCTCGCTCCCCATGGCTGCCAAAACACCCCTCCGGTCTCTAGTCTCACCTGCTGTGTCCCTGGTGGTGGATAGTCATCGTGGTCTGGGGTAACTTTGATGTCCCTGGGTTTCCAGTTGATTAATCGGGACATGGAGATGGTCATAGCGCAGCAAATGTCAGGTGGATGACACTTAGAAGCCAGGGTGTGATAACCAACCCATACTGGCGTGCCCCCTTTTGTGACCCCTGCTCCTGCCCCCTGCAGTCTCCCCATTTTTGCAGCCCTAGATTCCCCCCCCCCCCCCCCCGTCCCATGTGAACTGGGTTCATTAATCAAACACAGAGGAGGATTTTCGCAGCCATTGTCAAGCCGTGAGTCAGCCACACTGGAGAGACGGGTTTGAGGTTGGCACCAGCAGCGGGTCAGGCACGGATAGGAGGCCAGGGGCTGTTTGCAGTAGGCAAACTGGGCAGCTGCCCACAGGAGGGAGGGTAAATGCCAGCTCATGGGGGCTGGCGATTGGGCAGAGCCGTTGACAGGATGGTGCCCAGGAAAACTAGCTGACACCCTACCCTCTGGCTACAGGCCTGAGCTTCGAGCTTGTGCGCGCTGAAGTAGTTTCTGCAGTGAATGGCCAGTCTGGGTCATGCACATAGCGTGGCTCCCAACAGCTTAGGCTTCTGGTGTCCCTTGCTTGGCTAGCCCTGTGACCGAGCCCGAAGGCAGCAGGGTCCTTACCCAAATTCTCCCTTGCAGCTGAGCAACAACACAACGTCAGGCAAGGCCACAGTGGTGGAGCTCATCCTGACCTTCCAGCTGGCGCTCTGCATTTTCTCCTCCACTGACTCCCGGCGAACCAGCCCAGTGGGCTCCCCAGCCTTGTCCATTGGCCTTTCCGTCACACTGGGCCACCTTGTGGGGGTGAGTAGTGCTGACGCAAGCTGGGGTGTCACAGTGGAGCCCCAGAATACCATCTCCTCCAGATGGACGAGACCCAGCAGAGTTGAAGGCCCGGTCTTGGGGCTGTAGCTTCCCTGGACCCTAGCCCTCCTCCCAAAACAATGTGAATAAAAGCGGGAGGGAGGGTGAGTAGGGAGCCTCACGCTCAAGCCGAGGCTGGGAAGGTTTAGGAGTACTGTGGGTTGGGGGACAGCTGGGCTGCATGGAACTGGGATGTGGCTGGCCCCTGCACTGTGTGACCTTGAGAGAGACAGAATTCTGTGGGAAGGGAAGGGAGGGCACCCTCCTCACTGTGACACCTCCCTCCCTCCCCCCGCCCAATCTATCCAGATCTACTTCACCGGCTGTTCCATGAATCCAGCCCGTTCTTTCGGCCCAGCGGTGGTCATGAATCGGTTCAGCCCCTCTCACTGGGTGAGTGTGGGCCTTCTCCTGGCTCCCTAGTGAGTGCTAGAAGCCAGGGCAGCATGCTAGACTGAAAAGCCAGAAGTAACTGGACCCTTCTGGATGTTGTAGACTCGCGGATGTTGGGGGGTGGGGAGGAGAAGAGACCACAGTAGGGGCTGAAGTGCGAGGGGGGGCAGATCGCAGTTTCTCTAGAGCTGCAGTGGGGATCCCTGTTCATCTCCTCTGAGGATTTTTGTCTGTCCCTCTGTGTGTCTCTCCTCTGATACTGGGAGTGTGTTCTCTTGGGACTGTTCCCTTGGCCAGCAAAGTGCCTCCATATGCCAGCCAGGCTCGGAGCTCCAAAATGGGAGGCAGAGCCTCGCTGGAGCTTCAGCAGGGATGCGGCTGGCCTGGCCCTCCACATGTGTTGGAGGCTCTGTCTCCTCAGAATGCCTGCTTGCCTCTTTGTAGAGTGGGATTGGAAAACCTGTCCCTCCTGCCTGCTCCTTGGAGGGTCTGTGACTTTGTCATTGAAGACTGGCTGATAGTATTGGGCCCCCCGAGATGGAAAGACATCTTTCCCTCTGGAGGCCTGGAAGTCTACTGCCTGTTTCCTCTCAGGCTCCACAGGGCTGTGATCCAGTGAGGATGATCACGGTCCCTGAGGCCGGAGGCTCACCCTAACCCTGTCTTCACAGGTCTTCTGGGTAGGACCTATTGTGGGGGCCGTCCTGGCTGCCCTCCTGTACTTCTACCTGCTCTTTCCCTCCTCCCTGAGCCTCAGCGACCGCGTGGCTGTCGTCAAAGGCACGTATGAGCCGGAGGAAGACTGGGAAGATCACCGAGAGGAGCGGAAAAAGACTATAGAGCTGACAGCGCACTGAGCAGCACCACCAGGCAGGGGCCAGACCCTCAGCTCCTCAACTCCTGGAGAAAAAAGAATCAAAGCAGACCTCAAAGCATCTCTCCCTCCCCAACGGTCCTCTTGGCTGGGGAAGAGGCACCGAATCCCTGTGCTGCAGACAGGGATGGGAGCAGAAGCCCATGATGGGACACTCAGGGTTGGGGCTGGATTCTGACAGGGACAGGGCCTCTTTGGGATGAGGCAGAATGTCTGCCACGGGCCAGGGCTCAGAGACTGTGAACGCAGCGCCAAGCTCACAGGCTGCCCAGCAGCAGAGAAAGGAGAGAAGCCTGCTTATCACACCCAACCCAGCCACTGAGGTGCCACGGCCAGCCCCCAGGCGGGCAGAGGGACCTCAGATGATTCACTGTATGCCATCTTATTTATTTCTGGTCAAGGGTAGGTGGGTGAGGGGCGCTACTGGTATTTGAATTGGGCATTTCCCAATAAACCACCGGTCTTCATATTCTGCCATCTTCGTCTCCTTCCAGAAGCCTCTTGGGGCAGTGGCCAGTCAGGCCTCTCCTTTGTGACGCCACACCCTCACGCATGCTCACCAGAGGGTTCAAAGACCGGGAGTGAAGTCCTGTGAAAAGGAAGGGAAGGAAGGTGAGGCCACGCGAGGTTGAGAGGACCAGAGAGTTGGGGGGTGGGGTGGGGGTGGGGGGTGGAGGAGAAACCAAACTGTAGGTCCAGCAGTAGAGACCAGGAGAGGGCTGAGGGCTAAGAACAGGGGCCATGTCCAAGTCACGTGACCCTCCCACCCATTCCCTTCAGCTATGTCAAGTCCCAGCCACTTGAGGAGGGCCTGGGTGTGCCAGGCAGGGTGGGGAGGTGAACCAGCCACAGCCCCTTGAGATTCCAAAGGGATGACCCATCAGCTTCAGTCCCCGCATGGAGCTTCCTTTTCTGGGTCTCCCACTATTTCCAAAAGGTGATGTGTTGGGAGCCTGTGTTCAGAGGTTGAGGCGCTGCAGCTTCACCTCACCCTGCTCCTCCTTCCCTTTGGGGGGCGGGGAGGCCTCTTCACACCCTACTACCCTCCTGCCCGGTCCTTGCTGGCTTGTTCAGATGCCACCGACACTCAGGAAACTTCTGAGCTTCCGTTTTTTGTTTGTTTGTTTTTGAGTTTTCAAGACAGAGTTTCTCTGTGGAGCCTTGACTATCCTGGACTTGCTTTGTAGACCAGGCTGGCCTCGAACTCACAGGGATCCGCCTGCCTCTGCTTCCCAAGTGCTGAGATTAAAGGCATGCGCCACCACGGCCGAGGCTCCATTTAAAAAAAAAAAAAAGATTTTATTTATTCTATATATGAGTGCTCAATCTGCATGTACACCTACATGCCAGAAGAGGGCATCAGATCACATTATAGATGGTTGTGAGCCACTATGTAGTTGGGAATTGAACTCAGGTCCTCTGGAAGAGCAGCCAGTGCTCTTATCCGCTGAGCCCTCATCTCTCCAAGCCCTGAGCCTCCATGTTAACCTGTGAAATATATCAGGACACTTTCTCCTTATGGGCCAGTGAGGAACCAGGTGAGGTAAGGGGGTGAAAGGTGCTTGGTCCCCACTGCCTCTCTGTGAGGAACAAGGTAAAGACACTTGCTCAGGACTCATCCCAGAGTCATGGTTAAGGAGTCTAGAGTGCCTGGGCGGTGGTGGCGCACGCCTTTAATCCCAGCACTTGGGAGGCAGAGGCACCAGGATCCCTGTGAGTTCAAGGCGAGACTGATCCACAAGGCGAGTCCAGGACAGCCAAGGCTATACAGAGAAACGCTGTCTTGAAAAACCAAACCAAACCAAAACAAAACAAAACAAAAAAAGAGTCCAGAGTGGAAACTGACCATCGGCATCCACTTTTTTATTGTATACTATTTTGGTTTTTCAACACACAACACAAGGGTTCTTTGGGTAGCCCCAGCTGTCCTGCACCTTGCTCTGTAGCTCAGAGTGGCCTCAAACTCAGAGATCTGCCTGCTGCTGTCTTCCAAGTGCTGGGACTAAAGGCTGCAGCCCTAGCGCCCAGCCCCACACCCAGCCCTTGCTGTAACTGGAGTGATTGGTCTTTACATTGGGCTATATTTGCCTGCCATATGGGCCGCCGTGAGGAGAGAATGGGATAATGACCAGGGGTTAGGCACTAGCAAGGGCAGCACCCGTGAGAGCCGGGTGAGCCACGCGGGCTGCCCTAGGCACTGCCTGACACCCAGCAGGGCCTCTCCGTCGTCCCTCAGCTTTGCCTCAGAAGGGCGCAAGGCAACATGAATGCGAAGACGCTACAGACCCAGATTGGGAGGCCAGGCCAGCGCCCCTCCAAAGCAGCCTGGGGTCTGAAAGGCAGTGAAAACTACAGGACCGAAGCCTGCCTTCCCCACAGGCTTCCACGGAACACCAAGCAACCCAGAAACGTGGGGGAGGAGGAAACCTGCCCAGCTGACTGCAAATGCCAGCTCTGGCCAGCAGGGGGCAGACTCGCCCACCAAATCCAGAGTCATCACTTCTCTGGCACTGGGCTCTGGCCAGGCAGGATCAAGAGCACAAAGGGCGTCTCAGGCTTAGGTTCCTGAGGCCACCAGGGAGCGGCCCCTCACTAGCCCTCGCCCAGGAGGAGATGCAGAAGAGAACAGCCTCACTCCAGCTTTCAGACAACTCTGGTTTGCATTCCTCTCTCTAATGGACCCCAAGGGGTGTGTGACAGGATGCACAGGGGGCCTGCAAGAGACAGATCTTTCAGCATGGGTGGAAAACCTAGCCAGAGGGAGTTACATACTGGTCTGCTGCTTCCTGCAGGTGACATCTTCCCTGGTGTCGGGTGAGGATCCAACTAGGGCTTTGGGCCGGCAGGTTGCTGTGGTTGGGCTGTTTTGCCAGCAGGGGGCACTGCGGACCTGCAAGTGATGGTCCCTGAACTGACAAAGCGTGCGCGCGCGCACGCGCGCGCGCGCGCGCACACACACACACACACACACACACACACACACAAATCCTGGACAACTCTGGGGCTTCTAGCCTCGACTCTGGTTATTAGCTATGCTTAGGGAGGTGCGCTCCTCTTCTCTCAGCATGGGGGGCACACTCACTCCAGGTGTTTGGAGCCATAGTCATGGTACCCCCACACCCCACCCTGGCCACCGGTCACTCTCCATGCATTGTCCAGCACACCTCTATGAAGTCGTACCCCAGCACGCACATGCTCTGTCAGGTCTCTGACACACTTCTCTGCCTGCAGAGGGAATGTGAGAAGAGCCCAGATTCTCGGTGTGAAGGCCCGGCCCTCCTCCGCAATCTGCTCCTGCCTCCACAGACAGGGTGCTGGGGCAGACGGAAGAGGAGTGGAGCTAAAAGTGGACAGTGGTGGGCAGAGGGAAGGATTTCGGGGGAGGATCCGGTCTCAGCTTCGCTCAGTTCAGCACCCTCCCCCCCTTCCCCCTGCCCCCTCCCCCCTCAGGACAAGAGTGAATAAGACTCTCAACCTGGCAGCCTGCCCACATTTGGTCAGAGTCAGGACGATGGCATGGAAAGTGTCTGGAACCCCTTCCTTCAAGTTAATGCTTTTGTTCTCTTTCGCTGGCCTTGCCTCCCTGGGGGCTGTGAAGGCTTCAGTGTTCCACACGTGCAGAGGCAGCAGCAGGCAGTCAGGTATCAGGCTGGGACAAAAGGCTTCTGAGCAAGAGTGAGCTCAGAGCTGCCCGGGCCCAGGAAGGTGCTGGCTGCTGCAGGAAAAACAGGAAGCAGGCAATGCCTGCCCACAGGGGGTGAAAGACCTTGTCCCAGGCTAAGCTGGATCCAAGGAGGCTCCGTCCTATATGATCTTGGGAAAGAAGCCCGTCGGGCACAACAAGCCCTTCTCCTTGCGTAGCCAGAGCAGGGCCCCAGGTGGTCCTTGGCCCTAACCTGCCAGAGGTCAAGACCCTTCCCAGTCCAGCTAATCTCCACTGCTGTGCCCTGGAGGTGAGGGAGTGTGATACAACAGCGTTTCTGACTAGAAACACTTTCCAGGTGTCTGCAGGCACTTCTCCCAACACCTGGGGACATGAGATTACAACAAGCAGCCGGGCGTGGTGGCGGGCGGGCACACACCTTTAATCCCAGCACTCTGGAGGTAGAGGCAGGCGGATCACTGTGAGTTCAAGACCAGCCTGGTCTACAAAGCGAGTCCAGGACAGCCATGGCAACACAGAGAAACCCTGTCTTGGAGAAAAAAAAAAAAGATTACAACAAGCCCGATGCTGAGATCACAGGTACCAAGCAGTTGGTGAGGAGGGCAGTACGCGTGGCCACAGTCAACACGCTCCTGTTTGCCTTACCCACAGCATTCCCATGCAGGCACCTGCGGTTGGTACACGTCCCAAGCTGCTACCAGGCCCAGCCCGAGAGAGGGCGGCGGGGAAGCAGGCCCCTCAGCCACGCTCATCTGTAGCTCAAGCCTGCTTCTCCAGGTAGCTCCCTCTGATTCTGCAGGGGAGGGACACCAGAGAATGCTTCACAGGGGACCACACTTGAGGGAGTGAGGGGAGAAATGTCTCTTCCGGTGTGGAGAACCTCATTAAAGAACACTGTGTTTGGCTTGATGTAGCAAAGCCAAAGGGAGTGGGGGAGGGGTGGGGCGAGGATCAGGAGGAAGTAATCCTTTCTCACAGTTTGGACGTGGACTTTCCGACTTGAACCTGAGGTGATGAGAAAAGCCAACAAAGGTTTGATGGGCTGTGGGGTGATGTGAACAGTGCGGCATTTTGGAAGGATCTCTGGTGCAAGAGACAGGGCCCCCCCCCCTCTAGCTTAGAGCCACGGGCAGCTAGGTAGGATATGGGTCCCAGGTGGCGGCCTGGCTTTCTAGGTAGGACGGGAGGTTGGCCCACGGCGCACAGGAGCAAGGAGTTTGTGCAGAGTGGGGGTTTGAACAATGGGAGAGATAGGTTGGGGGGAGGGGCACGGCCAGTGAGAAAGACATCCGGGTCAAGCCTGTTGACCTTGAGAGTTCAAGCCCTAGGGCCCAGGTGGTAGAAGGAGAAAGCTGACATCTGAAAGCTGTCCTCGGAACAATACTGTGTGCACAGACTCATGTATACAAAAGAAAATGAAACAATAAATGTAAAATAAAACAAACAAACAAACAAATTTTAGGAATGGAAAAGAGTGGCCAGGTGGTGGCACACACCTTTAACCCCAGCACTCTGGGAGGCAGAAGCTGGCGGATCTCTGTGAGTTCCAGGCCAGCTTGGTCTACAAAGTGAATTCAAGGGCGGCCAGTGCTGTACAGAGAAACCCTGTCTCAAAGAAACAAACTGAAAAGGAGCGAACCTTCTGGGGCCACTGGACTGGTGGAAAGATGACCGAGCAGAGCTTTGGCTCCTGATGAGGCCAGAGGGCACAGGGCACGCTGGCCCCAGCACGGTCAACCTAGGGGGTCAACATAGAAGAGAGTGGGGACTGACCCCAAGCCTCCGCCAATCCTCACGGTCCGGCTGACGTCACATATCCGGTAAGAAGCTGGGGAGGGGGGGGTGGGAGTCACAGAGACCTCCCGTCACGCGGGCCGCGCCTGCATGGCATCCAGTCCCACCAGCTGGGCCTGGCACCGCAGACCAGGCGGCGAGGTGTGGACAAGAATAAAAATGGGGCAGCGGAAAGGGCGGGGGGGGGGGGGGGACTGGCGGGCACTGGCGGGCACTGGCAGGACCGTTCTGTGCCCAGTAAGAAACGGAGGGTTCCTCTGAGGAGAGAGAAGGGAAAGCCAGGACAGCTGGAAGGACAGGATGCAGTAGGGGACTGAGACAGGGGCGGGTACGGTGGAACCTGCGGTCCAGAATTGGCTATTTCCCTCGAAAATGTCAGAGGGTTCTGTCCCGTGAGGGGGCAGGGGGGGAAGCCACAGGAACAGCAGACCGGAAGGAAGCCATCATGACAGTCCCCTGTTCTCATTATTGAGCGTCTGTGGAGCCAGTCTCCATGACAGACGCTATGTATAGGGATGAACAAAACGTGGCCCCTTCCCCGTAAGGGCTTGTCACCCTGTTGGAGAGACACATTAACCGCGGAGCGAGACAGCGTGCTGACTAGTATATGGAAATGCCTAGCTATGCGACAACACACAGAGATGTCCTTACCCAGGACATTGGAAGCTATCCTGAGGGATGAGTTAGGAGGTACCCAGGAACGGAGAGCGCCGAGGGCTCTCCAAGAAGGGAGAGTTTCAGAGATAGGCAGAGTGCTCATCCCAGGATGCTGGGGGACAAAGGGAGAGGCTCGGGTCCCCAAAGATGGGGGCGTAGCCTAGCAGAGACTTGGGCAGTGCACTTTTGAAACATCATTCAGATGGCACGATGGAGGACTGACCAGGGAAAAGCGAGGCCACAGGCTGGCCAGGCTGCAGGGTGGCAAGAAAAAGGTGCAGCCCAGGTGCGCACAGGGTTCAATTACCAGCAGAGCTAGATGCCTTTGCTCTGGGGTCAGGGGTCAAGGACGCTTCTTAGGTGCCGCCCACTGCACTGGAGGAGGAGAGGGTTGCATTTTGAGGCCGACTCTAAGGAGTCTGCTGATAACCAGGGGCATCTGTGGGCAGGCAGGGGCAGCCAGGGCAGGGAGAGGGAAGGCCTCTGCTTGAGGAAATGCCTTTTCATGCTGCTGGATGACAAAGGGATAAAACCTAGGCATGGGTGACACTTTGGCATGGTAATCATCTGATTTATTTTTATTTTTATTTTAAGAAGATTTATTCACTTATTTATTATTGTGCATACAGTGCTCCTCTGTATATACACCTGCAGGCCAGAAGAGGGCATCAGATCACATTATAGATGGTTGTGAGCCACCATGTAGTTGCTGGGAATTGAACTCAGGACCTCTGGAGGAGAAGTCAGTGCCCTTAACCTCTGAGCCATCTCTCCAGCCCCTGATAATCATTTGACTTAATAAATCACAGGATTTTTTTTTTTTTTTTTTTTTTGGATTTTCGAGACAGGGTTTCTCTGTGTAGCCTTGGCTGTCCTGGACGGACTTGCTTTGTAGACCAGGCTGGCCTCAAACTCACAGCGATCCACCTGCCTCTGCCTCCTGAGTGCTGGGATTAAAGGCGTGTGCCACCACTCCCAGCAATCACAGGATATTTTTGGGGGGGCGGGAGGGGGGACTCTGAGAGGTAGACAGAGAAGCCAGGGCTGTGAAGGGGGTGAGAGAAGGCGTAGAGGCAGGAAGTAAGGGAAGAGCTGGAGGAAATCCCCACTAACAGGTTCAGGGCCACGTGGCGCAGCTGGCACAGTCCGAGTGGTCCTTTCCACACACCCAGGACCACCTCCTCAGTGAAGCTGGCTCTGTTCATGTCTGCCACCTGGAAGCGACATCTCGTGCGGGAACGGCAGAAAGAACTTAGTTTCACACTGAGGATTACGGGGTACAGAACACACCCCACCTCTTGGGAAGAAGAGACCAGGCCACTAGGACATGGGCACCGCTGAAGCAGGCCTTAGACATGGGGTTCTCAGTGACCTTGCTGTGGCTAAGATAACATTGGGGCCTCGCAAGTCTCTAGCTCTCAGGCTAGGTTTTATTCAGCAGCCAGTGTTTGGCTGTCCTGGGAGGTTCCAGCTCAGTGGCCAGTGTTACCCCCTTACTGGCCTGGCCCCCCTCCGGTCAGGTGAGCCCAAGCTGGGGCAGGCACGTGAGCACTCTGTACCTCCCACCCCCAGACACACATAATCCCAGGGGCAGGCGCCCCACAGCTTGCTCCTAAGGACAGCAGTGTGCTGGAGGCACCCTAGCTGGGCTAGTGGGACCTGCCACAGCCAGGGAGGACAACAGAGTCTGGCAGGGGACAAGAGAGCTGGGGGAACTGAGAGAGGCAGGGAGGAGCTGCAGACCTGAAGGAAAGTGGGGGTGACATGGAGCTAGGGCTGTGTGGCAGAGCTTACCTGCTGGCGGGCGGGCTTTGGACGGCCATCAGCAAGGCACTGTTTGCCGAGTTCCTAGCCACCGGGCTCTACGTGTTCTTCGGCGTGGGCTCCGTCCTGCCCTGGCCTGTGGCACTCCCCTCTGTGCTACAAATCGCCATCACCTTCAACCTGGCCACAGCCACAGCTGTGCAGATCTCCTGGAAGACCAGCGGGGCCCACGCCAACCCTGCCGTGACACTGGCCTATCTCGTGGGATCCCATATCTCTCTGCCTCGGGCTGTGGCCTATATAGCTGCTCAGCTGGCAGGGGCCACTGTTGGCGCGGCTCTTCTCTATGGGGTAACTCCAGGAGGTGTCCGAGAGACCCTTGGGGTCAACGTGGTAGGTGCAAAGAGGCTGGGGCATGTGGCACAATTATAGGGCACCTGAGAGAGTCAGGTGGTCAGCGTGGGAGGCCAGACAGGGGGGAAGGAGGCAGGGACGGGAAAGTCGTGTTACCATGTGTTTGGCACGTTCTGGAGCAATGGGCTTAAGTGTTTGGCTAGGCCATCGAGGAATGGAAACTTGGTGTGCTGAACACATGGGGCAGGGAAAGGCAATACACAGAGGAGGGAGTCAGAAGGCCAGGCAGCTTAAGGCTGGCATAGCCGAGTGCGGCTGGCGTTGAGGTAGAGGCCCTACCTGCTCCTGTTTTGTGTGCCATGCTCCGCTATTTCCCCGGTGTTCTAGGTCCTGTTTCACTCCCCTAATCATTTCTGTCCCACCTGCCTCTTCTCCTACCCACAGGCCTCCTCCACTCTCTTCTCAAGCTTTCTACTCCCTTACTTTGGCGTCACCCCCATGATCTACAGGGCCTCAGTCAATGGCAGAGTGGGAAAGGTGCTAGACACTTCCACGGAGGGCGGGGGCGGGGGCGCGCAGGCACCCAGACATGATGTGAGCCGGCTGCACAGATCTCCTTAGGTTCTGATGCTGTGAGGGTCGTCCTTCACGCCTGAGGAGACTGGGCCTAGGAGTCTCACTGACCCCGGGGCTCAGAGCCCACGTCCACTCCGGTGCCATCCTCTCTGCCAAGGTCCACAACAGCACTTCCATCGGCCAGGCTGTGGCTGTGGAGCTGGTCCTGACGCTGCAGCTGGTGCTCTGTGTCTTCGCTTCCATGGACGGTCGGCAGACCTTGGCGTCCCCAGCCGCCATGATCGGGACCTCCGTAGCACTGGGCCACCTCATTGGGGTAAGGGACAAAGTAGGACACAATGTGTGTTGCTAGCGGCGGGGTGTGTGTGTGTGTGTGTGTGTCTGAGCTCAGGCAGAGGGGAATACCCTCTCCGCGCCCCCCCCCCCCTCAGGGCTGCCTCAACCACACACCCTCCCTCATATTTGCCTGTACTTTTTCCCCAGATCTACTTCACTGGATGTTCCATGAACCCAGCTCGGTCCTTCGGGCCTGCGGTCATTGTTGGGAAGTTTGCCGTCCACTGGGTGAGGAACTCTGCTGGCATAGCCCCGGGGCTGTGGGGGCTAAACAGAAGGACCAGAGGTGGTAGGTTTCCGTTAGGAGTCCACATGGCGTTAGATAAACCAGCTCCTGGCCCCAGGCTGGTTAGACCACCCAAGAGTGCAGAGTTCCCAGCATTCAAAGGGCCAAGGTGAGTGTCCTGGCTTGCACCGGCTCTTTTTCAGCTCCAGCATCCTGCAGTATCCAGGGACTCGCTCCCACGAAGTGGGCCAGGGCAGGAACTGCAGCCTTGGCCCAGGCTTCATGTTCCGTCTGTTTCCGTCTTCACTTTCTCCAGCTGGACCAATTTTCAAACTTGAATAAAGAAAAAGACAAACAGAAATAGACCACACAGAGGCAGAGACAGAAACGGCAGTAGTCAGAGCTAAAACAGGAGAGGTGAGAGGAGAGAGGCAGGAGTGGGAGAGGAGACCGGAGCCCCAGCTTTAGCGTTGGCTGCACGTTGCAGGGCCCCCACTCCAGGGAAGGTGAGGTCACCTCACCCTTAGGCCCGTAGCTCTCAGGTTATTGTCCTGTAGGCATTTAAGCGTCCCCGGGGCTGGGCTTGAGGACAAGTCAGTGTCAGGGGAACAGGCAGGGCTCCCAAACCAGCCTGTGGTGCCGGTCGCCTACTTCTGTCTCCTCAGATCTTCTGGGTGGGACCCCTCACAGGGGCCGTCTTGGCTTCGCTTATCTACAATTTCATCCTGTTCCCGGACACCAAGACTGTCGGGGAGCGCTTGGCCATCCTCGTGGGCATCGCAAAGGTGGAGAAAGTGGTAGATGTGGAACCCCAGAAGAAAGAATCCCAGACAAACTCGGAGGATACAGAAGTAAGCGTGTGACAGCACGGCCCCTGGCCCCTTGAGCCGCTAGGGCAGCCTGCAGGTGGGCGTCGTGCCTTGAGTGACCTGGCTTGAGGCGTGTCCCTGGTGTGTGGGGGATCAGGAGGCCAGCCTTGTGTTCTAACCATGGGTACCAATCTCTCTCCCTAACAAAACACTTGTTTCCTCCTCCCCCGTTTTCATCAAGCAGGCTGACCTTACAGTCACAACCTGCCTGCTTTGGCCTATGAAGTAGCTGGGACTTAGTCACACTGCCATGATTGGCTTTCGCATTTACAGACAGAAAGAATCCGAGGGGTAAATCCACACAGTTAATTCTCCAAGGCTTTCCTGGCTTTTTCTTTTTTTCATTTTCTTTCTTTTCAGATTTTAAATTTTAACATACAAAGTAAAGCGGTTTGGATGGGCCATTTTTATTCACACTTTTCTTTTGTTGATCCTCTGCCTGGCTCGCCGACCCCCTTTTCCGGCCCCCCCCCCCCACCTCCTGGTCATTTCTTGCTGGTCCCCGTCCTCCCCACAGGTCCTCCCCCCCCACCTCCTGGTCATTTCTTGCTGGTCCCCGTCCTCCCCACAGGTCCTCCCCCCCCCCACCTCCTGGTCATTTCTTGCTGGTCCCCATCCTCCCCACAGGTCCTCCTCCCCCCCCCCACATCCTGGTCATTTCTTGCTGGTCCCCATCCTCCCCACAGGTCCTCCTCTTCTGCGTTCATGTCACATGTTTCCCCCCTATTCCCCAGCCTCCCTCCCCCACACCACCATCTTCTCATGGTCCTGTTTCTAGTTTCATGACCCTTTTCCATTTCTTAAAGGTAAGAGCGAAGGGAGACAGAAATCAGGCAGCAGGACCCCAGCGGGCACCCTGGGCCTCTGGATCCCTGTCTTGGGGGAGATGGGAATTGGGGTCCAAATAGCCATTCTGCTTGGACTCTGAGGAGGGAACTTCAGAATCCCCAGACTTTCTCACTGAAGAGAAGAGGGGAACACCAGTCCTTGGGACAGCCTGAGCTCTGGGTGTGGTCTGGGCTTCTAAGGACAGAGGCGGCTCTTCCAAAAGACATTCACTCTTATTTCACAAATGCTCAGGGAACAAGCTGACACAGAGGAGCCTTCACATTGGTTAAGATGGGAGCTCTGGGCCAGATAGGCCACCCTCCACCTCGCGCCCCCCCCTTCTCCCCCTCACCCCCCTGCCGCCACCTCCCCCCTCAGGGCCTCTCAGTGTAGTCACGGGGTGGGGGGGGGAGCATCATGGGCCCCACAGAAGCTGCTAAGTCCTGTTAAATGACAGGAGCAGGGATGGCCCAGAAAGCGGAGGTTAGAAGTTGAGTCCCTCTGAAGGACGCTGGCAGTTGACTGTTTTCGCTAAGTGGTGAAGGCTGCTGCACATCCGCTCTGCCTACGCCAGGAGGCGTCGTGGGGGTGGGGGTGGGGTCCTATCTGGGTTTCATCGTATCCGCTGTAAAATGGGCACGCTCCTCCCACGGGGAATGCTGCTGGCAACAATGAGTTAGAAAATGCTTTGGGAAGTTAAACGCTGGTAGAACATCGCCAATAAATGATGATTATTGTTGCAGTCACTGTAATTATTGGGTTTGAATACAATTGCTGTTGGTAATGGGAAGGGGGGAAGAGGAGGGGGTTGATTGAGAGGGAGGGAGCGGGGAGGGAGGGAAAGCAGGTTCTGCCGCCTTTCGCTGGGTCAGCTTACCCAGAACCCTCTGGGGTCTACTGACCTGGGAGCTTTGTGGGGGTAGGGTGTGGGGAGGGGCCCTGGAGTGAAGAGATAAGCCAGTTCAAGCCGGTTCTCATCTCTATGGTACCCATCACCATGGTACCCTGAAATGCAGCAGCCAAATCCATTAAAAAAAAAAAAAGACAAGTGATAGATCCTTTTCCAACATCTTCCTTCCAATGGGAGGGGCTGCCAAAGCCTTACAAGGGCAGGTTGACGCAGCCTGTGACTACAGCAGTGGCCTGTCCGTGGCCCAGCATCTATGCTCTGTAGTCTGTGATATCTATGACTTCATTGGTGCCAAGTGCTATCCACATCTCTCCAAGCTGAGCCCTCGTCATCTGGTCATTCATCTTCACAATGGAAAGCCCCAGGGGCTTCTTGCCTCTCTCCTGTGCCCTTTTATAAGTAGGGACAGCGTGTGTGTGTGTGTGTGTGTGTGTGTGTGTGTGTGTGTCTATGTGTCTGTGTGTGTGTGTGTGTGTGTGTCTGTGTGTGTATGTGTCTATGTGTTTGTGTGTGTGTGTGTGTGTGTCTGTGTGTGTGTCTGTGTGTGTGTCTGTGTGTGTCTGTGTGTGTGTGTGTGTGTGTGTGTGTGTGTGTCTATGTGTTTGTGTGTGTGTGTGTGTGTGTGTGTGTGTGTGTCTATGTGTCTGTGTGTGTGTGTGTGTGTCTGTGTGTGTGCGCATGCTCACGTGCAGAGGATGTGATTGACTTGCCAGAGGTCACTTGACTCCATTGCTTAGACCCCTAAAGTCTCCCTAGCTCCCAGGTTAGAATTTTCTGAAGTAGAGCTCCATGGGGTCTCAGACAAGCTGCAGCTGCTGGAAGGAGGGGGCAGGGGCCGGAGGGCTGTGGCGGGGAGCTCCTGCGGTAGGCTTTTAAGCCTCTTGAAAAATTATCTCTGTTCCCCCCGGAGCCAAGCACACACTGGGTGCTCGGTACATGGTTGATGAATGAGTGACTGAGGCTGGGCAGCTAGGGAGGGAGGGGAGGGAGGGGAGGGAGGGGAGGGAGGGGAGGGAGGGGAGGGAGGATTTGATCAAGAAGAGGAGATCTCAGAACCTGCAGCTCCGAATGAGCCCAAATGACAGCAGCCGAGAAGCCCCCTGCTCCTCGCAGGGCTGGGAAGAGGGTGGTAGCCAGAGTTCGTGTCTCCACTCCCAACTCTGGAGCATCCTTGGCAATCCTAGAATTCACTTGTGGGAAGCACAAAGGTCCCTGTGCTCACGGACAGGCACCTGGGGAAACAGGAGTTGAAACACACAGGCCTGTTCCCTCAAAGGGAGGCATGCAGCCGGGCGGTGGTGGTGCACACCACTCCAGAGGCAGAGGCAGGTGGATCGATGTGAGTTCGAGGCCAGCCTGGTCTACAGAGTGAGTTCTAGGACAGCCAGGGCTACACAGGGAAACCCTGTCTCAAACAAACAAAGAAAAACAAAAAATAAGGAAAAAAATAAAGGGAGAGACATATAACCTGTTATCTGCCCAGAAGCCTGGGTGTGGGAGTGGAAAATAGCCTGGTGACCTTTGAACTTTGTGTGCAGGGAGCAAAACCACACAGATCTGCCTCTCAGATCCTTATCATGGCCTTGATAGTCCTTAGGCCACTCCCTCCCCCCCCCCTTTTTTTTTCTGAGACAGGGTTTCTCTGTGTAGTCTTGGCTGTCCTGGACTCGCTTTGTAGACCAGGCTGGCCTTGAACTCACAGTGATCCACCTGCCTCTCGCCTCCCAAGTGCTGGGATTAAAGGTGTGCGCCACCACGCCCGGCCTTGGGCTCCTTCTTTATGGGATATGTCACATACACGTTACAAAGAGTTTTGATGTACTTGCGTCTTAAACTTCATTGTGCACACGGGGGATTGAATTATTATCAATTATCAGGAAATTTTTCACCAAATTGTGCTGAATTTAAATAAGCCTAAAATAAACTTCTCAGGGTCGGACTCCCAATTTATGAACCAGCGCCGGCTGCTTAGTTGAAGCGGACAGCCTTCCTGCCTCCCGCAGACAGTTACTCCGCTGCCTGGGGGTGGTCGCAGAGATCCCCCAAAGGGACCCCAAAAGAGCAAGGAGGTGGCTTGAGAGAGAGCCGGGAGCCGCTTTCACAGACAGTCCCTTAGAAGGCCTTCTGTGGAGGAGAGGCAGAGCAAGGGCCAGGCTTCCTGAGAAATGAGGAATCAGGTTAAAGCTGAAGAGCTGGGGGAAGTTGGACGGAGTTAGTGCGCAAAGGTTGGCGTCTCGCTCTCTGGAGACTTTACTAGGACAACAGGCCATCTGTTTGGACGAGGGAAGAGCTGGCCTTCGGTGCTCCAGATCGCAGTGGCTCCAGCTGGCCAAGTAGGCTTCACCACCACAGTCCCTGGGGCTGGTTGGGGACAAAAGGTCTGGGGAGGACAGAGACCCACCAGGCAGGCCTTCAGTGTGCATCCCCCCCACCCCCACCCCCTTCTCTCATTTGTCAGGGGAAGTTTTTAATTAATGGTGTGTAATCTGATCTGGCCCTTCTTCCTGCTGAGTACCGCTTTCAATCAGCAGAGCCATCTGCAGTGGCAATTCATAATTCTCTCGAAGGGGAGGGGGGCGCGGGATGGGTGCCTTGGTGATTAATACAATTAGCCTTTTATGTTCATGATTGTCTTAGCGGGAGCAGCTGATATGAGCCCAGAGCCTAGGCAGTTACTTCCGATTGGCTGGCAGGAAGCCCCTTGTCCCCCCACCTCCCACTGCTCCTCTTTAACCCACCACCTCAGGTGTAAAGAGGACAGGCCTCATCTGGGACCATACTGTGCAAGGCGGGAAAGCCCAGAGAGGGGTCAGGCTCTGGGACACGTTTGGCTCCCGGGTTTAAGGGAAAATGGGGACCAAACCAGAGACTCTCTTTCCAAGAGAGCCACTTTGGTTTAAGGCCAAGGCTGAAGGAAAAGACGTGGCTAATGCTCGCCTAGGCTGGGCAAAGCCCTAGGTTTGACCTCCAACACCACATGACTGTGCTGTGGTGGCACATGCCTGTAATCCTAGCACTCAGGAGCTGGGGGCAAGAGGGCCACAAGGTTGGTTTGAAACAGGGTCTTTACTCTGTAACCTGATCTGGCCTTGAATTTGAGAGAAAAGTCCTGCCTCAGCTTCCGAAGGGATTGTAGGCTCTTGAGCTTTTTAGGTCACCGACTCATTTCCTCATCTGGAAAGCTCTGCAGTGAAGGTGGCTGGGAAAGCCGTGTGAGGCCTGCTCTTACCTCATGCCACTGAGTCAGAGCTCATGGCTCCTCGCACCATCGTGCTAAATGCCATCTCACACATGTGAGCATGGCTGCTTCCTGTGCGGTTCAGGGCAAAGGCAGAGCTGCTACTAAGGAAGACATTGCCTCCTTTCCACACCCTGGGCTTAGCTGAGCCGTGTGTGTGTGTGTGTGTGTGTGTGTGTGTGTGTGTGTGTGTGTGTGTGTAAGTACATGCGTGAGTGCGTGTGAGTGTGTGTGAGTGAGTGTGTGTGTAAGTATGTGTGAGTGTGTATGAGTGGGAGTGAGTGTGTGTGAGTACATGTGTGAGTGTGTGTGTGTGTGTAAGTACGTGTGTGTGTGTGTTCCTAGAAGTGAGGTGGGCTCCTCCAAAAAGCCACACACAAGAAGAGAAGTCGCATAGTAACGGGCTTCTCAGCCCTGGAGAGCCGGTAGCGAGGAGCGCTGACTTGGAGGAGCTGGGAGACTGGGGGAGGCTGGTGACAGAATGAAAAGGGCTTTGCGGACTTGAACTTCAAGGGAAAGTAAACAACAGAAGTCGAGGGTGATGCTGCACACCTGTGGTCCCAGTACTCCAGAGACAGAGACAGGCTCCAGGACGGATGGACAGACGGACCCACCCACACACACACACATACACACACACACACACACACACACACACACACACACACACACACGAGCCACACCGTGCAGCTGAGCCAGATGCAGTCTTCCTGGACTGCTCGGCGACCAGGAGGAACTGGAGGTGAGGCGGGAAGCGCTGAACACACAAGAGGAGGGCTGGCGTTCACTTGCGGGGCTGGCTGCACCACGGATGCCGTCAGCACAGCCCCCACCTATGCCAGCCCGGCACGTGTACCGGCCCCCCGGGACAGCCTCAGAACACTGAGGTGCTTGGAGCTGCCATCTAGCCTCCACAGGGAGGTGAAGCCTGAGAGACAGCTCTGAGAGCACCAGCGCCCTGCCAAGATCCCGGAGCCTAGCCCTCTGCACCGCACAGGGTTCCCTGAGCTGGCTTGCAATCCTAGCGTCTTACAGTCTACAATTGGCCTGAGCCAGCTTCCAGAACAGCTACAGCTGCCTGCAGGTGCACCAGCTTTCTGGACCCATATCAACTAGGGCTAACGTCAGAAGAAACTCAGCCTCTCAATCTGGGGTTTCTACCCCACACCCACAGGGGCAGCTAAGGGCAACTCTCTCTTTAGACAGCCCCTCCCCCAGCTGACTCCTGCTCAGTCTTCTGAGTTTCTAACTTTGTGAGTGAGGTATGGGTTTGCACAAGGTTTGAAGAGTAATTCCGAGAGCCACTTCCATGACACCACGTTTAGTCCGTGGTCTTATCAGACCCCTCTTCCCAGAACAAGGCTGCTCGTGTTAGCCAACAACTGGCTCAGGTGTGTCGGCGGCACAGGTGTTGTGGCTGATGAAATGCTGGCAAAGGACGTCAAGGAAGGACTGTCTCTCCTGGTGACAGCTGGAGGAAGACACCACACACACACACACACACACACACACACGTATGAGTACACACATCTAGTGCAGTGCAGTTGGCACACTTGGAATCCTAGCTACTCTGGAAGCTGAGGCTGACCCTGTTGTTCACACATATCTGAAATGACGAACGGTGTTTAGCGGGGTCTGATCTGATCCATTGGCCACTGTACTATATTTACAGGGAGCTTACAGGAAGAGACCTTTCATGTTTCAGAAACTTTCCTTTGCAAATCTGGGCTTTTCTTTTTATTTATTTTTATTTTTATTTTTTTGGTTTTTCGAGACAGGGTTTCTCTGTGTAGCCTTGGCTGTCCTGGACTCACTTTGTAGACCAGGCTGGCCTCGAACTCACAGCGATCCACCTGCTTCTACCTCCTGAGTGCTGGGGTTAAAGGTGTGCGCCACCACGCCCAACGCCCAGGCTCTTCTTTGCTGAAGGGTTCCTTGTAGCTCGTTCTCCATGAACACTGCCCCTCACACCACTTCCTACTGCTTGTTACTTTTGCAGTAATTTCTGAAGCCTTTTCTGTTTAGGAATGTGACCTTTTGTTCATAATAAGTAAATGTTTTTTCTTTGTCTTTTCATTGCCCTTATAGTGTTGTTTTTTCAATATTTACAGTGTAAAATAAAATACACCAAACTGCACAGAATTGGATAGTTAATGAATAAAACAATAGTAATGAGAGAGAGAAAGAGAAAGAGAGAGACAGAGAGAGAGAGAGAGACAGAGAGACAGACAGACAGACAGACAGACAGACAGACAGAAGCAGAGAGAGTGAGGCAGACAGACAGCACCAACATCAGATCTGAGGTTTGCGGTACAGCATAGGGTAATATCCTTGCTATCTGTAACAAGGTTGCATGATGGCAAGTTGATCAAGATTCTTGTTAGTGACCTTGAACTCCTGATGGAAGACTCCCCCGGGTGAGGAGAGAGGATTACCCACAATGCTGCTCCACGGCTGTCCTCCGTGCCGCAGAACAAGCCCAGGGAGGCAGGGAAGAGCCCAGAGAAAAGGAGCTTGATAGGTTTTGGGGTGTTTTTTTTTTTCTTTTTACCTAAGCTTAGGACCAGCTGCAGCGGTGTCAGAGAGAAAGGCAGCGAGGAAGTTAAGAGCTAATCAAGATGAACCCTTGTAGCCACGCTGCGGCCACTCTGGGCAGCCATGGCAGGGGGCTGCCACAGGCAAGGTCTGCAATCACTTCTCAGGGAGAGCTACCCAAGGCAGAGTCACGTTCAGCAAAGCTGAGGAGGCCGGGCACCGCCAGTGAAGGGGGGTGGTACAGGAGTCTGATGGCACTAATTAGTAGACTGCAGGTAGTGGACAGAACAAAAAAAGAGAGAGAGAAAGATGGAAAATGGTTTTTCAGAGCTCTGATTAGGGCAGATGAAGAAGTCAGGGCTCCTGGAGGAGAAGGCCAGAGACGGGCGGGGACCAGGAACTCCCGCCCTGACAGGCCAGAGCCCAGCCCAGGACCTTCATCTGTGACATTGAGTCTAGAGCCATGGGCTCAATGCTCTCCACCTGGGGACAGCTTCCAGGCCCCTCGCTAACTGGCTTTCTCCTGAATTCCAGCCTTACGTCACGACTGCTGAGCGCATCAGCTTCTAGCTCTAACTCCCCTGCTCCCACACTCTACCCTGATTCTGCCCTCGCACGGAAAACCTTTTTTTCAGGGTTTCAGCACCTGTCACAAAAAGACCTTTTAAAGAAAATTGCATTTTTAGTCTACTAATTTGAGGACAAGTTTCCCTGACTTCAGTGTCGTCTGTCCCACGCTAGCAGGTTTACAGTTCCCTCATCAGTTTCCCAAGTCATGACTCTGCCGGTCTCATTTGTGGTGGCAGGTAACTATGTGGCCCAGGCAGGCCTCACCCTTGTAATAATCCTTCTGCCTCAGCCTCATTGGAGTCATCTTGATCTACGTGATCATAAGACTTTCCTTGGTGGTTGTGCATTTGGTGAGTAAATTGGACAAGGATCATGAGAGACAGTCCCCATGGCCAGCTCTGATGGGACCCACCTACAGACTGCGCTGCGTCAACGCACTCATCTCCGTCTGACAGTGGGTTTTGTTTGGTTGGTTTGTTTTTCGAGACAAGGTTTCTCTGTGTAGCCTTGGCTGTCCTGGACTTGCTTTGTAGACCAGGCTGGCCTCGAACTCACAGAGATCCACCTGCCTCTGCCTCCCAAGTGCTGGGATTAAAGGCGTGCGCCGCCGCCGCCGCCGCCGCCGCCGCCGCCGCCGCCACCACCACCACCGCCCGATGTTTCTCCCTTCTCTCTGGGGGTGACAACAGGGACAGATTTTGATCCTGTATTACAAGTTGTCTGTCTGCTCCTTTGTGCTCGGAGACTGTGTAGATTCCTGGTGTCTCTGCTTTCCCTGGAGCAGCTATGCTCAGACGAGGGCTTCCCTGGGGTTTTGTTTGTTAGTTGGTACCAGGAACTGAACCACGGGATTCAATTTCCGAGCCTCCATTCTGAGCATGCACTGCCTCACTGTGTCTTAGCTACTTTTCTACTGCCATGAAGAGACACCAACCAAAACCAAAACAACTTACAAAAGGAAGCATTTACTTGCTGGGTTCAGTGTCGGGGGTAAAGTCCATGACCACCGTGGTGGGAAGCATGGCGGCGGGTCAGCAGGCACCACAGTAGAGTAGAAGCTAAGGGCTGACAGGATGAGACAGCAACCAGGACACAAAGGTAGACAGCCGGGCTGGGATTGTGTGGGCTGCTGAAGCCTTAAAGCCCACCCATAGTGACACGCCCCCCTCCAACAAGGCCACACCCCCTAATCCTTCCCAAATAATTCCACCAACTGGGCACCAAGTGTCCCAACATATAATCTGATGTGGGCCATTCTCCTTGAACCACTACATACTAGAATTGTCTTTGATCATGGAAGGTGGTGGGTTACCAACTAACAGAACAGCTTATGCCAAAATAACATGAAATGTAGGAATATATGCTGTAATTTTATTAGCCAACAAGAAAAAGAACAAAGGGTACATTGTAAAAGTCCACTGATTATAAGATGCCCCAAACCTCCCAGCATTAGCCAGGTTGGTTTTTTTTAAATCTTTCTTTTTTTTTTTTTAAGATTTATTTATTTATTATGTATACAAATCTCGTTATAGATGGTTGTGAGCCAACATGTGGTTGCTGGGAATTGAACTCATGACCTTTGGAAGAACAGTCAGTGCTCTTAACCTCTGAGCCATCTCTCCAGCCCTAGCCAGGTATTTTTAAAGCACATCTTATAAACAATGAAAAGATCATTTCTCTTTCAAATCTTGGCTCTTTAAATCAGGATTTAATAGGAACAAAAGGCCAAAGCAGGAGGCACACTGGGAGGCCTCAAGTCTTGTTCCCAGTGAGGTGGCTACCACTGTGCTCCTTACCCTCTCCACACCCACAACACCCAGCAGACAGCCACACCATTGTCCTTGTGGTGGACATGGAGTAGGCGTAGCCTAGGGGAAAGTCAGAGGACAGCAAAGGAAAGGATTCCTCCGCTGCATGGAGAAGCCCTCGAGGCTCGTGGTGAGCTCATCTTGGCAGCGAAGGGAACCAGGGAAGCTGAACCCATGCCCTGCCCACCCTCCACTCAACTGACGGTCACGGCAGCAGTGGATCTACTCAGGGTTGGGTGGGAGCAAACTCAACAGCAGTGGATCAGCCACCCTCCTACCTCCTGTCTTGCCCTGTAGGTGACTTTGTCAGGGCAGCAGAGGGAAGTTTGAGGGAGGTGAAAAAATAGTGTAAAATGAGAGAGGGGAGTTGGGGGGAAGGGAGAGGGGGAGCGGCCTTGCAGAGCAGTCTCCTGGTCCTTTCCGTAGGGCTCCACACCTCAGCCAAGGACACAGCGCTCTTCTGTAATTCGGAAGCTGTTGGAGACCCTTTCTCAAGGCACCCAGCACGTCCTCATCAACATAGCTGCTCCCTGTTTAAGAGCTGCTTCTTGCCAAGAGCCCAATTTTCCACGACTGTTCAAATCAAACACCAGTTGTACTGTTTGGGTGTGTGCCTGGAGCCTGGGCCCTCTTGCACACCTGACAGAGCACGCTCGCTTCACTGAAGCCACTCTGCTCGTGTCACCCTTCCATTAAGTGTCCTTAAAGCCAGTGCTGGAACGCGCTGGATCTCTCTGGAGCCGGCATTCTGCCCGAAGTTTAGCAGGCAGTCTCTAACTGACAGGACTGGCACCAGCTCCACCAAGCTCAACAGTCTCGTCCAAGTTCTCGTCACACATCTGCGTGACCTCCCTCGCTTCTCTCAGTTTTCACTCTTTGGCACCCTGCCAGGGCCTCTTCCTGCCTCCTCAGCTCTTGGAGCCGCTTTTCTAGCCTTTACCTTCTGATATCCCTTATATGCCTGGGCCCAGGTTCCCCAGGGACTGGGCTGTGGTGTTCCTGAGGGGGCTGTGGCAGCCGCGGGAGCTCTGTGTGGCACAGCCCAGCTCTGGCACTTCCAGGACGATAACAGCCTAGCACTTTAACACTATTATCCAGCCACTTCCCACCCCACCAGGCTATCTTTCCCGGATCCTCCGAAGGAGCGCAAGCAGCACCATGGGAAGATGCAGAGATTAGTCATTTCCTCTGACCCAGCTAAGATGGCTTCCTTAAGCTGCCGACCGATGGCGGGAGGTTCCCATTAAAGCAAAGCAGCTGGAAAGGGCTTAGCCCTTCTTTAATGCCGGCAGCTGTAGCTCCGATGTGGTTGCTCTGCCGAGGGGCTGGACACCATCCAGATGCATCAGGCGGTTAGCCATAGTCAGTGCACATTAGCCCAGGAGGGTAGAGCAGCCAGCTCCTTGGGAGGAAAGGCCGTGCTTTGTTGAAGCACCCCCCACCCCCAGGCTTTTCTTTCCAAAGATGAAAAACCCCAGCCCCTTTGCATCTCTTTAGCTACTGCACACTGGACAGAGCACGTCATCTCCCCTCTGTGGTAGGAGCGACTCACCTAAGGGCAAAGCCACTTGTTAGTTTTGACAACAGAAAGACTGGACCATTAAGCACAGACTCCCCTCTCTACGGCCTAACGAGTTCTGGTCCCAGGCATGCATACACGTGGGCACACAGACTGACTGCTTTGTGGAGAGCACGGAGGCCCGGGGTTGATGAGGGCAAAGCTGAACAGCCTTCGGGAGACCTTGGCACAGCGCAGGCAGCCAGAGATCACTGGAAGACTTCTTACTCAAAGCCAGATGGTAAACATGAGGGAGAACTAATGCCACTCAGAGGGAGAGCCAACAAGCTAATCTCAGGACGCGTTCCTTAAAGCTGGCTGAGAGCTTGGCTCAGACTTGTCTGTCTTTGGCCCTGAGCCACAGAGGCCACGCATGGGTGGCAGGAGAACCGGGCACCACAGGAACAACCTCTCGTGCTCATACCTGTTCCTTCTCCCCCTTCCACACAGAGGACAGCCCGGGGCCATCAAGTGCAAGCCCTCCGTTCTGTCCTGCAATACCCCACCCGGCAGGGACTCTGTCCCCAGCCCTTGCCCTGTGCTTTCTGGGCCATCTCTGGAGAACGCAGGGCCGCGTGGACACAGAGTTATCAGTGCAGGCTTGACTTACAAGGCTGGGTGCAGTGGCATCCCTTTGGCTCAGGGGTGAGACTTGGTCTCAAATAAGTTCTTAGAATGATGAGAAAAGAGTTTTGAAACGGAGATGACTGCTTCCCACTTTACTACGGGGTTTTTGTTTGTCTGTTTAATGTATGTAAGTGTTTTGTCTGCATGTACGTGTGTTGCCCTTAGAAAGCAGGTGGCCCCCCTGGAACAGGAGGTACTGACAGTTGTAACCCATTGTGCAGATGCTGGGAACCAAGCACACGTCCTCTGGAAGAGCAGACAGTAGCTCTGTCCATCACTCAGCCATCTCTCCAGCGCTTTACTACAGCTCTGTCGTCAGTTCTGAGAACTGAACCCCTGGGGCCTCTCAGCTGCTAGTGAAGCACTGTCCCACCAGCCAGATCCCCAACCCTGTGTCTTTTTCTTTTTTTGGTTTTTGTTTTTTGAGACAGGGTTTCTCCATGTCTTCCAGGCTGTCCTGGAACTCACTCTGTAAAGCAGGCTGGCCTTGAACTCACAGAGATCGGCCTGCTTCTGCCTCCCGAGTGGTGGGATTAAAAGTGTGCACCACCACTCCTGGCCCCAACACTGTTTTCTCAGTTTAAAAATTTGAGACATGGTCTCGCTAAGCTGCGCAGGCTGGCCCAGAACTCACTGTCTCAGGTGGGCCTTGATATGGCCCAAGTTCCTGAGACGCTAGACTCCTAAGCTTGTGCTGCCAGGCCCACTAGCTCTGCTCACCTATTATTTGAGCATTGGTAGATACAAATAATACTGGGTCTAAGTAAAGACAACTCAAGCTATTAGGTATTAAGTACCATTGAAAGGACTATGCTAACAAGAAGTCTGCAGTGGCATCCACCATTGCTGACACTAGGCTAAGAGCTGGAACACCAAGGTCTAATCCCAGGTAAACTATAGTTTGTAGGCATTTGGGTCAAATCATCTCAGTGAATTTGCCAACTGGGACACATCATCCATCTTTCTGCTGTCAGAGGGTACAGTGAGGTCAAGTAAATATTAACACTCAAATGGGATAAATCACTCTCTCAAGTGTCCTAGAGCTTGGAGAGCTGCTCCAGTGAAGAGCATTGTGTCTCTAAGAGCACTGTGTCTGCTACGGCAGAGGACAAGGCGTCCGTTCCCAGCACCCACACAGAGGCTGACAACCACCTGTAACCCCAGTTGCCCGGGATCTGACGTCCTTTTCTGGACTCCTTGGGCACCTGCATGCATTTAATGCATATACGTACATGCATGCAAGACACATAAATAAATGTATAAGAAGCATTTTTAAGTACTAGAGATTTTAAGGAGAATCCATCCTTAATTTCAGTGATGAGCAGGAGTAACTGGTAAGTGCCTATCAGAAGCCTACATATTCATTTGTGTCTGAACCAGGCACACAGATGGTGGCCAATTGTGTGGCGAATAGCAGTTCATGATAAAAACAAAGGGAGGGCTAGGGATCTGGTTCAGATGGTTGAGTGGCTGCCTAGCATGCGCACACATGGAGCCCTGGGTGTGAGCCCTCGCACCCTGTAAACTGATGTGATGGCACAGCTGCCATCCCAGCATTCTAGACGTGGAAGTGCAACAGTCAGGAGTTCAAGGTCACCCTCAGTTACGTTGCAGGTTTTGAGACCAGCATGGGCTACCTGAGACCCTATCTCACAAACAAAAATAAACAAAACCAAAACAAAATCCCCGAGTCCAGTGATGAGTCCCCAAGTGGCCTTCTTTCCCATCCTACATGACCATGAGGACAAAGCTCGCACACACAAGGTTATTCCTAGCAACACTGGCCATTTTCCACCTGACTTATGAATAGAAACCATCAACAAATATAGCTCTGAGAATCCAGGGAGCACCTGGCCTGGTGCCTTCCTTTATTTACAAAATATACCAGCTACAGGAAGCATATTTTAAAATATCACCAAGTTCTTAGGTTAAGTGGTTCTCCAAGGCCTGTGTACACTAAAAGCACAATGCAAACAGGTCCAGATCTACAGGTGTCAGCGTTCTCTGCACCCTAATATGGCTAAGCCTGAGTCATCGCCAAGACCACATTAAAGGACACTGGTTAAGAACCTACTGTGTGAGATGAGCTGACTTAAACACTGACCCCCGTGGTCATACTTACTTCTCAAAGCTGGATCTCCACAACAGCTCTTTCCCAGTCATGTTAAAAGTCCTAGGAGGAAAAACAGCCAGAACAGCACATCTCCAAATGCACACTCTAAGTGTAGAATGGATGGGTACAACAGTTCACACCGGGCACGTGTGTGTAATGTATGCAGCTATGCACATATGCACAAATATAACAGCTGCTCCCATTTGTGTTTTCTTTTCTTTTTTTTTTTTTCTTTTGAGACAGGGTCTCTCTGTGTAGCCTTGGCTGCCCTGGACTCGCTTTGTAGACCAGACTGGCCTCAAACTCACATCGATCCGCCTGCCTCTGCCTCCCAGGTGCTCGGATTAAAGGCGTGCGCCACCATGCCCGGCCCCATTTGTGTTTTCATTTCAGGCAGTTTCAATTCCCAAAAATATCAATTGGAAAATCCCACAAGTAAACAACTGCTAACACTTTTAGTAAGCTCAATACCTTCTTCACGCCAATTCTGCCGTCCTCTCTGGGATGAGTCGCCGCCGCCGCTGCCACTGCCGCTCTGCCCACTGTTTACACGTCATGTACACGATCTGTTAAGCACTTGTTGTCAGACTGCCAGGGTCTCACAGTGCTGTGTTCAGGTAATTCTTGCTTTACTGAATGACGGCCTCAGGCACAAGAGTACGATTTGGATACAAAAGAGAGAAGCCGTGCTTCCTTTAATTGCATAGGGCATGGCAGTGGTAGCCTCAGCACTTAAGAGGAACAGCAAGATCTCTGTGAGCTCCATGTCAGCTAAGGCTACAAAATAAGACCCTGTCAGAAGAAGAAGAGAGAAGGAGGAGCCTGTGTGGTGGCATACGCCTTTAATCCCAGCACTCGGGAGGCAGAGGCAGGCAGATCACTGTGAGTTCGAGGCCAGCCTGGTCTACAAAGCGAGCCCAGGACAGAGAAACCTTGTCTGGGGTGGGGGTGGGGGCGAGAAGAACAGAGCAAGCTATAATGCCCCTGCCTGTCCTCTGGGACTGCCCAATAATTTAAGAAATGAAGAACCCTTTCCTTGTATTGGCACATTTTTAGTTCACAGCCAGAAGTTACTTTCTTCCCTAGTAAATCAGCCGCATACCTTAACGTGGCTAATAAACCCTTTTTATTTCTACAAGAGGCAAAAATCGCCCCTTTTTCCCCTTTTTTCTTTTCATGCAGTCTTACTGTACAGCCCTGGAAATCAGAGATGCATCCGCCTCTGCCTCTTGACTACAGGAATTAAAGATGTGTGCCACAACATCCAACACAAATTCAGCTTGTTTTTCTTCCTGTCTTATATTTTACTATGTAGACCAGGCTGGCTTCAAACTCATAAATCCCACCTTCTCTGCCTCCCAAGTGCTAGGATTAAAGGCCTGCGCCACCACCAAGCCCAGCTACAAATTCATCTTCTTGAGAAAGAAGAAATGGTTAAACATCCAGCAATAAACTAAAATTGTTGCTGTTGAATCCAGCCATGTAATGCTTGCTCAACTGAGTAAACATCACCAGGGAGTTATGTGTAAGTTGAGATTTGAGGTTTAGATACTCGATTATTAGCCTTGGGATAGTGGCTCGTGTCTACAGTTCCAGAACTTGGAGTGCTAAGGCCATGGGACAGCCATAAAGGCAGCCTACATAGGAAGTGCCAGGGACACATTGAGACGCTGCCTTAAAAATAGAATTCTCACATTTTTTTTGCATCAAAGTTAAACAGCATCAAAAGTGAAGTAATTCCAAACCAGCCCGGGCCACAGTGAGAGAGAGACATGGCCTACAACAAGAGGGATGAAGAGGCAACAAGAGAAAGGTTACTTACAAGCACGAGATACAGGTCCAGCCACTTCAAAGCACTGGATCCCTTTAATTAATAAGGCCTCGGACAGTCGAGCTGTTTTGTGTGAAGGGTTACGGAAGCTGAAAGCACGTACCCTCCCTTCGCTAACATCAGACCCATTTCCATGGCTAAGGTCTCTTGGCTTAGCTCAGAACCTAAGCAACCAGCTGCCAACAGCTGGCGCATGGGACAGTTTCCTTCTTCATTAACAGGCCATCGGTTCCCGCCTAGGGCAGTTGTGCCTTCACTAACATTACACAACCCATTTGCTTCTTCCCATTAGTGACTCCAAGTGTACCTCGGAGAGAAGCTACAGGAAGGCAGCTGTGGCACCCGGCCAACCTGAAGCTTGCAGAGTAGAAAAGAGGGATCATCTAGGACAAAGTTAGAAAAAAGCCTAGCAGGCGTGTGTGTGGGGGGGGGGGGGTGAGTCTGGGAGCTGGGGCCATCTTCTGTCAGTTTGCTGAGGCAGATGGGCCCTGCTGTGAGAGCTGCCCCCTCCTGGGAGAGAAGCCAGGAGGTGGCCTCCTCTCCCCACGGCTGCACATTACGCCTGCGACTGTTTGCGTTCAATCTTGGATGTGTTCTGCTCGCCAGAGTCAGTGCTGTAAGTGCAGGTGCCCCGGTTAATCATCCCAGCTCACTCCAGAGTCACTTCCAGCAGTGAAGAATGTTCCAGGCAGCCAGCCAGCAGCAATTTTTTTTTCTTTAAATCTGCACCATTCTGATCCCTAAAGACTAGTTTAAAAAGTTTATTTTTCACCTAAAATGCTTTCTTCAAACAAGAAGATAACAAATCTAGGACGTCAGTTTAGAAAAACAGACTGAATAAAAAGGAGAAGCAAAGCCTACAGGTAGGAGAGATGAACAAGAGACTCAGAAGACGATCCCTCTGAAAGGTGTTGAAGGACAAGGAACAACTTCACATTCATTTTGAAAATTTATTTTTTCCACATAATATTCAAAATATCTAAATATGTCTTACAGATAAGCATCCGTGTGAGTCAGAAAACTCCCTAGGGATGGAAGCCATTTTGGACACTGGGAACATGTTAATCAAAGAGCCAACATTGACATATATGCATCTGTTTCATGGGAAAAGTTCACCACCCAAAGTGCAAAGACAGAAGCAACCAACATTTTTGCTATATAAAAATACTGACAGTCTCCTGAAAAGTTAGCTGACTTTTTAAACAGGCTCCACTGGATAAGGCACAAGAGGGTCCCTTGTCAAAATCCGGACAGATCCAAGGGGCTTTGGCCCCACTAAACTCCAGAGTCCAGCACGGTGTGGGTTGCAGACTGTGGCGCTGTCCACGGCCCAGATGACTGAGGTGCACTCAGACCAGCGCCTCACTCTATCCGGTTGCTGAGGCTCCATGTCCCTAGAGCAGGACAGAGAGCCAGGCTTTGTGCAGGGCCATCCTGCAGCCTCTGTCCTGAGATAACTCAGTTTTATCTAAGAGGTAAGGTTTCTGTCATTGTCTAAGTGACACCAAAGGGAAGAGACACCTTTCATGGGCAATATTTGGCTTTAAGCCAAAGGGACACTCCAAGAGTCCCCACCAATCCCTACTAACCCTTCAGCCCTATCTAAAAGCTCCCGCCAGCTAGCACAGGTGCTATTAAGTCACGAGGCAAGAGGGAGTATTGAAAATTAAACTCTAATACACATTAAACTTTATTTAAAGCCTGGAAAATGCTAAAAGAAGTAATTACAAATGAGGCTGAGAGCAAGCAGGTATGTTTCCTGCAGGTAGCAAATGCTGGACACCAGGCAGAAAAGGCTTTATTTGAGGTATGGAGCAGGGAAAAATTTGCCTTGTTGACCTAAGTTGGTGGCAGACTTGCTCTTGTTCCCAAATCTAAAAAAAAATAGAGAGAAGGAGTCAGAAAAGTACTCTACAGGGCTGATGAGGGCGGTGCCACAAAGAAAGGCATCACTGCTTACACCCGGGGACTTGATCATCCCTGGCAGCCACAGGAAAGTGGAAGGAAGAGCCAACCCCACGGCTGTCCTCCACACGGGGGCCATGGTGCACACATATTGTGCACATGCACACAAATACACATTTTCTAAAAGAAAGCATTCTATAAAAAATATTGAACAGGGGCTAGAGAGCTGGCTCAGTGGTTAAGAGCACTGACTGCTCTTCTAGAGGTCCTGAGTTCAGTTCCCAGCACCCACATGGCAGCTCACAACTGTTTGCAACTCCAGTTCCAGGGGATCCAACACCCACATACAGACACATATGTAGGCAAAACACCAATGCCCAAAAAATAAAAATTAATTAAATTTAAACACATTGAATAAACAATTAAAATGTTACTGATAGAAAGAACTAAGTATAGGAGATGTGTAGGGCTATTCTGGTTTTTGTTTTTGTTTTTTCAAGACAAGGTTTCTCTTTAGCCCTGGCTGTCCTGGACTCACTTTGTAGACCAGGCTGGCCTCGAACTCACAGCGATCCGCCTGCCTCCGCCTCCCGAGTGCTGGGATTAAAGGTGTGGGCTATTTTGTAAGGTGCTGCTGACACCCAGTAAGTCAGGTCACAGCAAAGACCTTCATTCTGACAGGGCCCCTTAGCGTCTAGCTACTTCTAGTTCAATTATTCTTTGTTTGTTTTTTTCTTTTTTCAAGAGAGATGGCTGTCCTGGAACTCACTGTGTAGACCAGGCTGGCCTTGAACTCACAGAGATCCACCTGCTTCCGCCTCCAGAGTGCTGGGATCACAGGCGTGGGCCACCGCCACCCAGCCTCCATTAGTCTTTTCATTGAGTGTTTTTTGTTTTTTTTTTTTTTAAGCTAAGGCCCTGGCTAGCCTTGTACTCACTCACAGCAGCTGTTCTGCCTGGGTCTCCCCAGTGCTAGGACTCCGGGGACTGCAGGGAGATGCATCACCATGTCCAGCTTCAGTAAACTACTGTCCTCAAACCTGCAGAGCTGAGCTCAGTTTCTAGGAACCACAAGGTACATAGGAGAGCTGACTGCTACAGGGCACGCTCTGACCTCAGCCTGCTGCTGCTGTGACTCACGCACGAGCACGCAGGCACACACGCAGGCAGACACGCCCGGCCTTCTGCATACCTGGGAGTGCTCTTGGAGAGGCTGTACAATCTCTGTGACAGGGAACTTGATAAAGGAGTCTTGACAAGCTGGAACTCAGGAGTGGTCACAGGCCCCAGTAAGCTCACTTCAAATAAAATTCAGACACAGTTTTAAGAGAATGGTTAAGATAGCTTTCACACTGACTAACCCTGAAGGCTTTGCCCATTTTGTAACTCGCTTCTGATTCGTTTGAACTATCCAGGCAACAACCCAAGGAACTGCTGGCATTCACTTCCGGATGCAGAGCATCCTCAAGCTCTGAACTTCACACAGCCGACACCGGAGCATCTGACTTTTACACATATTAGAAGAAACAAGACACTTGTCTTGCAAACAATCGTGTACTATGTTTATGTGGTGGGAGTAAATGAGTTTACTCACATAGAAAGCTGGTGGCAGCACAAATGCAAAGGTCACAGCAGAGGCAGATGGGAGGCCACTGAGGGCTAAGAGGCAACGCACTGCCAGCAAGCCTCATGACCTGGGTTCAATCCCTGGGGCCCACATGGGGGAAGAGAAAGCCAATCCCTCAAGTTGCCCTCTGACCTCCACAAATGTACCATGGCACATGCACCCACATTCATTAAATACAATGTAATAGAAATTTTCAAAAGAGAAACCAAATCAGTAAAACATGCCAACAAACCTAAGATGGGAATTAACCCTTAGGGTATATCCACGGTGCTAGGCGTAGGACTACTACATGTAATTAAGAAAAAACTGATGACTTCTCGGGATAACTGTGAGGGTTGGAGCAGGCTCACTAGAGGAGCTGAGAGGATGGCCTGAGCGCACTATGCAGCAAAGGGTTACCTCAGCTCTCCATCCTCCTGCCTCCACTTCCCAAAGTGACTACACACGCTTATCACCACACCCAGCCAGGATACGTCAAACGGCTTGAACAAGCTCAGGGCAATGGGCACAAGCCCTAGCGAGCAAGCATGGGGTAGGGCTGACCTTTAACATCTGGCGTCCGTGGTGTTGCGTTCCCATTGCCTCGCTGGATGTCAATATTCTCTTGGTCCACCATCATGAACTGATTCCAGTATTCCAGGGGCAGAGAGAGCAGGCGCTCCACCACCTAAAGGCACCACAGTTAAGGCTCACTTCACGGGGCTGTTTGTTTGGTTTTGGTTCTCTGTGTAGTCTTTGCTGTCCTGGACTCACTTTGTAGACCAGGCTGGCCTCGAACTCACAGAGATCTGCCTAAGGCTCACTTCCTATATTCCTTTTCTTGTTGAGTTTCTGAGACAGTCTCACTATGCAGTCCAGATGATCCTGGCACAGCCTGCCAGTCCATGTGCAGTGTGCAAGGCTTATTTTGTCACTGTGCCATGCACTGCAAAGCTCATAATTTATGTACCCGTGAGAGAGAGAAAGACAGACTGTGTGTGAGTGTGTGTGTGTGTGACGTGCACATGCACATCACCCCTACCTTGAGCTGACGCTTGATGTCCTGGAACATTGTCACTGGATCTGGATTAGGCACAGTGTGGGCAACTATTGTAGGGCCAAAGACCTTAGCTAGATTGGCAATATCCATCTTTGTGTTCGGACTCTGAGCCACTCTAAACAGAAGAGTATATTATATTAAAAAAACTTATTATACCTCTTAAATACATACCAAAATATACATTCTATAAGAAAGCCACTGACTGTCCACACGTCCTAACCCCCAGGACACACTATCTCCCAAGACAAGTCTCTGCTGTACTGACCTCTGCAAGTGGATCATGAGGAAGGCTAAGGTGTCCCTGTTGGCTTGGGGCAGCTCACTGACAGCCTGGTACATGGCGGCTGTGCTGTTGTCTTCATCTGTTATCTCTGTAATGAACAGAAAGCACTAAGAGGCCCAGACAGCGGCTTCCAAACTATCGACCACGAGGCCCATCTGTACACCGAGCTCTGAGACCTCTGATGAGGTTCATGACAGCATCAGACTCCAGTTTCATTAACAAGCAGGGCACTGGCTAACAGTTCAATGAGAAGTCAGAACTTCCTAAAAACCACCGCTGCAGTTAGAGAAAGCAGCTGGTACCCAGTGTGCTGGGAAGACACACAGCAGTGATGACAGTCATGACAAGGAGCTCATTCATACGCCATCTCAGGACCCACACGCACCAGGTGCTATGTTTACATGTGAGCATGAAGCAAAAAAAAAAAAAAAAGGCCCCTTGTCTCATGGAGTAAACACTACTGGAAGAGCTGGTCAGGAAAAACAAAAGCAAAACATGTGTTAGGCAGTGGCACATGAGACAAAGGAGAAGAGGCCACGGAGTGCTATAAAGTCAGAACCTGCTGCTTCACAAGACGGTCAGAAACGTGGGGTTTTGGTTTTGGTTTTTTGGTTTTGTTTTTGTCTTTTTGGTTAGTTTTTGAAACTGGGTCCCAGGAAGCCTTATCCAGTCTCAGACTCACTACATGGCCAACGCAGCTCTCACACACCTGGCCATCCTGCCTCTGCCTGCCACGTGCTGGACTAGCACGTCACACACTTGGCTTAGGAAAGGTGGGCTTTTGTTTTGATTTTTTATTTTTACATACATTGGTACTCTTCCTGCTTGTATGTGTGTGTGAGGACATCAAATCTCCTGGAACTGAAGTTACAGACAGTTGTGAGCTGCCATGTGGGTGCTGGGAATTAAACCGTGGGACCTTTGGAAGAGGAACCAGTTTTTAACCACTGACCCATCTCTCCAGTCCCAGGAAAGGTGTTTCTGAGGACAAAATATATGAAGAGAAACTGGGGAGGAGGAATAAAGGAGCAAACTACAAAGAGAACTAGTGGGAAACAGTTGGTGTTAAGACAACAAAGCTGGGTGGTGGCACACGCCTTTAATCCCAGCACTCGGGAGGCAGAGGCTGGTGGATCCCTGTGAGTTCAAGGCCAGCCTGGTCTACAAAGTGAGTCCAGGACAGCCACGGCTATACAGAGAAACCCTGTGTCAAAACAAAAACAGAAACAAAAACCCAAACAAACAAACAAACAAAAAAGACTACAACAAATATAAAGGACTCGGAGTGGGTGTATGCTAAGAAGGCCTGGAGAGATGGTTCACAGCCAGAGCACAGGCAGCTTTTACAGAGGACCTGGCTGCAGTTTCTAGCAGCTCGCAACAATCTGTAGCTCCAGGTTCAGAGGACACCCAATCCAGGCCTCTGTAGGCATTTCGTGCATGTGTGCACAGAAAGGCACAACACCTATACTTATAAAATAAAAAGAAACCCAAGACTCCAGAGTTAGAAAAGAGGAAGGAGGGATATAAAGCAAAATGGTGCTGGAGACGAGACCAGGAGCCAAGTCACACAGGGTCTCTTCAGCCGCGCTAAAGACTGGAGTTGAGTCTAACAGAGCTGGGTAAGCTGCCAGTGGCGGCGCACGCCTCTAATCCCAGCACTCAGAAGGCAGAGACAGGTGCTGGATCTCTTGAGTTTGAGGCCAGCCTCATCTATAAAATGAGTTTCAGGACAGCCAAAAATACAAAACAAAACAGTAATAAAATACAAATGATGGGCAGAAGTAACAGAGCAAAGGGACCACAGCAGCACCTGTGTGGAGACTATCCTGTAGGAGGCACAGCAGAGCCGGGACAAGCTGTTAGCAGGTTCTTAGAATAGCTCAGGGACAGGTAAGTGCCATGACTTGTAACAAATACCATATTTAAGGTGTATTTGCAAGGCTGCTGACAAGAGTTGTGGTGGAGGGCTGGAGAGATGGCTCAGCGGTCGGAAGCACTGACTGTTCTTTCGGAGGACCCGGGTTCAATTCCCAGTAACCACATGGCAGCTCACAATTGTCCGTAACTCCAAAATCTGACACCCACAGACATATAATGCACATAAAATAAAATGAATAAATTATTTTTTAAAAAAAGAGTTGTGGTGGAAAAGAAAGGAATCAAAGATGGTTCCAATTTCAAAGGGACAACCTGAAAGTTGAGCAAGAGCAAAGAGCAATGACAAATCCTATTAAGTCCTACTTAGTCTAACTCTTCCCCTCATTTCACGTGTATGGGTGCTTTGCCAACATGTAAGTAGTGGCCGAGGGGGCCAGAAGAAGGCATCAGATCGCCTGGGTCTGGAGTTACAGACAGTGTGGCCCACCCATGTGGACGCTGAGACTCAAAACCAGATCCTCTGGAAGAACAGCCAGTGTTCAACTACTGAGCCATCTCTCAACCCCTCTAGTCAGGGGAAGAAACGGTGTGAAGAGACGCATGCACCCAGGGACCTGCCTGCCTCTGCCTCCCAAGTCATGTGCCGCCACCACCCAGCTTACCCACCATCCTAGACTGAACGCCAGTGAGCAGTCAAGTTCTGCCCTTACCTGCTGCCTCCATGAAGGCTTTGCTTAGCCAACAGGTCAGAAGGGGTTCTTTGAGGTTTCGAAGGAAATCTTTGAGGAGGCTGCAGATGGCATGGATGTCGTCCACTTTGCTGAGGAGGGGGACAGTCTTCACTTTGAGGAACTTGTCTTTCAGCTCTTTCACTGTCCGGTCACAGCCTGAGATCCGGTACAAGCCTGCCTGTTAACAGACCACACTTGTTTCCGAATTTCTAACCCTGATACAAACGGCAAGCCCACCCGGTGCAGAGTCCACTGTACCTCAGTCAGGCCTCGCTGCTCGATCTCATTCACACAGCTGACAACGATGGCAGGGATCATTGGAGACGTCTGGGACACGAAGTCTGCCAACACTCCCTGGAAAAAGGAGCTGTGTTATTTACACCACTGAGTCCAAGAGACAAAGGCCACCTGCAAAGAGCCGCCACTGAACTCTAGGGAGTTGTGTCAGCCTCTGAATTTCTCGACTCAAAGTACACTTAGAACACCTTGGGGGCCGAGAGACAGAGCACCTGCTGTCTTCCTAAGGACCCAAGCTCACTGCCCAGCACCCACAGCTCCTCTAACTCCAGCTCCAGGGCAGTCTGACATCTCTGGCCTCCAGAGGAAACTGAACATGTGCACACTCCCACCCTATACATTGTTTAAAAAATAATAAAAGTTTTTAAAATCCTGGAATAATGGAGTGCAGCTCCATTAGTGGAGTGTGCATGGGGAGCAAGCATGAGGCCCTGGTTTTGATCCCACAGTGACCAATGTCTACTACCCAAGCTCTCTGGAGACAGAAGCAGGAGGACCAGGGGTTGAAGGCTATCGTAGGCTACACAGTGAGACTGAGGCCATCCTAGGCTACATGAGTTCCTGCCTCAAAAACAAACAGACAAATGAGCTTGGTCTCTTTTCCCACCTTCATGCTGTGATTGATTTATATGTACCAAACTTTATCATGGGCAAAAGTAATAATGCCACCAGCTGTGTACTTCCTTATACTCAAAGACCAGAGAAAGCAAGCAATGAAGAGATTACAGATATGAGCTGGGTGTGGAGGCACAGCCACAGCCTTAAATCCGCAGAGGTAGGCAGACCTCTGAGTTCGAGGCCAGCCTGGTCTACAGAGTGAGTTCTAGGACAGCCAAGGCTACACAGAGAAGCCCTGTTTTGAAAAGTGAAATCCACAACAACAACAAGTATACTGACATGAATCCTGCATACATTTTAGATCTGTTTTGTGTACATCTAAGTGTTCTGCCTGCATGTGGGTGCTAGGAATCCAGCCTGGCCCCCTGATAAGAACTCTTAAGATTAGTAAAATGCCGGGTGTGGTGGCTCACTCCCTTAATCCCAGCATTCAGGATTGCTGTGAGTTCGAGGCCAGTCTGACCTACAAAGTGAGTCCAGGACAGCTAAGGATACACAGAGAAACCCAAAACAAACAAACAAACAACAAAAAACCCCAGAACTTACTTTCTCAAGCCATTTTTTTCTGCATACAATTCTCATACACTAGTTCAGATCACAGTCACATTCTAGCCACTCTTGCTGTCATGAAAAAAAAGTCCTCTTGCGGAGGCCCTGAGCTCAGTTCCCAGCACCCATGTCACACGGCTCACAACAGCCTATAATACCAGCTGGGAGGCTCTGGGACTTATGTGCACATGCATACATACACATAATAATAATAAAATAATCTTCAAAAATAATTTCATAGCTGGGCAGAGGCAGGGGGATCTCTGTGAGTTCAATGCCAGCTTGGTCTACAAAGTGCATCCAGGACAGCCAAGGCTACACAGAGAAACCCTATCTTGATGAAAAAAAAAGAAAAAGAAAAACCAGCTCCGCCCCCCCCCCCAAAGCCCTGGCAGTACACCTTCTAAAGACTAAAGAAGTAACAAATGACTGCTGGCTCCCATAGGTCTTACCTCCCCAATCTTTACAGGAGTTCCCACCAGGGGAGAGATACAAGGAAGGGGACATCGGTCCCGACATTCCGGATGAGAGACCAAACGACAATCTCGACACTTCAGGGACAGCTTGCCAAACTTGATCCGCTTTCCACAGGGGACACAAGACTCAGGCTTAATAACCTGCGGATGACACAGGGCGCGAGCAAGAGAACAACATGAACCACAAAGCAGCGCCAACCACACACACTACGCACACAGGATGTATGAAACAGCTTTTAGGACCATGACACACTTTAATGTAATATAACCCACAAAAGTTTTATAAAATAGGTCTTGTTTTCATTTTTAAAACAGCAGTGGACTGATGGGCATGGTGGCACATACTTTAATTCAAGTACCTAGGAGCCAAAGACAGGTAGAGCTGTGTGAGCTACAAAATGAAACCCTTAACAGAAGTCATCAAGCGCCAGCCCCTCCTCACGCAGGGGTGGGTCCCCGTGGGCCCCCCCACCCGTGCTGCTGCAGGAGGGAGGGCGGAGGCTCAGGGCCGGGAAGTCGCTCCTGCTCCACTGCAGGAATCTCCACACCATGCACACGCTGGCAGCACTAATTAGACTCAGTTAATTATTAAAGAAAAGTAAAGAGGGCATGGGACATGTTACAGAGGTGGAGGAGTGGCAAGAGGAGTAAATATGATCAAACCCATTATATGCATGTCTAAAGCTCACAGAGAATAAACAAACAATGTTACACTTTTAAAAGACAGCTAATAGCTGGGTGGTGGCGCACGCCTTTAATCCCAGCACTTGGGAGGCAGAGGCAGGTGGATCTGAGTTGGAGGCCAGCCTGGTCTACAGTGTGTGTCCCAGGACAGCCAGGGCTACACAGAGAAACCCCGTCTCAAAAAAACCACACGCACGCACGCACGCACGCAGCTAATAAGAAGTATTGACATGATATAGAGGAACTGAAACTCTCATCTATTAGTTGTAAAATTTAAAATACAGCAGCCACATTAGGGAAAAACCTGGAAGATTCTCAGAAAATTAAGCCTAGTAGCCATCCAACCATGTGATGTCGCTTGTAGGCACACACAGCCGGCAGGAATGAACACCCTACATGCAGCCTGTGCACATGTTGCACTCTTCTAGCGCTGAGCATGGAGAGCCCTAGAGGTCTGTGCACAGGTGAGTGACTAGGTGACACGTGCTTCCAGATAACCCAACACCATTCATCGAAAAAAGAAAAGTAAACACACAGGCTGTAGACTGGGTGAGTAAATGAAATAGGCCACACACTCCCACTATATGGCTTCATGTACACGAAATGACTTAAAATGGCACAATCCACAGAGAGACAGTGGTGCTCAGGGTGGTAGCCTACAGCGACTGGATGCTTCCACAGAGAGACAGTGGTGCTCAGGGTGGTAGCCTACAATGATTGGATGCTTCCACAGAGAGACAGTGGTGCCCATGGTAGTAGCCTACAGCAACTAGATGCTTCCACAGAGACACAGTGGCGCCCACGGTGGTAGCCTACAGTGATTGGATGCTTCCACAGAGAGACAGTGGTGCCCACGGTGGTAGCCTACAGCGACTGGATGCTTCCACAGAGACACAGTGGCACCCACGGTGGTAGCCTACAGTGATTGGATGCTTCCACAGAGAGACAGTGGTGCCCACGGTGGTAGCCTACAGTGATTGGATGCTTCCACAGAGAGACAGTGGTGCCCACGGTGGTAGCCTACAGTGACTGGATGCTTCCACAGAGAGACAGTGGTGCCCACGGTGGTAGCCTACAGCGACTGGATGCTTCCACAGAGAGACAGTGGTGCCCACGGTGGTAGCCTACAGCGACTGGATGCTTCCACAGAGAGACAGTGGTGCCCACGGTGGTAGCCTACAGTGATTGGATGCTTCCACAGAGAGACAGTGGTGCCCAGGGTGGTAGCCTACAGTGACTGGATGCTTCCACAGAGAGACAGTGGTGCCCACGGTGGTAGCCTCTACAGTGATTGGATGCTGGTGTGGCACAGCGTGGTGGGGGAATTCTACTAGGTACAGGATTTCGTTTTTTGGGTGGTGAAAATGTTCTAAAAGTGACAATGGTAACAGATAGTGAATTCTATAAATATACTGAATGGTACATCTAAAGGGCTGAGTCGCGCCAGGCAACGATAGCTCACACCTGCTAATGCCAGCATGCAAGAGGCCAGTGGCATGAGGGACAACTCAGCAGCTAAGGGCACGTACTGTTTTTGAAAGGACACAGGCTGGCAGCCCAGCACCCACACTGGGCAGCTCCAGCTCCAAATCATCTGCTACCTACGTCAAGATCGTCAGCATCATGCACAGTAATTTCATGGAAGTAAAACAATGTGTGATATCCTGACTAGAATGTGAGTCGCATGGCTGTCTGCTGGCAGTCTGATGACAAGTGCCCTCAAAAATCTGTATACTGGGGTTCAGCAAGGTGGCCCCCTGCAGATAAAGGGACCTGCCACCAAGCCTGCGCTCAACCCCCAAGACTCAATGGTGGAAGAGGAACCACCACGGCGTATGCACGCCCCCACTCAGCAATCACACAGAAAATGGTATTTTCTTTTTTAATAAAATCGGTATATTTGATTGTATGTAAAGTAAGCTCAATAAAGCCAGGTGTGGTTGAACACACCTTTAATCTCACACTCAGGCAGAGGGGCAGGTGGATCTCTAAGTTTAAGGCCAGCCTAACCTGCAGAGTGAGTTCCAGGACAGTCAGGGCTACACAGAGAAACCTGCCTTGAAAAAAACTAAACAAAAAGAAACAACACTCTCTGACCCCCCTAAATAAAAAGATAAACAGGAGAGGTGGTGAGGTGCCAAAATCCCACCACTTGGGAGGCCTAAGCAAGATGTGAACAGAGCTGGCAGCCAACCCAGGCTACAAAGAGTGAACCTGTCTCCAAAAAACAAACTGCCTCAAAGAAAGTGACGCCATGACAGACTTACCGTCTTGGAGACAAAGTCATGTAGGCGCATGCCTCCACTGTTCTGAGGTGTGCCTGAGTTGTCTGTCGCAGCTCTCGGCTCCAGTGGCCTGCTGTTCAGAGCGGAATCACTGTTCACGGGCTGTAACGGACCTAGAAAACAACCAAGTTTAAACTTCTGTCCTGGAGAGCTTCATCCTTATGATTTTTTTATTTTTTACTATGACTACAGTGCTCTGCCTGCATATACACCTGCAGGCCAGAAGAGGGCACCAGATCTCAATATAGATGGTTGTGAGCCACCATGTGGTTGCAGGGAATTTAACGCAAGACCTTTGGAAAAGCAGGCAGTGCTCTTAACCTCTGCGCCATCTCTCCAGCCCCCCATCCTTATGAATTTTAATCCCATTTTTATTTTCAATTTTCTTACTTTCCTCTTTTACCTTCATTTGTAACATAATTGGCAGTAGTGAACACACACAGTTTCCAAGAAAAGCTACAATTCTCCACTGGTAGCACACTCAGACGACCCAGCCAGCCAGAAGTAGAGGAGAGCACAGACAGCTCTAGGGCAGCAGTGGCAGCCAGTAAGAACCTCCTGACCCCAGTTCATCCTTGTCTCAAGAGGCTCCTCAGAAACCAACTCCCAGTTTTAACCAGTGTTTGGTTTGTGTATATTTGGTTTTGGTAGCCAAGGCTAGCCTCAAACATATGATTGATTGTTCTGTCTCAGAATTTGGGTGGTTCATTTCTAGGCATGAGGCAGCAAGCCTGGCTGTTCTTTCTTCCTTTCTTTTTAATTTTCTTTTCTTTCTTTCTTTCTTTCTTTCTTTTTTTTTTTTTTTTTTTTTGAGATTTTTATTAGTTATGTGTCTGAGTGTCTAAAGGATCTGTGCACCACAGATGGAGGCCACAGCGGGGGTGTCAGATCCCCTGGGTCTGGAGTTAGAGGTGGCCGAGTCACCCTTTGGGTGCTAGGAGTCAAACCTGTGTCCACGGCAGCAGCAGCTGGTACCGAGGCAGCTCTGCAGCTCCTCTCTCTGTTTTTTGGTCTCACCGTATATCCAGGGACGGGCCTTGAACTCAACGTGAAGCCTACCCCCCCAATTACTATCTCCTGGCCCAGCTCCCAGTGTGTCTCCACAGGCAGCTCTGTGGAGATGAGGAAGAAACTTAGCCGTAACCCAGCAGACCTGATTTCCCTCGACTCCTGGTCCACGATGGCACTGTCTCAATAGTAGACACAGCTTCAATGGGGCCGCCATCACTGGGAACAGTCACTGTAGTTTTTGCAACTATTGATTCATTTGCCTGAAACAAAAGCCATAATTAAAGAAAGATAAACAGACTAACTTTGTTTCTATACAGGTATTTTCTACTAGGTAACAATTCCCAGATCTTGAGTAAGACTTATATTCCAACCCATAGCCCTTCTCATACACTGCAGGGCTATAGACAGAGCAAAACGCAGTCAAACCTATAGCTAACGGTTCTGATTATTTTTTTCCCTCTGGTTTGTTTTGAGAAAGGTTCTTGCTCTGTAGCTCTGGCTGTCCTGAGACTACGCTAGACCAGGCTGGACTCAGAGTCAGAGATTCACCTGCCTCGCCTTCAGAGTGCTGGAGTAAAGGCGCGCTACACGTCCGGCTTAGCTGACAGTTCTTAGTCAAAGCCCACTCATCTGGACAAGAAAGGACCTTCTTACACAGAGAAACTCTAATGTCTCTCAAGACAGCGCTGCAGTGACTCTGCCACTGAGCAGAGCCACTCACCCCTGGTGTGCTTAGAACCCCAGTTCTCTGGCCCTGACTCCTCTCACCTGGTCTACTGTGGAGCCAATGGAGCAGGTCTTCTTGACAGGCCCAGGGGGGCCATCGACGAACTGCCGGCTGCTGGAGCGCTGGAGAGCGGGTAAGAGCAACTTTAGCGTCAAGTAGAACTGAAGCTCAGAAAACAGTAATCCTATCAGCAACGACATGTAAGTTCTAAGAAGCAGGCCTACAATAAATAACAATGTCCTCTTTCTCACGGCCTGTTTGTTAAACAAACACAAAAATGCTTTCAGAGCTATAGAAAAAAGAAACAAGCTTTGGAGACAGCATCTGAAAAAGTAGAACTGTAATCCTATCTAAGGACAGGAAGTCTTTGGAAACACATCAAACACCCTAAGCACGTCAGCACAGATTTCCATATCCCATTACACACACTGCATCTGAAGCACGCATGAGAAGCACAAAACTCCTGCGTAAAAATCCACACGACAGGCTCAAATACACAATAAAGCAGAATCTTGCCGAGAGTCACTGTTCAAGCAGCACCACTACAGCCCTACAGGGCTGCCGAGATGGCTCAGTGGGTAAAGGTGCTCACTATGCAAGCCTGATGACCTGAGTTCAGTTTTCAGGAACCACAGGTGATTGGACAGAACCTACGCACTGAGGTATGCACGTGCCTTCACTCACATGGCCACATGACATAAACAATAATAGTAATAAGTACATGTTTCAAGTTCACAAGTACTGCCCCAGCAGCATTAATTCCGTTCCACTGGTGCTTGTTTTGAGTCAGGATCTCTGTATGGAGTCCTGGCTGTCCTTGGACCTTGTTCCATAGACTAGGGTAAGCTCCAACTCAGAGATCATGCCTCTGCCTCTGGAGCACCTGCACTAAAAGAGTATGCCACCACGGCGGACCTACATTTTGTGGTTTTAATGTTTAACAATGTCTTGAGATGTGTCAGTTTTGTATCCAAATTTCCCCCAAAAGTAAAACTATTATAGATAGTAATGTTTTGTTTTGCCTGATTGGTTGGTTTGGTTTTTCTTTTAACATTTATTTTCATATTATATATATGACTATTAGCCTGTGTGTATGTGTGTACACCACATGCATGACTAAAGCCCATGAAGGCTTTTTTTGTTTTGGTTTGGTTTTTTGTTTTTTGAGACAGGGTTTCTCTGTGTACCCTTTGCTGTCCTGGACTCTCTTTGTAGACCAAGCTGGCCTCAAACTCACAGGGATCACCTGCCTCTGCCTCCCAAGTGGTGGGATTAAAGATGTGCACTACCACCACCCGACATGACAGACGTTTTAAACTCCACCCAGGCCCTCTACAGGAACAGCAAGTCCTCTTCACTGTAAGCCAGCTCTCCAGGCCCTTTCTTTTTTGTCTTTTTTTTCTCTTTTCAAATAGGTATAACAATGCGTTTCAACCTGGTTTCTCAAACTTGGTAAGTAGCCCGGGCTAGCCTCAAATTCATGATCTTCCTGACTCAAAGCAGGATCACAGTGTGGGGCATGATGCCAGGCAAGAACACTCTGACTTTATAAATGTACAACATCTGAGGCTGACAGCAGAGGCTTATAAGCCAGCCACTTGGAAGGCTGAGGCAGGAGGATCATAGTCAAAGCTTGCCTAAACAGTAAGTTAAGGGCACCCTGGCATTTAGTGAGTATTTTAAAAGCTGAGAAGACACACAGTGAGAGAGCACTTGCCGTGTGTGGGGGGAGGGGCGTGGGGGGCTGTGGGGGAGGGGCAATGAGAACATACTTACCCTCTTTTCTCGTTTCTTCATTTTGAAATTCTTCACCAAAGAAGAATCCCAGTCCTGTTGGCAATTAGACCATATTAATCTCTTTCGTTGGTTAGGTTGCTCATAAATCCTGGCAAATAAATTTACAGCACACAAGCCAGGCAGCCCAATCTAGGCCCCAGGGGAGGGAAGTTACAAAGGTCTTTGGAGTTTGCTTCAAAGCTGCAGTTAACATGCTTCCTTCAAATATTGAAGCAACAGCAACAGAGTCAGGAACCAAGGCCACAGAGACAGGAAACGGTCAGAGAGTCACCTCCCGCCGTGACCATTTCAGGAGCCCGATCCTTTACTGCTGATTATTTTTCTAATTAGCTTTAGAACTTAGAGAAAATAATACTATAGTCTAGTTTCACTTCCATTACTGTAGTCACTGGATTCATTTTAGTATTTACCTGTGACTCTCTTACTCCTGATCACCCCTAAAAACACAGCCCCTAGAAACAGCGAGTACAACCAACAGCAGCTCCAAATAAGCAGAAGCTCCCCCAATTCACGGTCAAGTAATTTAGCCCTGGGTTGATCAGCTCCAATGGCAACAGCTGACACAGTAAGGCTTTTCTCAAAACGCACCTCATACATTTGATTATATCCCAGACCTGCTCTGCATCATTCGTTATTTCAGAAGGTGGCTGTCCAGTATTTATAACCTTAAAATGGACATTTGCTTCCCTGGTTGAACAAGCAAAACCACCGCTAGGCATGTGGGGAGTCCTCATCCTGCTTTGCATCAAACCAAGCACTAACAATTTCCTGTGTTGTGGTTTTTTTTTTGTTTGCTGGATTTTAGCCTCCCACAGAAATGGTAAGTTACCAGTACACTGCCTGTCTCCTGAACATTAAAGACTGTGATGTCAGCAGGTATGGGAAACATTGCCACTTACACAAAGAACTTACACCAGTTCTGCTGCCCACAAAGCAAGGCAACGACTTAGACACAGCAGCTACTGCTTAACCAAAGAACAACACGCTGCCTAGGAACATAAACCAACCTCCTGGCTGCAGGTAAGGGCCTTAGTTCCCTTCTAGTACAGGGGAGGTGGCTGAGCCTTCCTCAGGAGCTGGACTAACTTGAGACAAGTCACCAATCCACCCACCTCACCAGCAGCTGACCCTGTATCTGCGTCTACATAGCAGGCTCCACAGCAGCCACGAAGACACACTGAGACTTGTCTCAAAAATTAAAAGTAAAACAGGTGCCTGGTCAGTCTTTCTAGTTTCTACCCAAGCTAGGGTTTGACAAGGTAAGATGTAATCAATCACCTCAGGTTCCCCCCAGAGACCCTCAACCTCACAGCAACCCACATTTCACCTTCTCACTAAATGTTTAAGTCAGTGTCCTATAGCTTGTGTGGATTTAAATTGCTAGCTCAGAATTGGTAACAAATCAACTCATAAAGCAGTCATAAAGGGTGGCCGAGGACAGGCGCAGAGATGCTCCTACAGGAGCAGGCTAACAAAAGCAGATAACTCGAGAGATTAAATGTTTATTACCAGTGATTCATCAGTCTTGTCAAAGCTGATATCTGATAAAATGGAACCAGATTCATCAATTGTTGACAGTCTAGATTAAAAACAATAACACAATGTTAGACACAGCACAGAGAGCATAAAGCCAGCGGCACTGGTCCCGCTGGGCGGGCAGCACCCACACCTCGCTGCTTCCACGGAGCACCCTGAGGGCAGGAGCAGCACAGCCAGGGCCGTGGGGGCCTCTGTCGCTGAGTGCGCAGTACAAGCAGGCTGAGGGTCAAGTTGGTTCCAATCATGTCTGTTGCTGCTAACAAGCGAATATTACCCAGCACCGGGCTTTTGGTTTGGTGTTGGTTGTTTTTTGTTCTGTCTGAGACAAGGCCTGCAGCCAAGGCTGCCCATGAACTTCCTGAGTAACTGCAGAGGATCTCCAGCTTCTGACTCTCCCGTGCCTGCTTCACTAAGGCTGGATTACACATGTGTGCCTGCAGGCCAGCTTACAGGGTGCTAGGGGCTGAACATGCCAGACTCACTCTCTGAGCTACATCCCCGGCCCCAGCACTGGCTTTTTAAGACATTAAGTCTAAACTGGATGTAGTGGTCCAAGCAGGCAACTGCAGCACTTCTGAAGTTCAAGGCCAGCAGGGTGGTGGCGCACATCTTTAATCCCAACAGTCAGGAGGCAGAGGCAGGCAGATCTCTGTGAGTTCAAGGCCAGCCTGGTCTACAAAGCCAGTCCAAGATAGCCAAGGCTACACGGAGAAAACCTGTCTCCAAAACAAAACAAAACAAAAATGCAGAAACCTAACTAGGTGTGATGGCACGCGCCTTAATTCCAGCACCTGGAAGATAGAGACAGGTGGTTCTCTGTGAGTTGACAAAGCAAGTTCAGGATAGCCAGGGGCTGTTACACAAAGAAACCCGGTCTCAAAAAAACCAAACAAACAAAAAGTAGAAATCAAGTTCATATAGCTATTTAGTTATAAATTCTACATGAGCTGGGCAGAGTGGCAGCACAGTTTTAACCCCAGCATTCAGGAGGAAGAGAAAGGTGGATCTCTATAAATTCAAGGCCATCCTGGTCTACACAATACATTCAGGCCAGCCAGGGCTATACCCTAAGACCCTATCTCACCAAACCAAACAAAGTAAGATTCCCTGTGGACCAAGCAGCCAACAAAACAAACAACTCTGAGAGTGTAAGCCTTTTTCTACTTATTGTACTGGGAGCATTATGGCCAAACCTGGCTGAGACTATTTTAGTGACACTATGGAACCAAAGTGATTGTCTGGTCTGAGCTCCCCGTAGCCACAAGAGCTCTCTGGAGAGTACACACTGTGCGTGTTGCTGGGCTGCTACCTTCAAATGTACAGGAGCAGTTATCGATGTGCAATTTAATACCAACATCAAAATGGTACCCATGGTGAAACAACCTCCTAAAGAAAGCTTAAAAAATTAATGAAAGCAAATGGGGGATGGGGTGGGCTCTTCGGCCCTCCCTCCCACCACCCTCCCTAAGCTCTTTCTGCTTTGTTCAGCACACATCCCGGAAGCAGGATATTTAAGAGGTCAGATAACAGGACTTCTGACAGCTGTGCTGCCATGATCAGATAACAGCAGATGCAGCCCCCCACCTATTGCTCCCGACATTGCCGCTGGATGCCTGGCCACGGTTGAGGAAAGCCAGGGCTGACTTTTGTTCCTCGCTCAGCTGGATGCTGCCAGATGTGTCACACATGAGTATATCTCGGATCAGCTGAATCTGTTGTTCCTGCAGACCAAAGCAGAGTGAACATCAGAACCAGCCAGGAAGAAAACTTCACCTCAAATTTATGGGATAGGCAGAAGACAGTAAAATACAACATTATGCAAATGGGCCTTCAAGAAGGCATAGCAACAATAGAATATTAATTCACATCAGGACCGTGGCTGGTTCTGACGAGTAAAATCAGCTCCAAGTAGAAAAGTGGGGTCTCTGCTATGAGACTTTCAGACCAAACTGGCCGTCCAAGGGGAGTGTTACAGACCGCGAGTTCCAAATAGACTTCACACAGCAAAAATACTTCAAGTATCATTTTTATCGGAACAATTATTGGCTTCTTTTATGGATCAAAGCAGTCACGTTTTTTCTAAATGATGGAACAAAACACATTAAAATAGATACAAAGCTGTAATGCAGACAGACAGTTTGGGCTTACTGAGACACCTACCGCTGAGCTAAGATGGATTAGTCCCCTTGAGTAATGCTCTGCACTGCATCATGACCCATCCTGACACACCAAAATAGCGGTGCTGTGCGCCAGTCACATGCCCGACTCTTTGACTCCATTCTAGCCCTTTACTCAGGGGCTAGAGAGCAGTGATGAGGAACTGGAGTCACCCTGCCTGTTTCAATGACAGAGGGCCATGGCACCAACTCATAAAAGGAGGCCAATAATTTATAATAAACAACATAGGCTGGCCATGGCGGCACACACCACCAAACGTAGGGTTCTGGAAACAGAGGCAGAACACACACACACACACACACACACACACACACACACACACACACACACACACACCGCTCTACAGAACAGCAAATAAATTGTGCTAGATAAGTATCCTAGAATATTGCTATTATTCTCCCTCATTTTAATTCTTTAAAAGAATGCAGTGCTGGGTCCAGGCCTCTGTGCATCAGGGCAAGCATTTCACCAACTGTGCTGCATCCTTAGCCACTTTGTCTTAAAATTCTTTAAACTCTCATTTGAAATCTGTCTAGTGAAAAACAGCTTCAAGTCTAAAGGAAAAAATAAAATTTAACTTCAAACTAAAAAATAGAGTTCACAGGCTTTGATTTCATCTCCAATCAGAGGCAAGATGTCAGAGGAACATTACGGACAGTGTCTTCCCACTCCCATCACCAGCCTAGTGTGCAAAGCAGTACACACCAGCTTGGCACACTCGGCCTCAGCTCGCTGTCTCCGTTTGATCTCTACATCCACTTGGTTCCGCGCGTGCTTCAGCTTGACGTCCAGAGCGCTCCGCCCCGTCTCCGCTTTTAGCAGCAGATCTTTGAATTTTTCCAACTCCTGGTTGGTTCTTTGACACTTCTTCCGGAAATCCTCGAAGTCCTTTACAACCTGGATGAATTCAACTAAGGACAGGTAAAAACTTCAATAATCCAAGTAGTAAGAATACAGCTGTTCAAATAACTAGGTCCTATAGTTTGCTTCATCTCAAAAATAAAGTCTTGCTGAACTATGATCAAACACAGCTGAAAATGACCAGGAACAAACCCTATTTTGTCATTATGCACGAAAGCTGAGAGAAACAACTGCTCGTTCAACAGGCTCCGCATGTGTGGCTTAGCCAGGGCATCCGGTATGGAGTATGTCGTACCAGTCGCTAGTCACCTGGCCCCAGATGTCACCAACACGTAAAGCTCCTGAACAGAAGGTGCTCAAAGAAGGAGACCTTTGGGGCAGCTGTCACACAGCAGGACAGTCACATGAAACAAAAACAGCCTCCGTTACCTTCACGGGTGCTGGTGTGCATTAGTATTAGAGATAGCTAAGGCCTGTGACTCCATTCAGCGATAATTATACAAATTATTGATTAGAAATAAGGAGCTGGTTGCTTTTGCTGTTTAACAATGCCCTAAAAGATAAGTAAGCCGGGCGTAGTGGCGCATGCCTTTAATCCCAGCACTCAGGAGGCAGAGGCATGCGGATCGCTGTGAGTTCGAGGCCAGCCTGGTCTACAAAGTGAGTCCAGGACAGCCAGGGCTACACAGAGAAACCCTGTTTCGAAAAACTAAAAAAAAAAAAAAAAAAAAAAAAAAAAAAAAAGATAAGTAAACACTCTAGTGTGAAAGCAGAGGTGACCACACAGCTCTTAGAAAGTCACAGGTAAAGCCGGGCGTGGTGGACTACAAAGTGAGTCCGGGGCAGCCAAGGCTACACAGAGAAACCCTGTCTCAAAAAACCAAAAAAAAAAAAAAAAAAAAAAAGGAAAAATTAAAAAAACAACATGTTTGGATATCCAGATTTTTCTCAGTTCATGGAATAAATAAGAAATTGGTAATTAATACCAACTATTGTACAAAGAAGGGGTCAAGGAAGAAATGAAGGAAGCAAGCAAGCAAGCAACGTACCTAAAGTTCACTCAAAAACATGAATGATGGCTCAGTGGTGAAGAGGACCTGAGTTAGTTTCCTAGCACCCTTATCAGGGAGCTCACAACCACCAGCAACTGCAGCTCCAGAAGCTCCTATGCCCTCTCTGGCTTCCACAGGCGTGTGTACATACATGCACAAACACAGACACACAGGCACACATACCACAGGATTTTTTAAAAAAATAACTATATAATAAATTTCAATAGCCTTTTGAAATGAGTGCTCAGTAAGCTCTGGCCGTGAGTAGCCATCTTAAGGAACCTGAAAGAACAACTTTCGGATTTCAACACACTTCAGCATTATATAAACTGCTAAGCTGCAATCTGATGGCTCCTCTTTCTTCCCTCCCCCGCCTCCCCACGCGCCCTCCCGTCCTCCACAGCCCAGCTCCGAATGACTTACTGCTTTCATTTCCTTCATTGATAACCTCCAACCGGCGCACAAGCTGCTCAAACAGAGTCCACAGATTCACCATGGTAGTATCCATCTTTCTGCCAAGAAATCAAATACGCATTAGGAAGCTGCCTTCTCCCCTTACAGAAGACTCAATATCAGTCTAGTGAGTCCACCAGTGACCAACACCTGGACTCTCCTACCTGCAACCACCATGACAAGACTCTCAGGCCACAATTTTGTGTGATCCCAATTTATATTAAAAAGTTATCTTTTTGGCTGGGCATGGTGGTGCACATCTTTAATCCCAGCACTTGGAAGGCAGAGGCAGGTGGATCACTGTGAGTTCGAGACCAGCCTGATCTACAAAGAGAGTCTAGGACAGTCAAGGATATACAGAGAAACCCTGTTTCGAAAAACCAAAAAAAAAAGCTATCTTCTTGTTTTATTTCATTTTTTTTGCTTCTTTCTCCCTATCTGCACCTCTCTCTTTGGTTGATTTAAGAGACCTATCTGCCACCATGCCTAGCTGATTATTTATTTTTTTGAGACAAGGTCTTACCATGTTGCATAGGCTAACCCTGAACTCACAATCTTACTGCCTTGGTCTTTCAAATGCTGGATTAGAAGCATGTGCCAGACCAAAGAGGCAATAAGAAGCCAGGTTGGGGCGCACGCTTTTAATCCCAGCATTTAGGAGGCAGAGGCAGGTGATCTTTGAGTTCAAGGTCAGCCTGGTCTACACAGTGAGTTGCAGGACAGCCAAGAATACACAAAGAAACTCTGTCTCGGGGAAAAAAACAAAACAAAACAAAAAGATTCACTATGAAGTAGAAAATCATTGGAAACCACGGATGACATACACCTCCTCTGTCTACTTCTACGCCAATCCCCACTCCTTACAAAGATGCCTGTGAGGCGGGCATGGTGGTGCACACATGTAGTCCCAGCACTCTGGGAGGTAGAGGCAGGCAGATTTCTATGCGTTCAAGGCTAGCCTGGTCTACAAAGTGAGTCCAGGACAGCCAAGGTTACACAGAGAAACCACATCTCAAAATAAAAATCAAAAATAAATAAATAAAACAAAAACGGTGCTTGGTGCTAATTGCCTGCAGTAGGAGTGAGCATGCCAGTGGATTATAAATAACAGCACAAAATGTGGATCTTTAACTCTAACAATTTTTTTTTTGCTACTTCAACCTTTCAGACTTTGAAAACCTATAATGTAACTTAAAATGTTTATTTTTAATTTCACTTTTGGCTAATATCCTGTCACAACTGTCTCTTCAAAGGCAGGACGTGGTCAGCACATTTCCCACCAATGGCACAGGTGACATCACACAGTGATTAAGTGGGGAAACTGCCAGCTCAGCAACACAAGAATTATTTCTGTAGTGCGGGGTTCTCAGCTGGACTGCACGCAGGGACTGTGTCTAATAAATTTATACTAAGTATAGGCAAAGGATTATGCTCTCCCACTCTGGCATCAGGAGACAATGCGCCACCTTCACAGTGACAAGGGCAGAGGAGAACCATTGTTAGTGTTCTGTACGAGGGATCCCAGGCTTTGTGCTTCCACCCAGAGACCTGTGAAGAGGGCATTAAAACTCAGGCCTCTAGGCAGCTCTGCTCCACACAGGCTCAACCAAGAATGGACCAGGAAAACACATTTTTCATTTAATAGTCAAGAAAGACGTTTACTGGATGTGACAAAAATTATTAAGGAATGAAAATCGTCAAATTTCACTCAAAAATAAAATATTCTTAGAAGCAGAGTAGAGCACTCTCACGCCCTTCTCATTCCTGATGCTTTGTCTAGTTCGTTACTTTATGATCTAAATAACAGCTTCAGAACTCTATTTCGAATTTTTAGTGATTTTGTAAATGTTTTTAAGATGGTACTATAAGCTATGACACTAAGAAATGGAAAAAGGGAAAGAAACAAAAAAGCCAAACCCCCACAAAGAACAAAGGAATGTATGAGCATAAAAATATTTTCTATTAACACTACAGAAATATTCATTTGTAGGCATGCACCAACTGTTACAATAGCAGTGAAGTAAAATAAACTCTGTGATTCCCAGGCCTGCCTGCAGTGTGACCTCAACAGGGCTGGAAACCATGCTCTTCCAAAGACTATGTGTCTGCTTCCAAGCGACCAGCCATGCCAAGCTGCTCAACAACCGAACTAGCTGACGTATTACAGACATCTTCCTCCACAGCAGACAAAGTAGAGTGGCATTAAGCCCAACAGGAAGACATGTGCGAGTCACAGGAGGTCCACCGACTTAACAAAACCCACAGGCAGGTGCTGCAGAGCACTCAGGATCAATTCAAACGATGATTTCCTCTGGCTCCAGTGAAAATGGAGGCTGCTAGTCAGCAGCTTTAACACAGGCTATTGATCTCTTCCACCTCAACACCGTAAGTGTAGCTGCAACTCAGAACAAAAAAAACTTCTGCTAAGGGACTCAGAGAAGCAGTTTCTGTGGCGACTATGATGTTGAAAACAAGGGAGGGGCTTTTCTTAGTTCTGAGACCTGCCTGGAACCCAGACATCTGCCTGCCTCTGGAATTAAAGGTGTTAAACACTAAACGCCGTGCGCGCGCACACACACATTATCTATTCTGATTTTTAAAAAAGATTTATTTATTTATTCATTATGTATACAGTGTTCTACCTACATGTAACGCCTGCAGGCCAGAAGAGGGCACAGGATCTCGTTGTAGATGGCTGGGAGCCATCATGTGGTTGCTGGGAATTGAACTCAGGACCTTTGGAAGAGCAGGCAGTGTTCTTAACCTCTGAGCCATCTCTCCAGCCCAAAACATCTATTCTTCATAAATTACCCAGTTTAAGATATTTTGTTTCAGCAGCAGGAATAAAAACAGAACCCTCCCATTTTCTCAAGCTTTCTTAGTTCATTGTTACTCTGGTTTCTGTATGTACTCCAAAGAGTTAGGTTAGGTTGCTCTGCTGTGGTTTTGTTGTGTTGTATTGTTTGTTTTGAGGAAAGGGCTGTTTGCAGACAGCCGAGCTGGCTTTGAATCATCAGCCTCCCAACTGCGGACAGTCCAGCTGAAGACAGAGGCAGGCTCCTGAAAATAAGCCTGATTCCACAAACACAGACGTTATGGGAGACTGTGCTGTAGTGGCTGCTGTAGTCTCACACTGGCCTCCCGGACGTCTATGTACCTACTGCTGTCGTGAGCAGAGGCCAATTCTTATAGCTCTGTCAGCTCCTCATACTTTACCAGCACCCCAGGTATCCTTCCGAGTGCCAAGCAGCACCTAAATTAACCCATCAACTCCTCTGAATTTATTAAACTACCCAGCCACCACCTGCGCTCTGGCAGCTCACCACTTCTCTCTTCAGCTAGTCTAGTTACAGTGCGCCGGGGCTCTGAATGCTGTGCTTGACTGAGGCATTATCTCCCCTTCAAACACATCCTATCCTGTTGACTCCCAGGTTTTTGTTCCTGTTGTTTTTTGAGACAGGGTCTCACTGTGCAGTAGCCTGGAACTTGCTGTGTAGACCAGGCTGCGACCTGAGAGCTGGGATTAAAGGTGTGCACCACTGGCTCTGAGTCCCAATTTTTATCTCCCTATTTTCTTCATCTTTCTAGCCATTCCGGTCTAGATTTCAGAAATATCTTTGGTTTCCCCCTTTTCTGTGAGAATAACTGACAACTGTGGACTTTCCTCTTACATGGAGGAGAGCCTCCACATCCCCTGCAGGCGTCTCTGCTCAGTCCAACTGACTGCCTGCCTCACCTGCCTCCAGGATCCCCCAGCAAATCCCCTGCCACTCTTATCAGTTGCTACACAGATTAATTTCACTCTAATTTAACTTTACCAAATATGAGGGCAGAAACCTTGCATCTGATACTATGGTGTTAAATACACAATCGCTCAGTATTTAACTGGATGCCTAGACACAAAATACATGCACATACAATACTCCTGTCGCGCCATCTCGATCTCACTATGGACTCCAGAGGGCTCTGTGCAGGCGGATGGATTTACCTTGTAAGTAACTGCTGAGACCCTCTACAGAGTACAGTACCACCTGCTTCATAGAAATTCCAAACTATAGATGAAATTTTATAATGCATAAACTGAACCTTATAAAAAATACAGCTTATGAAAATATAAAATGGGCCTTTGTGGTTATGGGGTCTGATAGCTGTTAATTAGATTCTGGAAGAGTGATTCACAACTCTAGTAATTTTCCTAAGTAGTCTAGACTGTCTCCACATGAGGCGCCATGAAATTCAGAAGCACAGACCATTTTTTAAAATAGTGCTACATAATATTTAATATATGCCTTTGTTGTAAATTGAGTACTAAACTTGACAGTTCTCATTTTTTTCTTCTTGTGAATCTAATTAACTAAGCTGCCATTTTACAGACAACTTAAAGACTCAGAAACCTGAAATGACTAAATGCCGAGCACACAATGAAATGCAGGTGTCTATTTTCTTTCCACCCTAACACACTAAAACGTTATAAAAATATCAGCCGTATATGCTGCAGGTTTTCTCAGACACCTGCAAATCACAAGAGTCACACAAAGCAAAGCTATGTGTGTATATGTGTAAACACAGATGTCAGCTAGAACCCAGACCAAAAAAAAAAAAAAAAAAAAAAAAAAGACAGCAAACTTCTGACCTGTCAAACAAGCTGTTCTTGATGAGGCTCTTGCTTCTGCAGAAAGCTCATTTCCCCCTCTAATATGGGTTTGCTTTGAAAACCAAAGCCTGGCACTAGTAAAATACACTCGTCTTTGTATGCTGAGGGTTCGCATATTCTTACCAACACTCTGCAGAAGTGGCTCGCAGGAATTATTTACAGGTGATGAAAATACCTCTCTGCATCAACACTAACTCTCACTATCTCAGCCAAATTGAACTTGGAGAGGAGACCATCCTTTTCCGTGTCAGTTGAGAACGGCTTTAATTTTCCTGCTGGGCCACATTTTCATCCTCCTGTCTGTCTCCTCCCCCTTTATTACTTAGCTTCATGGCTAGGAGACCACTAATGTGAAAGGGAACAGGAACAGTCGTGCTGTAGAGCGCTGCACTCAGCTGTAAAGCAGCTGTCACTTCCCACAGCAGAGGCTGCTGCCTTTCGAGAGCACTGCAGCGGCCCCTGTGTGGCACAAGGAAATCAGTTTACAGAGCCTTTTAAACAAAAGGTGCCCAGAACCTCAGCTGTTATTGATGGGGAGCCCCAGAGGTGGAGAAGTCACTGTGTTACATTCCCAATCTGTGAGTATCCCTCGGGGAGCAATTTGACAGCACCAGGAGAAAGAGTCGCAGCTTGCTATGATTGCTTTGAGCCCCCAATTTAATTTCAATCACCCAGCAAAGAGACAGACAGTCCTTCAGAACAACAGACTATTACAGATCTTATTGCACAGTACCCTGGGAAAAGCATCTATACTCATCCTACAAACAACATTATTAAGAAAAAGATGTATCAGAGTTTTTAGACGCATCAAGAGTGTTACAATGCATAAGACAAAGCAATGGCAGATTGTTTGACTTTTTTCCCCCAGCGAAGTATTTTAATGAAAAATATTATTATACAAGATTGCTGTTCTGGAGATTCCCAGGAAATTAACAATGTAGGTTTCCTGAGGCTAAGAAAAAACACCCCCTAAAACAAGCTCTAGGCTAGGATGTCTTCACTCAAAAGCACTTGAGAGCAACTCATTTCCCTAAGTGCCCAGCTTCTGCTCCATCCAGAGGCAGAAGACTCCAGCATGAGGCCTAACGTTCCCAGGAGCAAGCCAACTGCAGAAAGAGATACCAGGGTGTCCTCAGCTCAACATGAGTGACGCTGTAAGTTCAGCACTGGCATCCTGTTTCCTGATTAGGCCTTCCCAGTCTTCTTCAATGCCAGAGTACGTCTCACCAATCATTTTTCCTCCAGATTTCAATCAACTCAGGCAGACACATAATGTCACACTGTCTCATATGTAAATATATGCTGGGGGTGGGGGACACGATGCCAACACCACCTTTAAACAGTGACAGAGAGACCCTAAGCCACACCCTCTACCCATCATGCCCCACCAGAGCTCCACTCAGGCATGTCCACTTTTTGACTTTTAGCATCTTGTTTCCATTAAACAAGAACTAAAGAGTTGGTGCGATACTGTTGGTCACTCTCTTTGGGTTTAGGTGACTGACAGTTTTTTAGTTACTCTCAGCCTACGGTCTCTAGCATGGTCTGTCGTCCCGTCCCGTCCCGTCCCGTCCCTGTCCATCCTACCCCAGAAATCTTCACGTCTCAGTGAAGTCTCTACTAACCACCCTTTTAAACACTGCAGCCTTTTCTGAAACACCTGGTTTGTTTTGCTCCCGATCACATGTCTCCACTACAATTCCTTAGTTTACTGTCTGGAAAGCAAACTTCTGTCCATTTTGCTTGTTGCAGAGGCACGGGTAGAACACTGTGCCTGGTAGGAAGGAGATCTGACATTGAGTGAGTGAACCTTCTCATGGCCAGTAGTCTTTAGGTCTTCAGGGAGAGTCCTTGGAACAGGTTTTTAATTAATAATATAGCATGGTATAAAAGCCTTATACGGCTTTTGATAAATATTGTCTGTTATTTTTTTTAAAGATTTATTATATTATTATGTATACAGTGCTCTGTCTGCATGTTCACCTGCAGGCCAGAAGAGGGCACCAGACCTTATTATAGATGGCTGTGAGCCACCATGTGTTGCTGGGAATTGAACTCAGGACCTCTGGAAGAGCAGTCAGTGCTCTTAACCTCTGAGCCCAACCAAAATATTTTCTTAAACAACTGTAGTGACTGAACATGGTGGCATGTGCCTCCCTCTCTCTATAAGTGCTATTCTGGTGGCTGTGGCAGGGCAATCCTTACTGGAAGCCAACCAAATAATTTAGCAAGGCTTTGCCAACAGAAATGCCTAGAGGGAAAAAGCCAATGTTAAGAATTTTACTTGCAGCCGGGCGTGGTGGCTTTAATCCCAGCACTTGGGAAGGAGAGGCAGGAGTATGTCTGTGAGCTGGGGGCCAGCCTGGACTACAGAGAGAGTTCCAGCCAGGTGTGGTGGCCCACACATTTAATCCCAGCACTCGGGAGGCAGAGGCAGGCAGATCACTGTGAGTTCAAGGCCAGCCTGGTCTACAAAGTGAGTCTAGGACAGCCAAGGCTACACAGAGAAATCCTGTCTCCAAAACACCAAAAACAAAACAAAACAAAGAGAGTTCAAGGACAACCAGGGATACACAGAGAAACCCTGTCTAAAAAAACAAAAAAATAAAAAATAAAAATCTCCTTGGACTTGAAGAAGCATGTAGCTGTGCTGGCCTGCAGCTTAGCTGATACCACGCCTGCCTAGTATGACTGAGAAGCCCCTGGCTTCGGTCCTCAGCACAGCAAATACTGGAAATGGTGCACCACACTTGTAATCTCCCAAATTATCCTGTAATGTCTGTAACGCCAGCACTCCAGAGACAGGAGGATCAGAAGTTCAAGGTTATCCTTGGCTACAAGAGGCCAACCTGGGCTACATTAAGACTCCCTCACACATACACAGTGTACAGTTTATTTAGGAGCAGCAGAACTTTGAAAGAGAAAACAGTGACTCCAATAACTCTCCAATACTCTATTGGGAATTCTGCAGTCTCTCTGTCTTTTTCAGGCACGGAAACAAAGCTCTCATCCCAAGGGAAACGAGTGTTCTTTCATAAGCCAAATATAAGTGGCCCTGGCCCTGGTACATGAATCCAGGTTACCCACATACCGTGTTCTGATATAATCAGTCCCATTAAGTTTTATAGCTAAGAACAAAAGAAAGTCATAAATATAGGGACTCTTAAAGCCCTTTGCTGGGCGCTTCAAGCAGGTTCCTAATGCTACCAGGTAACAGTCCTAGCTTTTCTGTTGGTGGAAGCAGTTAATATATATTAACACATCCCAATGGGTTTCACATGCGAGTCACAGGATGATTGGTCAGTGACAGAGGTAGGCAATGAATTACTATTAAAAGAGGGGCTTAAAAAATAAAAATCACACGAGATAGGCTCCGAGCTTGTTAACACTCCAACTCTCCACAATGTGGGGTGTTCTAATCAGCCCTGTGAGAGACAGACAGACAGACAACCTAGGAGGCAGAGTGCGCCCTGGCTCCTCCGACACCTGACTTCTTCAGAAGAGAATGCTCCTCGGGAAAAGGTAAGAGGGCTCTCTCTGAGCCACTCCCCACGCACCGCACTGTAGTTCCCGAAGACCACCTTGGGGAGCCACACCCGCCCCCGCCCGGCCACGCCTTAAAGGGACGCCCCTAACTTTGGACTGAACGCAACGCCGAGGGCAGCCCCCTCCCGTCTCCCGCCGCCCGCTCGCGGCCCCGGACCGGCTTACCGAGGAGACTCCCGGCCCCGCGCACACGCAGCCCCGCTCGGCCCACGGCGCTCTCTCCGCGGCCGCCGCGCCCCAGGAGGGCTGCAGTTCACCGGCTGCGCGCCTCACTAACGGCAGTGTGGAACCCCGCCGCCAGATCCGGTTCAAAATCGCGCACCAGCCAATCACTGAGGACAGCAGCCTTGCGCTGACGCATGCGTCAGGGGCGGGGGGGGGGCGGGTACAAAGCGCGAGTAAGCATGCGCGCTAAGTTAAGGAGACGCCGAAAGGCGGCCATTTTGACTAAGGTCATAGTTCGGGTGGGGGCATCGTGGGGTGTCCTGAGGAGGTAGTGGTTGTTTTGTGGTCCGCGTAAGACCCCCGCCTCCGGCTCCTGCTCTCTTTCCTGCAATTATTCTAATGACCTGTTGACTAATTGCATATTATTCTTGCCTCCCTGTTTCCCTAGGCAGGCAAATAGGGCTCTTGGAAACTAGTAACTGAGTAGTTTCGGGTCTCACTGTAGAACAGGAAGAATTCCAGAAGGAGACAGAGCAGCAATCATTTCAACCATATTTACTGAGCTATAATTATCCCTTCATTCATTCATTCAGACTTTTATTTGATGCACAATAAGTTATGCCAACTTCATAGCAAGCTCTCTGCTAGGAAGTAGAAAAAAATACAGATCATGTGGTCTTTGCTTTCCAGTAGCTATGAATGGGGAAGACAGCTCAAGGAAACAAATAGAAATACAAAATGAAGTGTTATAATTCCGCTTAATAAATGACACTTGAAATCTGGCGAAGCGAGCCGGGCTGTGATGGCACACTCCTTTAATCCCAGCACTTGGGAGGCAGAAGGATCTGAGTTTGAGGCCAGCCTGGTCTACAAAGAGAGTTCCAGGACAGCCAGAGCCGTTACACAAAGAAACCCTGTCTTGAAAAACAAAACAAAAAAAACCCAAACAAACAAAAGACACTTTACAGCTGGGGCACGGTGGCGCACACCTTTAATCCCATCACTCAGGAGGCAGAGGCAGAGGCAGAGGCAGGCGGATCACTGTGAGTTTGAGGCCAACCTGGTCTACAAAGAAAGTCCATGATAGGCAAGGCTACACAGAGAAACCCTGTTTCAAAAAAAACCTAAAAACAAAAAACAAAACAGAGAGAGTTCCAAGGCAGCTAAAGCTGTTACACAGAGAAACCATGTCTTGAAAAACCAAAAAGAAAGAAAGACAGTTTCCGCTACAACCGTGTGTCAGGGAACTGTTCACCCTTACTCTGTTAGTGTTCTCTCAGTCTTTCTCGTCTTCTTTTGTTATTTCTCTGTGTGTTGGTGTCCTTTCCTTCCTGAATTTACTAATCAATAGGGAGAGAGACTACCAGCAGCTTCACAAAATACTGGCCTAGCTAGAGTGTACAAGAAACAGTGAGCCAAAGCTGGGTGTGGTGGCGCACGCCTTTAATCCCAGCACTCAGGAGGCAGAGGCAGGTGGATCGGTGTGATTTCGAGGCCAGCCTGGACTACAAAGCGAGTCTAGGACAGCCAAGACTACACAGAGAAACCCTGTCTCGAAAAAAAAAAAAAGAAAGAAAGAAAAAAGAAAAAGAAACAGTGAGCCAGGCTCACGCCTTTAATCCCAGCACTTTGGAGGCAGAGGAGGTAAATTCAAGGCCAGTGTGGTCTATGTCGTGAGCTCCAGGCTAGCCCACACCACATCTAACTATTGTAACCAGCCTGGCCTGTTTCAGTAGTCTAACCACCAAGGACAGTGTACCCTTCCTTGAGCTCCTTAAACTACAGAACATGTTCATAATCCCATCTGGTGGGACATGGAGGCTGAGAGATCCAGACCAGCCTCTGCTCTTTAGTGAGCTCCAGACCCACCTAAAACAAAAAATAAGGGCTGGAGAGATGGCTCAGAGGTTAAGAGCACTGACTGCTCTTCCAAAAGTCCTGAGTTCAATTCCCAGCAACCACATAGTGGCTCACAACCATGTATAGTGAGAGCTGGTGCCCTCTTCTGGTGTGCAGGGGTGCATGCAAGCAGAACACTGTATGCATAATAAATAAATAAATCTTAAAAAACAAAGCCAAAACCAAATGAACCCAGCTCTCACCATGCCTCTTCCTTGCTGAAGACCACTAGTAACGTCACTTCACCTCTCCTCCCTAAAAAAGACAGGGGTTCTAACTTATTGGGTCATTCGGAGGAATAACTCAGCCGTCCTTGTAAAACTCGGTATGTGTCCCAGTACAAAGCAAGGGCTCAGTAAATATCCCTTGCCTTGCTAGCCAGACCGGCAGCTTCAGGTGACAGCAGCAGTACGCCTTTACTTAACACTGCATTTCCCATTGTAGCCCGGACAAAGTCATTCAAGCGCAGGTGAGTTCAGCTCAACCAAATGGTGGCAGTATTCCACCCCACCACACAATCTACAGGTTCCAAATGACGCATGGAGGAAGGAGAGGTGGGCGGGGTAGGTGGGCGGGACAGACATCCTTTCCTCCTCCTCCACCTGAAACCAAGAATCATCCTACTCAACACCTTTTTGCCTGCTGCACCAGCCTGGTGGTGGTGATGATGATGATGATGATGATGGTGGTGGTGGTGGTGGTGGTGATGGTGATAGGAGGGGGGTTGCTGATACGGAGTCAGGGTAGGGCTGTTAAAATCCTTTCGCTCCCAAACTGAGTTTTCTACCTCGGTTGCCCGCTGGGCTCCGCTTGAACCAGGAAAAGCAAAGTCTCCGGTTCCTGGAAGCCTAGCGTTCGATCCTAGCTCTGCCACTTACTGGAGGCGCTGCCTTTTAACCTGGTTCTTCAATCTCTCCGGCCTCTGGAGACGCAGTGGTTCCGAGTGCCGGCATGCGGGTGGAGCGTGTGAAAAGGCTTCAGTGTGTGGGAACGCCGCCTCCGTCGTGGGGCGAGTCATTCCCGTCGGAGCAAGGACCCTTGCCCGACAGCCCCATCCCGCCCTGCCGGAACACCTCCAAGCCACAAGCCCAAGGTACCGACAGAGGCGCTGTCACCAGATTAGCTGGGCTCGGGTCGGTGCGCTTTTGTCTTTTCACCTCGCCCATGCCACGACTTGTGGCTTCCAGTTCGTTCTCCTCTGCTCTGCTCCCGGCCTCTTTCCAAAGATGCAAATTGAGCCTCCACTTGAGGGTCTCAGTAAACCCCAGACACACACATACACCACACACGCGCGCGCACACCAGCTGTGAGCACTCCTGCCCACGGAAAGTGGTGTGTCCTACACACTGTAAGGGTGGCGAAGGCAGAGGCCTGATCTCAGACAGCACCAGGTTAGGGATTCTGTTCCGGGCCGGCAATCTATTTGGGTTTTTTGTTTGTTTTGTTGTTTTTGTTTGTTTGTTTTGGTCTTTCTTTTTAAATTTTATTTATTTTTATTTTACGTGCATTGGTGTTATGCCTGCATGTATGTCTGTATGAAGGTGTTAGATCTTGGAGTTACAGTTGTGAGCTGCCATGTGGATGCTGGGAATTGAACTTGGATCCTTTGGAAGAGCAGTCAGTGCTCTTAACCGCTGAGCCATCCTCCAGCCCCTTGTTTTGGTTTTTCGAGACACAGTTTCTCTGTGTAGCCTTGGCTGTCCTGGACTAACTTTCTAGACCAGGCCTGCCTCGAACTCACAGCGATCCACCTGCCTCTGCCTCCCAAGGGCTGGGACTAACGGCGTGGGCCACCATCGCCAGGCTTGGGCCAGCAGTCTGAAAGCAAATGCGCTGAGACTGAGGTCCAAAGCTAGCTGGAGCAGACCCCAACCCAGAAAGTGGAAAGTGAAACAGACAGACAAGTCAAGGGAAATGGGGGATCCCAGGCAGTGTGACTGGAGTGCAAGGCTGCTGGAAGTCTGCGGACAAGACTGAACATTTTCACAGAGCCGGGTAAGTAAGACATCTTTCTACCAGGTCAAACTAGTTAAATGCTCTTCCTGGGGCTTTCTCTGTTCCTTCACTTCCCTGACTATTAAATGGATGTGATGGTAGTAATAAATTGTAAAGGCTTGCCGGGCATGGTGGCGCACACCTTTAATCCCAGCACTCGGGAGGCAGAGGCAGGTGGATCGCTGTGAGTTCGAGGCCAGCCTGGTCTACAAAGTGAGTCCAGGACAGCCACGGCTACACAGAGAAACCCTGTCTTGAAAAACAAAACAAAACAAGGCAAACAAACAAAAAATGGTAAAGGCTGTTGCGGGGATTAAATCAAACCGGTTACACAACTCAGTACAGAGCTAGGCACATGCGGTACTCCAAGAATATTAGTTGGGTGTTTGTTTTTGCTTGCTTGTTTGTTTTCGACTAGGTTTTCTAAAGTCCAGATTGCTCACCATGAAGTCAAGAGTGGTATAGAATACCCATTTTACACCTTGCTGGCCGTAGACCCCAGGATCCTCTGGCAAAGAAGCACACGTAATGAGTGACAGCCCCGCCCAGCTGCGTTTGTTACTTTGTATTTCCTTGTCCTCCTTTGTCTGATCAGACTTCAGAAACGCAGGGGAAGTTCCTCAGATCCCACCGCAGCTCTCTCTCTTCTGGTGGGATACTATGAAGCAGGAAGCAAGAAGGGACTGAGAAGCAGGGCCTGGTGGCCTTTAATCCCAGCCCCCAGGAGGCAGAAGCAGCTGGGTCTCTGTGCATTCAAGGCCAGTCTGGTGTTACATGTTGAATTCCAGTACAGCCAGCTCTACGCTACGTAATAGAGAGACTGGTGGGAGGCGGAAGTGGGGAGAACAGAGAGGAGACAAAGAAAGGACAGGACTTAGCAAGCTGGGTAACAAAGCTTGGAAGCTTTTCTCCTGGTGGACAACATGCTTGCCTGGCAACAGGAGGCTGCAGTTTACAGACAGGCAGAGGGACCCCGCCACCCTCCCTGCTCTCCGCTATGCCTTGCCCAGCCCAGCCATTCCATCAAGGGTTTCTTTTGGAAAGGGTCAGAGGGCTTCAAAGAGAGAATTTGGTGTGTGTCTGTGTATACACCTCCCACACCGCAGAAGCTGAGGCCCTAGCTATTGCGCCAGTAACTAACAATGCAGAAAGCATTCCGTTCCAGGCTAAAGATCCACGCAGAGATAGGCAGGACTCTACACATGCCTGGAAAAGACAGACGTGCACGAGTGCGGGCATACACACACACACACACACACACACACACACACACACACACACACACAAGCTCGGGATTAATTTTAGCAGGACAAATGAAAAGCCTAGAGCTGCAGCCCCCGACCACCCCACCTCCAGATGCTCCAGCCGGAGTGTGTGGCTGACTTGGCTTGCCTCTGGGTTTTAGAGCTGCTACCACACCGCACTGTGACCACACCTTGCTCATCCTCTCTTCCTGTCTCATACGTCACCAGCGCCCCACGTCTCCATCACTTTGTCTAACCACCCACTCTTGTTCTTTTTGTTTGTTTGTTTTGGTTGGTTGGTTGGTTGGGGTTTTGGTTTTGTTTTGTTTTGTTTTGTTTTTATTTTGTGAGACAGGGTCTTACTATGTATGTAGCCCTGCCTGTCCTGGAACTCACTATATAGCCTAGGCTGGCCTCAAATTTAAAACGATTCACCTGCCCCTGCCTCCCAGGTGCTAGTATTAAGAGTGTGCACCATCACACCCAGCCGGGCTCCCTCTTAACCCTCTTTGCCCCTTACCTGGGCTTCAGATAACACGCGTATCCCCCAGGCTCTCAAGACTATTCGTCCCCTTCCTCTACACACACATCTGGCCCTTACAGAATGCCTTGCTGCGGTTTCCAACTAAAGGCTCCTCAGTGGAAAAGACCAGGAAAAAAAAAAAAGACAGCCAAAGGAGTAGCAATATGCATATTTGGCCAGGCATCTCTGAGCAGCAAAGTACAGTGGGACAGACAAACAGGCAGGCAGGCAAACCACCCCTTAAAAACACACACACACACACACACACACACACACACACACACACACACACACACAGCTCTGTAGTGATCCACTGCTCTGCAGTCTTGGGCTTTCTCACTATCCACCCTGCACCCACAGGGAGACCCTTGGGCTAAGGGACTGGCTTTCCCTAGGGCCCCTACACGTCTGGGAACTTTCATCAGTCTAGAGAGGCCATGCCAAGTCTAGGGTCGCTGCGGCCACCCCACGGAGAGCCCATCCCTTCCCATCCCTCCCACTTCTTTGCCTCTGTTCTTTTCTACCTCTCTCCCACCTCCGTGAAGCCTTCAAGCCTGGGAGGGAGGTCAGGATGGAGCCCACCCTGGCAAAATGAGAAAAGATTAGAGCAATACATTTGCTGTCAATGGCAATAAGGCTGCCTGAGCAGGGGAGGAGGCATATTTGATTTCGGGCTCTCCAGGGGTCTTGACAGAAGAACACTGGCAGCCTGCAGCCCCAGGCCTAGGCCTGACAGTATGAAAGGCTGGTCCCAGCCCCAGCCAACCGGGGACCCTGGTGTCCCAACTCTCCCATTTCCTTATCGACCCTGGACTCTGTTCTCTGCAGTTACCTGCAGGGCTCCCGCTCGCTCCTCCTGCCCGCCCCTCCTTTCTCCTTCGCCTCTGCCAAACTTGTTTCCCCAAAGCAGTTTTTCTACCTGGTACAGGGTGAGAAGCAGAAAGACCTCTGCTGCTCTGGGGGCTGGCGAGGGGGCCGGGATTCCAACCTCCATTTGCCTCTCAGCCCGGGACAGTCACTGAGCCTCTTTAAGCCATGGGACCATGACAGGAAAAAAAAAAAAGAAACAGAAAAAAAACATGGTATTTGTCATCCAGAGACCAGGGGTCATCTCTGTGTGGCCTTGGCTAGAAACGGGGTTTTTTTTTAATCATGGGTTCTTCTCCCTCATTTGCCACAGAAGTCAAGTTCCTGCCTCACCCATGCAGTCTTTTTCCTTTTTTGAGACAGGGTTTCTTTGTGTAGCTTTGGCTGTCTTGGACTCTCTTTGTAAACCAGGCTGGCCTCGAACTCACAGTGATCCGCCCGCCTCTGCCTCCTGAGTGCTGGGATTAAAGGCGTGTGCCACTACTGCCCAGCTTTTCCTTCTATTTCTAAAAGAAGATTTATTTAGCTTAATGTTGTGTGTTTAAGTGTTTTGCTTGCATGCATGATCATGCACCACATATAAGTGCCCACAGAAGAAGCCAAAAATGGGGCGACAATCTGGAACTGGAGTAACAGATGATTGCGAGTTGTCATGTGGGTCCTAGGAATGGAACCCAAGACCTGTACAACAGCAGCAATGGCCCTAACCACTGAACCATCTCTCCAGCCCACCCCCCAAATCAGGATTTTTGTTTATTTGTTTGTTTGTTTGTTTGATCAAAACAGGGTCTCTCTGTGTAGCCCTGGCTGTCCTGGAACTGAATCTGTAGACCAGGCTGGCCTCGAACTCAGAGATCCACCTGCCTCTGATTCCCAAGTGCTGGGATTAAAGGCATGTGCCACGGCCAGGCTACAATCAGGCTACCAGGAGCAGGTTCCCTTCATCATTTCTCATACAATATCTGGACTGCTCAAGGGTGAGAAGAGATTAAACTGACACTGACACTATGCGGACACTGTGGACACTATGCAGACACTACATGGGTCCGTTGTTACCAGATGAACGAGCCCAAGGCAGGTAGGTTAGCCCGATTCCATCGCCCCACACTGCCTCCACTGAGTGCCTGGGTCACTGTGCAGGCCTGCCTGACCCCACACCATGCTTGAGCTGGAAATCTGAACCAGTCTGAACCCATCTTTGCCTCTGGCATCTCAACTCCATGCTGGAGACTGAACTCAGACGTCATACACACTAGACAAGTGCTCTGGCACCCAGCTGCACCTGTGGTTCTCTTTCGCACTGAAGCGATTGCCTCTCACAAACAGCACAGGGGCCTGTGGAAAGCCCAGAGCCTTGCAAAGGTTTGTAAAGTGTTGTGTCTTCACGACCTGCTCCAGCCTCACGTCTCCCGGCTTCTTTGGGTGGCCTTCCTCGCTGGCTGGATCTAGTGTCCTCCCCTTCCCTTCTCCTATGATAATCTCACGGATCCTTCAAGGACTGGCTAAAAGCCTCCAGGAAGCCTTTATGGAGTTCCTCCTCCATGAAGCCTTCCCTATGATCCTGTCCTAGCTAATTTTATGTCAACACAAGCTAAAGTCATCTGAGAGGAGGGAACCTCAAATAAGAAAACACTTTCGTAAGATCAGGCTGTAGGTGAGCCTGGAGGACATTTTCTTATTTAGTGACTGGTGGGGGAGGGCCCAGTCCATTGTGGGCGGAGCCACCTGAGGCTATGTGTTCTATAGAACCCTGGTCCTGGGTGCAATAGGAAAGCAGGCTGAAGCCAGACGAGGTGGTGCACGCCTTTAATTCCAGCACTAGGGAGGCAGAGGCATGAGGAGCTCAGTGAGTTGGAGGCCAGCCTGGTCTACAAAGTGAGTCCAGGACAGCCAAGGCTACACAGAGAAACCCTGTCTTGAAAAGCCAAAAATAAGAGAGAGAGACAGACAGAGAAAGGCTAAGCAAGCCAGTAAGCAGCATCCCTCTTTGGCTTCTGCTCAGCTCCTTCTTCCAGATCTCTGTCTTGACTCCTTCTTCTTCTTCTTCTTCTTCTTCTTCTTCTTCTTCTTCTTCTTCTTCTTCCTCTTTTTTTGGTTTTTCAAGACAGGGTTTCTCTGTGTAGCCCTGGCTATCTTGGACTCGCTCTGTAGACCAGGCTGGCCTCGAACTCACAGAAATCAACCTGCCTCTGCCTCCCGAGTGCTGAGATTAAAGGCGTGCGCCACCACGCCCGGCCTGACTTCCTTTGTTAAATAGAGATATGGACGTGTAAGCCAAGCAAACCCTTCCTTCCCCACCTTGCTTTTGGGTCATGGTGTTTTGTCACAGGAGTAGAAACCCAGACTAAGACACACCCTGATCTAGAGGCAACGAGTGTAGCTTTCCTTGATGTACTGCTCACATTTTAGGCCTGGATCCTGATTCCTCAACTACAGTCCCCAACTGACAGCAGAATGCGTCTCCTACGTCTTTGCTACCCTGGGGCATAGGGAGGGCCTGGCACCTACTGGGTACAGAAAGGCTGGCAGTGGTGATTCTTGTGATATTAAATGACATGAATTTGAAGGTGACGATGGTGATGGTGGTGATGGTGACCATGTTGGATGTCTAAGAGGCTCTACTCAAAACTAAGCTGCTCAAGACAATTCACGTTTATGAACAGAGTGTCTGCGGGGCCAGGTGTTCGGATGGCTTAAAGGAATGTCTCTGCCTCGTGTCTCTCACCAGTCAGCGATGGCGTGACAGTTGGGCTACAGTTTCATCTGTTGCCTTCACTGGATGATTGGTTATCTGCACCCGAATTCATGATCACAGTTATTGACAGTGTTTAGCTCCTCTCAGCCTTTGGGACCTTGCTGGGGGTTGACCTGAGGTTGCTGTCCATGCAAATCCCTCCAGGGTCATTGCTGCTACACCAGCTGGTTCTTCTCAACACAAGCGAAACAGTACCCAAAATGGAAGCCTCAGTGTTTTTGGAAACTAATCTGTCCATCTATTCATCTGTTTGAGACAGGCTTTCAGGTAGCCTGGGCTAGCTTCAGGCTCTCTATATAGCTAGAGCTAGCCTAGAACTCCTGAACTTTCTGCTTCCACCTTAGTCTTTTTTGTTGTTGTTTGTTTGTTTTGTTTTGTTTTGTTTTCAAGACAGGGTTTCTCTGTGTAGCCCTGGCTGTTCTGGGCTTGCTTTGTAGACCAGGCTGGCCTTCAACTCACAGTGATCCACCTGCCTCTGCCTCCGGAGTGCTAGGATTAAAGGCATACGCCACCACGCCCAGCTGTGGTTTAGTCTTAAAGTCACATCGCCAGATTGTGGGCAAAGGGTTTGACCACAAGCCTGACAACTTGAGTTCAGTCCCTAGAACCTATGGGAGTACTAACCCAAGAGATATCCTCTGACTCCACGCACACATGCATGCATGCATGTGCACGCGCACACACACGCACACACACACACACACACACACACACACACACACTAAATAACTGTAAAAGTACTTCAAGTAGAAATGAGTTAATAATTACAACCCATACTCAAAGAGGTAGGATTGTGCATAATGCAAATACCAGGAGGTGGGGGTCACTGAGGGCCATCTTAGAGGATGCTTACCACAATGGTAATTGTGGTGACCATGACCCGAAAGAAAATGGAGCTAATGGTGCTGACTGTATTGGGGATGGCAGGGTATCTGGAAGGGAAAGTGCTGGTGTCCATATTACAGTCGGGCAACGCTTCCCCACACTGGATCTGAGTGGGCTCCACCCTACCGAAGCCAGTGCCACATTCCAATCCATCCCTGTCCCCAAGAGACCATCTGATCCATTACTCCTGCTGCCAATCACCCCCCACTCTAGGCTGCTCCTCTCCTTTGGGCAATTAATGAGCTAAGTAATGACCAAATGGAGAGCAATTGCCACCAGCAGACAGAGGGAAGAGAGTAACATGGCCAGAGGCCCAGGACAGACAGACAGGCGCTGCACTTAGGGCCTGGCTGTGGCTCTTTCCAGTTAAATTAAGTCGCTTCCCTGCCCTACACTGACACCTCCCACCTCCTGCTGTCATGTCTGCAGATGCACTCCACGCCACCACCCCTCCGTTTTCCCTTTCTCAGTCTTCCCACAAGTCTTAAATCAGAACTTCTCTGAACCAAAGGGAGCCCTGGGCTGGGGCTCCGTCTCCAACCTCCAATCTCTTCCCACTTCTCTCTGCTGTTGCTCTAAACTCCCACAACATGACCCCCTTCCTCATCTTTGCGGAAGCCTCACCACTAAATCCATCCGTGCCTACCCTCCCAACCCCAGCATGTTTGAGCCTGACAAAAACGAAAACCAAGCCCTCACTACACAGGAGAGGAGTTTCAGACAGCCAGGTGACCAAGTCCTCATGCAGCAGGCTCTCCACAGTGAGTGGCAGGTAAAAGAGATGAGACTGCGGCAGACAGGATGCTAGCTCTAGTTTTGTTGCTCTAACCACGTGACTTCTGCTCTCCAGCCTCAGTACATGGGTCTGGCTTGGTTTGTTTTTTCCCAGTGCTGGGGCCTGAGCCTAGGATCTTAGACGTGCTCCATGACTGAGCTACACTTTCAGCATTTGGTACTCTGATATTTGGTACAGCATTGGTACAGGATATTTCGATATAGCCCAGGCTGGTTTGGAATTCCCTTTGTATCCTAGGCTAACCTTAAACATACGATCCTCCTGCCTCCACATGCCAAATCCTGGTTATCACAAGCGTGCGGCACCACGCCCGGGTGAGTTCCTGCTGGTCCTAAGCTTCTGCAATTCCACTTCTCAGAATCTGAGAAAAGGCTGGAGCTTGAGTGGGGAGGCGGTAGCTATGCCAGAAGACTGAGGACCATATGGTACAGACAGTTTCTGCTCACCAAGAAGAGGCAAACTGGCCACAACGGGCTCCTTCGTCCCATGCATGCTAGGACCCCAGAGGCATCCTCCCTTTCCTGTCTTGCAGCTTTTCAGGTCCCAAGTGCACGGCCTTAGTCACCAGCTCCTCTGTGGTCCCCACATCCTACCAACGCACCATGCCTCTTTCTTACCTCTTTACATCCCTTTCTCTTGACTTACCCATACTGCCCCATCTAGTTCAGCCTCACCTGCTTCTCTCGTAGCCTTGGCAACACACACTTCTTGTCCCCACCCCCTTGGCCTCTGTGACAACTTCTGGTTTGTCGTCACCCCTTCAACTAACCTTTCTCAGTGAAGGGGAGTGCAGTTTCGAGGCAGGGTTTCTCTGTGTAGCCCTGGCTGTCCTGGACTAGCTTTGTAGGCCAGGCTGGCCTCGAACTCACCTGCCTCTGCCTCTTGAGTGCTGGGATTAAAGGGGTGCGCCACCACCGCCCGGCTCCCCACCTGCTTTCTTCACTGCAAACCCTGTGTGGTTGTTTTCTTAGCCATTTCATAATAATAATGTAATAACAAAAAGGAAGGGGGGGGAAGGATTTAGTGGTGCTTATAAAGTACAAAAGGCTTCCCATGTATTTCATTGATTCAGTGAGGCAAATATTATCCCCCAGTTAGCCGAAGCCAGTTTCACCTTCGTGGACTCTCTAAAAACTGTCTGAGGAACGGTCCTCTCCTTTTTATTTCCACCGCCACTGCCCTAATTTAAGCCCTTTAATACCTCATCTTAGAAACTTGCTTCAGCGCGCCTGGCTGACAATGCTGGCGGCCTTAGCAGCTGATGAGAAGGAAAGGCTCAAGTCCCGGTTAACCAACTGACCAAGGGCTTTCAGCTTAACCAGACCAGGCCCCCGCCAGACAGCACTGTCTGGGCGGGCTGCTCCGTAAAGATAAGACCTCAGAACCAAATCATTTTGGGGGGAAAGATTAGGGTCATGCACAAAAATATCAGAGCCTGTGATTGGCCTGACTGGAAAGAGAGCAGTTTCGGATGAAATGGGGCGGGAGGGGGGGGGGGGGGAACATGCCTAATGAACTCCAGAAGAAAGTCAATCCTTAGAGGCCCCCCATCCCTAGGGCTTGTGCACCCACCATCTATCTAATCTCATCCAGTAGTCAGCCTGTGAGAGAAGGCAAAGATTCACTCTCTAGTTTAAGTCAGGAAAATCCTATGTCTGGGAAGGAAAACAAAACAATAAGAACAAAGAAAGCAGCATTAGAAATATCACACAGGGGGGGGCTGGAGAGATGGCTCAGAGGTTATAGAGCACTGACTGCTCCTCCAGAGGTCCCGAGTTCAATTCCTAGCAACCACGTGGTGGCTCACAACCATCTATGATGTGATCCGATGCCCTTTGCATACGTACAGGCAGAGCACTGTATACATAATAAATAAATAAATCTTTTTTAAAAAAAGAAAGAAATATCACACACAGGGACTTAAATGCATGGTGTTGATTTGGTAATGGATGCTTTGTCTACTTTTTTTTTTCCTTTGTCTACTTTTAATGATGTTTAAGGCTTTCAAGAAAAATTGATGGATTTTCGAAGAGCTTGATTTCATTCGCAATCAATGCTTAAATATTTGAAGAAATAAACTTTGCTAATTGCAGAAGTTTTTTTTTTAAATTTTTGGTTGTATAAGTACTATTAGACTATTTAGAGGAATGCTAATAAGTGACTAAAGATTAGTAAATTGGACATCAAAATACAAAAAAAAAATCTTTCTTTCCATGCCTGAAAGTGGACGGAGTCATTAAATAATTTATTGCCCCAATCTCTGCATCTTCCATTGATTCCCTTTCTATGGCCAACAGCTTTGTGGTTTTCCTCATCTAGCAGTGAGATAGCATCACTTTTCAGGCTTTCGGCTAAGGTTAAGTGTAAAACACGTGGCCTTATTGTCTAAGGGTGCAATGAGATAAATCTCTTCCATAGCATCCAGTAAATGCCCAGCACACAAATGTTCAGTAAAGTTGGCTATGTTTACCTGCCCACAGGTACCTTTTGACCTTGCCCCTTCCTACTCACAACTAACTCATCAATTGCCACCCTGCAGTCCCAAGGCAGATCTACGTGTCTCCACTTGACCCCAGCCCCTGACCCTCACTTACTCCCCACCATCCACTAAACAGGTAAAATTACTGTGTCTTCACCCTAACATTACCCCATCTCCATTTTTTCCCTTCAGACTAAAATGCCTCGCCTCGCTCTCACGCCATCACAACCAATTCAGATAAAGAACAAAAGCACACCTCACAAACCACATTCTAAAATGCTTTCCTAGTTCTCACCAACTCTCCCTCCTCTGGGCGCTTTTTCCTAGCATCACACTCTTTTCTTCCACGGAATCAGCCACGCAGGTGCCACTCATCTCTCTCGGGTGGGCTGGTTCCATGAAGGCAGGACTCACTTCTGGTTGTGGGACGCACAGGGCTGCCTGCCCAGGGCCTTGCATGTAATGGGTGCTCAGCTAACAGGTGGTGGGCTCCTCTAGTTCTGGGCAATCACGTCTGTGGCAGAGAGCCTCACTGTCCTGTGCAAATCATAGAAGCCTCCGCCCCCCCCCCAAATGAAGGGAACCAGCAGTGGACATGTGCCAGGGCCCACGGGGCAGATGGCAAGAAGCTGGCAGAACCAGATTCTAGGAGCATGTGGCGCTGTGTCTGCTCAGATCATCAACACAACGTTTCTTCAGACTCTTTTAGGGGGTGATGCTGTGCTAGGCCAGGCAGACCTCAGGGTGGTGTCAGCATCTAAAGAGGCGTTTGCCCATGTGCCCCCGAGCTCCCTGTGTCATACACGTGTGCCCACGCGTGCCCCCACATGGGCAAGGAGTTCTAGCTCGCCACAACGCAGCCTCGTGCGCGGCCAGGCTGAGAGGGCCACCCTACACCCTGTTTCCAAACAGCTCCCCTTTCCGCGCGCCAGCGCTGCTGCCTCTGCCGTCTGTTTGCCCCTCTCCTCCTCCTCCCTCTGTTGGGGCTGCCGCCGATGATGAAATTTGGCTTGCAACACCCTCTTTCTCCGGCTCCTGCAGGCCTGGGAGAGGATTAAGCCGCTGGAGTCTGAAATCGGAAAGATCCCAGCTTCTGCTCCTCGGCACCTCCCTTCGCCCTCTCCCCCTCCCCGCCCATGCAAAAACCAGAAAATTAATCTCCCCTTCTGCCTGTGATATGGAGGGCTGCATTACAAGCTGGGCGTCGAGATAAAGCGGAGAGCCGAGGGACTGCAGCCCAGCACAGGGGCCCCCGGGTGGGGCCGGCCGGGGAGATAAGGGCCTCCCAGCCCTATGAATTATTCACCGCCTCTGCCTCCTCCGGCTCGCTGGCCGCCCTGGGCGCTGAGATTGCGCCTTCCACGGGCGCCGGCTAGGATGGGAGGGGGCCCGTTGGGAAGGGCAGTGGACTGGAGAAGTCCTGCGAGGTGGTGGAGGATTGTGCTTTGCTAGGAACAGCTCCGAGACCCCAGCGCCCTAAGGACAAACTGATGGAAAGGAAGGCGCGTGCGCGCGTGTACACACACACACACACACACACACACACACACACACACACACACACACACACAGAGTCACACGCACGCACGCACGCGCACACCCTGCCTAACCCAGCCAGGACTCCCAGAGAATGCTTTTCATTTATGCAATTCCTTAAATGCTATTTCCTCAGCTGCTTTTGCCAGGTTCACGCCAGGTCTCTGCATCCCACAATCAGAACTGCAGTTCCTCCCCGCCCCCCCCAGGATGCCCTGGATACTGTACCCCAACTGCAGGCCCCTCAACTAAAGGACTGGAGCACCTTTGCCTAGGCCCACCTCAAGCACAGTGGAAATCAAAGCAACCTCTGATTGCTTTGGGACGTCCCACCTAGAGCGGGTAAAAGAAAACGGGAGGACAGACCTGTTCCCAAGCAACCATAGCACACCAGAGAGAAGGCAAGGCAGACGGTGCAGGGGGGTGTGAGGGGCTGGAACTCAGTGCTACGGTAGGAAATAAACCAGGGAAGTTCTGGGGGTAAGAAAAGCCCCTGGCGTCTTCTGACTCCCTCCTGCTCTCACTCTTCAAAGACCCAGACTTTCCAGGCAGGGAAAGGACACCGACGCGGCTGTGTCTCCATGTCCCCAGCTTTCCTTACCTCGCTAACTCACTCCTTCCCTCTGTAGCCATTACCCTTTCCATTTCTACTTTGCCCCCTCTTTTTTTTTTTTTTTATGATCTTTTCCCTTGTGAAAATGTGACTTCAGAATGTGTGGTAGAAAAGAGGTGCCGTCTTCCAGCCCCGCCCCACCCCCCGTGGGGTGAAGAAAGGAAAAGGAAAGGTTTAAGCTCAGCCCCGCATCCCTCCTGCCGCATGTCCGGTCCTGGCGTAAATGAGAGCCCTTGAGCAGCCCAGAGAGGCAGGAGTCAGAACCGAAGGGCAGAGGGGGCCTCCCCCGGGACTGCAGGGGCACTAGTGAGGCTGCCGACTTCCGTAGCAGCTGTGGAGCCCGTTCAAGAGATCCTAACTCCTGCAGGGCAGGACCCGCTAAGGTGGGCGAGGAGAGGCCAGTGACAGGAGAAGGAGTGAGCCTTGACACACAAAGAAGGCGGTGACTCGGGTAGCTAGCGGGGTGAAGAGCAGGAAAGAGGAATGGGTCGGAAGTAAGCAGAGCATGAGGTAGAAAGGGCGAAGGTGCCAGAGACGCTCAGGAAGAGGGCAAAAGGTGCATTTGGACCAGAAGACCAAAACTGCAGGGGGAGAAGTGAGAGTCTTGGGTGGGGCACAGAAGGGTGAAGGAGGGTGCCATGAGTCCCTAGCCCCTTCCCTTCTGCTGCTAATTATCTTCTTAATTGTCTCTGCATTTGCTGAGCTGGCAAAGGAAGTGGATGCAGACAGATTGGGGTGTGCGTGATTTCACGCACGGGGGAGCGAGAAGAGCTGCCTAGGAGTCCCGGGGGGGGGGGTGCTCGTTCCCCGCCCCCTCTGCCCTCCCCTCTCCCCCACCCATCTCTGACAGGCTAGAGGGTGCTTCTGTACGTACAGCAGATGGGGCCATACGCAAGGAAAGTGTCCATGGGGAATTTGCCCCCATCAGCCTTTCAGGGATGATCTCCGTGCCTGGCTCTGTAGATGGAGCGCCTGCTGTTAGCCAGGCACACGCTGGTTCATCAGCCCGGGCATTATAGTTCCATTCTGTAGTTTATGGAGAAAAGTGGGACTCAAGTAGACTACATTTCCTGGCCAGGACCACACAGCCCTGGTGTGACAGACACATCTAGGATTGGAACTCAGGTTCGGCTAGATGACAAAACCTGGGCGAGCCCTAGGCCGCAGCTCCTCTCTAGAGGAGGGAGGGACCAGGTTCCCTCTCCTGCCCCGGGAAGGCTGTGGAGCCGTCGTCATTAAGTGCGGAGGAGGATCTGCCAAGGCCTGGATGAGAGGTGGGTGGGGCCAGAGATGCAGAGAGGAGCAGTGGGACATTAATTACAGCCCCCTCCCCCATCCCTCAAGTGTCTTTAACCTCTGACTTCCTGCTACCCCTCTGAGTCTCCCCAACCCCTTTCACAACTGACCTTTGTCCTAGAGTCACTTGTGAACAAACTCCACTTTGACAGGGAGAGGTTTTCTGAAGGACGCAAGGACTATGGCATGGCTGTTGCTTGCCTTGTCCCCAGGTATGACACAGATAGAGCTTCAGCAGGTGTTTGTTGCAATGTATAGGGCCTGAGCAGGATTGGGAGGGGGAGGGGGTGGAGAGGGGGAGGGGAGGGTGGCTGTGCGCAGTTATCTCTCAGCGGAGACAAAGGGAGGGATTTAGGATAGGTGTAAGAACTAGGCTCCTGCAGCTGCGGCTTGCGCTAATTATGTGACGTCTTGGTTCAGATCTACTGATTCTGAGGAGTAAAGTTTCTCAAGAGGGACTGTTTTTAGAAGTCTTAGAAAGCTTATGTGGAGGGGAGGGGGTGCCATCCCAGCACTCAGGAGGCAGAGGCAGGCAGATCTCTGAGTTCAAGGCCAGCCTGGTCTATAAAGCGAGTCCAGGACAGCCAGGGCTATTACATAGAGAAGCCCTGTCTTGAAAAACCAAAGGAAAAAAGAAAAAAAAAAGAAAAAGAAAGAGAAAAGAAAAAAAAAAGCCTGAATGGGGTTGAGGAATGGCTCAGTGGCTAAGAGCACTCAGCATCCACATGTTGCCTTGCAACTGTACACAACTCCAGTTCCGGGGGATCTGATGTCCTCTTCTGGCTTCCACAGGCACCAGGCACTTATGTGGTACACAGACATTAACACATAAAATAAGTTTTTAAGACATACATACATACACACATATATATAATGTACACACACACATTTAAAGTTTGGCCAAGCACTGTGGCACACAACTTTATTCCAGCACTCGGGAAGCAGAGACAAGCAGATCTCTTTGAGTTTGAGGCCAGCCTAGTCTACATAGTGAGTTCTCCATAGTAAAACCCTGTCTCAAAACAAAACAACAGGGCCGGGCGGTGGTGGCGCACACCTTTAATCCCAGCACTCGGGAGGCAGAGGCAGGTGGATCGCTGTGAGTTCGAGGCCACCTACAAAGTTAGTCCAGGACAGCCAAGACAGAGAGACCCTGTCTCGGGAAAACACACACACACACACACACACACACACATACACACACACACACACACACACACACACACACACACACACCACCACCAACAACAACAACAACAAAATGTTTGGGAATCTGAACTCTCCCCACCAAGTGTGTGATTTAATTACTCTAATGTGGGTCCATTTGGAAGACTTCCCCAAGTCTCTGAAATAAGAACTACCATTTCAGAGTCTGTCCTGATGTGGCAACACTGGAAATTTCTATTTCCAGATCCAAATCAGAATGCCAGTAATGTTTGTTAATGAGAATTTACTAACATAGCCCAATGTGCTAAGCATTTCCATGTGGTAGTTCACGTTATCCTTGAAAAACAAGGTGCAATAAATAATCTTCATCATCTGGTCAGCTGTGGTGGCGCACGCCTTTAATCCCAGCACTCCGGAGGCAGAGGCAGGCGGATCACTGTCAGTTCGAGGCCAGCCTGGTCTACAAAGTGAGTCTAGGACAGCCCAAGGCTACACAGAGAGACCCTGTCTCGAAAAACAAAAACAACAAAACAACAATAACAAAAATCTTCATCAAACAGAGGAGGAAATCAAAGCTCAGAAAGATCAAGGGTCCTGCCCGTGGTATCGAGTGGTGGGGACAGGTCTTGGAGCTCTGATAACTGATTCATGCCTTGTATCTTCCCCCAGGCTCCTCCCGAGGCTGTTCATTGGTCTCATTCAGTCCTCACTGCCTCCACCTCACCTCATCACCTTCCCTCCACCCCCGCTGCTCCCTGCTCCCTCGGAAACATCCCAGGTGATTGAAGCAATTTGCAGCCATTAGAGGAGGCTCCACGTGTCACTCAGCTTGTGAGGGTTGGAAAGCGGAGGGATTACAGATGTTCCAAAATGGTCCTCCCCTCCCCCAAGAACATTCCCAAGCCTGGGATCAGTGCTAGAGTCTTCGATTCTTTAGATCCAGTTTGCGACCCTCCTAGGGTAATTCCTACTCTCAAAAGCTGCTGCCCCATCTCCCTGTGAGTATGTGGGAGAGTGCTGTCACCCAGTGGCTGCCCAGGGGCATGGCAGCCCACCGGCACCGTTTGTGCTGCTGGACAGCTCCCAGCCTGAATGGAAGAGTCTGTCTATTTTGGCAGCGTGGCGCCTGGATCCTGCTGAATGGATTTCAATCTCTCCCCAGCACTGAGGTCCCCACTCTCTGTAGGGCCTCTCCAGATCCCTTCACTGGTTTCCAGGGTACCCCCGACTCCCACCGCTCACGAGTTCGAGTTCTTATCAACCCCTATGTCGTCAGGTTCGTTCCTCTAACGCAAACCCAGAACCATGTCCCCCGATACGGGCTTCTTTCTCCCCTCCCTTCTCTCAGAGCGTCACCAGCCTGGAAGTGGAGCAAAGGAGCCGCTTACAGACAGAATTCTGGTCTTGCGACACAGGACACACACACACACACACACACACACACACACACACACACACACACACACCACACCACACCATCATCTGACACCATCAGACCTCAACAGCCCCAGTGCTAAGAGCCCCTAATGAGCATCAGCAAATTAACAACTTCCCCTTGATTGCTCCTTCTCTGCTAATTGGATAGGGAGGGCCCCCCAAGGCCTCGAAGAAAGAGGGAGGGAAGGAGGTGACAGCGACAGTAACCGCCTCCAGGCTTCCAAGTTCAACACCCAGGTTTTTGCTCCATCCCTAAGCTTACTCTTTTCCGCAGCCTTTCTTCACTCTGTGCCCCTTTGTCCCATCTTTCCCCTTCCTCACTTCTGTCTTAACTGCCCCCACTCTGGCCATGTCCTCCCTTCTGTTTTTTGTTTTTCTTTTTCCCAAGACAGGGTTTCTCTGTGTAGCCTTGGCTGTCCTAGACTCCCTCTGTAGACCAGGCTGGCCTCGAACTCAGTGATCTGCCTGCCTCTGCCTCCCGAGTGCTGGGATTAAAGGTGTGCACCACCACGCATGGCCTGTTTCTATTTTAGAGATTTGGCAGGGTTTTTTGGTTTTGTTTTGTTTGTTTTTTTTAAGAGCGCCTGCATACACGCTCCTTAAGAAATCCAGTGGTACACACAAATGGGGTCGAGTGGCCAAAGGTGTTTATATGTGTGCATGTGTGTGTGTCACATGTAGGTGGAAAGCAGTATAAGAGCAGGTGAGTGAATGCGCACAAATAGGTAAGTGCTCACATGTGGGTCAGGCTTCAGGGATGTGTAATGTGTGGATGGCTGAGTGACAGGGTAAGTGTCTGGTCTGTGTGTGTCTGTTATCACCACACAGGCAAGTGCTTGAATCAGTCAAGTGTGACTGTGACTCGGAGTGTGTGTGTGTGTGTGTGTGTGTGTGTGTGTGTGTGTGTGTGTACACGTGTTCATGTGCCACCAGAGAAAGCAGAAATGAGAGGCAGGAGCTTCGATCCAAAGAAGACAGCGTGGGGAGGGGGACGCTGGGGGCAGACACCCTCCTTCCTGCGCGCACTCGCGCGCGCGCGCGCACTCACACACACCACACACATAGTCACTCACACACAAGCCACAGGGCCTCGCAAGCAGGGAGCTGGCTCCGGGATCCAAGCTAGGCGGCTCTGCTGAGAGCAGCGAGAGGAGGCGAGCCAGCGGGGGGAGCCCTCGGTTCCGCTCCCGGGCCGGGGGGTGGGGGGGCCCGCGCACACCGGCCCAGAGACACCCTCGCAGACACTCGTAGGCGCGCACGCGCACCCTTTCCCCTCCTCCTCCCCTCCGCCGCCTCCCGGCCGGACGATGGATCCCTGCAGATCCCGGGGCTGAGAGCACCGCGCAGCGCCAGCGCGCCGAGCCCGGGGCGGACCGAGCCGAGCGAGCAAGCACGCGCGGGCGGCGGACCGAGCTGAGCCGAGCCGGCCGGGCGAGCCGCTCCCTGCAGGGCTCTGCGCGGGTGCCGCGGCGGCCGGCGGCTCGGGCTCCGGGCCATGAGCCCCTCCGCGGCGCGGCGCTGAGCCCACGGACGGCCTCGCGCCCCAGGACCTACAGCGGCGGCCGGCTTTCACCAGCCCCCTCAGGTGGGTTTCCGACCCGGTCGCCTTGGGCCACGGGGCTCCCCGGCGCCCCAAAGCAGAGACTCTCCTCCCTTGTAGCTTTCCCCAGCTTCTGGGGAGGCTTGGCGGATGGGGAGGGGGCGGGGGGGGGGCGAGCGGGGAATCTGACTGCGACGGAGAAGCTGGACTAGGGGGGGATGCGTTCGGGGCGGGGACAACTGGCTGTCATAGGGAACCGCGCCCCCCCCCCTTCCATACATCCACCTCAGGCAGCCTATCATCCCCTCCCAAACACACACACACACACACACACACACACACACACACACACACACACACACACACACAGCCTGCGCCTGTGCCTGTTTGAGAACGGGAGACACAGAAGGTGAGGATTCAGGCAGGTCAGGCAGGGCCCCTCCCCAGATGTTCCCACCTCTGAAGATTTTCTGGCCCTGGTTTAGCTCTTAAGGTGACAGCCTATTCCTGGGGATACCCTTCATCAAGAGAAGAGCGCCTCACCCCATCATGGGGAGTTTGATCTCTCGGCTGGGGTAGACATTCCTGTCCCAGAGTGACCTCACATCCTGAGGGAACTCCCGTGCCTGCCTGTGGGTGCATAGGGACTTCCCTCATTCCCTCTGGGGTCTCCCACAGTCCGGAAGCTTCCTCGCAGAACATTCTGACACCCCGAGCCTCTATATTTTAACAGTTATCAACTTGCCTGGTCCCTCAGTCAAGCTGCCTTGGAGCCTGCATGCCAGGGGAAGCCTTCCCTTGGATGAGCCGTGACCTCCGGACATAGTTGGAGGGGTCCTATACGTGCCCCCATCTCAGGACAGTGACAGAGTGTTGTCTCTCCTTCCCTCAGGATCCCTTGGCAAGCATGGAACTGAAGACCGAGGAGGAGGAGGTGGGTGGTGTCCAGCCCGTGAGCATCCAGGCTTTCGCCAGCAGCTCCACGCTGCACGGCCTGGCGCACATCTTCTCCTATGAGCGGCTGTCTCTGAAGCGGGCACTGTGGGCCCTGTGCTTCCTGGGTTCACTGGCCGTCCTGCTGTGCGTGTGCACCGAGCGCGTGCAATACTACTTCTGCTACCATCACGTCACCAAGCTTGACGAGGTGGCCGCCTCCCAGCTCACCTTCCCTGCCGTCACTCTTTGCAACCTCAACGAGTTTCGCTTTAGCCAAGTCTCGAAGAATGACCTGTACCACGCTGGGGAACTGCTGGCCCTGCTCAACAACAGGTGGGCAGCTCCCATCCACCCCTCTGCGTAGCTTGCGGAACGGCAGCCTCCTTACCCCACCAAAAGGCAACCAGCTCTGCCCTCTAGCACCCCCTTAAACCCACCACTCAGAGCAGAGAGGCACCAGATACCTACACACAACCTGAGCCAGCATAGGTCAGAACCGCTCTGTCCCTACCCAGCCTGAGCTTTGTGTCCGTGGCTCCTTTCCTGGAGTGAGTTTTACCTTCCTCCTGCCACTGTATCCTCCTTGCCTCACTTAGGGGATGCGATGGACCACCTTTACCGGGGAGACGCCGTGCTACCTATAGCTCCTGATCTATTTATGTTTCTCATCCCAGCCCCCCCAGCAGCCACTACACGCCCTTTGCCTCCTCACATCCCATGCGTCAGGTTCTCCTGACGTGCCCAGCTCTCCTCCTTTACCTCTCTGCCCAGATCTGATCCTCCGGGGCCTGAGCGTGCCCCCCACCCCACCCCAAGTAGGGCACTAGTGATCACTCTCATCCGTGTGCCACTCACCCCTGGGCTCCAGGTATGAGATACCGGACACACAGATGGCCGACGAAAAGCAGCTGGAGATATTGCAGGACAAGGCCAACTTCCGTAGCTTCAAACCCAAGCCCTTCAACATGCGGGAGTTCTACGACAGAGCAGGGCACGACATTCGCGACATGCTGCTCTCCTGCCACTTCCGAGGGGAGGCCTGCAGCGCCGAAGACTTCAAAGTGGTGAGTGAGTCCCTGGTGTAGAGTGTGTCACCCAAGTCTCTAGAAGGGGAGGAGACGAGGAGGAAGCCGTTCTGGGTGTGCTGGGGTTTACTTCTGGCCGACAAGGACTTTTTTCAGCACGTGGTACCTTTGTACTGCTTGAAGACCTGAGCCTGTGCTCTGCATCTGTGATGGCAGAGAGGAAAAGCCTGTGGTATACACTACACCAATCACCCATGCAGACGCGCGCGCACGCGCTCAGACACACATACACACACACACACAAACACACGTCACCCTGAGTGGCTCCAACTACAGTCTCGTTACTCAAAAGTAGCAAGGCTGTCACCTGAGAGCTTGGAATAAATGGGTGACTTTGCCATCCCACATTCCCAGCCCTATGGAAGCCGGGAAGGCTGGGAAGCCAAGTTTGCTCGCATCGGATAAGATCCTCCTGGGCGACATGACTGCTTGTCAAAAAGCTTGTGAAGCCAGAGGGGAAGGGAAGCTTCCTCGGGAGCAGCCACGCAGGTCATTCTTTCCACGACACTCTCACCACACACACTCAGGCACACGCACACATGTGAGTGCACACACACTCGCAGGGCAGCACAGTCACAGCTGAACTGGAGGCTTTCTTTGCCTCTTGAAAATGGAGATGCCACCCCTGCCATTTATCTCAAACCCTGTTGACGCTCTCGGTGGTGGCCTCGGCTGACACCACAGGTTGTGGGGTGCACACACAGAGCTAACTGTGGGGCTACACACATACATGACTGGCTGTGGGGATATACACACATAGCTGGTTGTTGGGGTGTACACACATAGCGTGCTGTGGAGCACACACATATAGCTGACTGTGGGGACACACACAGAGCTGACTGTGGGGATGCACACACAGCTTGCTGTGGGGGTACACACACATAGCTTGCTGTGGGGTACACACCTGCAATCCCAGCACTTGGAAGGCTGAGCCCAATTGGGACTTTGAGGCCATTTGAACTACATAGCTAGACCCTGTGTCAAACAGACCAAAACTGTACACAGGCGTGTTGACACATTGTCCCAGATACTTAGGAGTCCGAGGCAGGATGAACAGTCAATGCCTGTGAGTTTGAGACCAGCTTAGGCAACAAAAATAAGGCTCTTTCTGAAACTGAACAAACAAAACCCCTGGCTACAATGGCACAAGCCTGTAGTCCTAGAACATAAGGAACGGAGGCAAGAGGAGGCTGAGTTCAAGGTGTGCGGCTTGGGCTCTGTAGGGAGATACACACACACACACACACACACACACACACACACACCAATATACACACACATGCACACCAATACACACACACATATACATACACCCCAATACACACACACACACACCAATATATACACATACATGCACACCAATACACACACACATATACATACACCCCAATACACACACACACACACACACACACCAATATACACACATACATGCACACCAATACACACACACATATACACACACCCCAATACACATACACACACACACCAATACACATACACACACCAATATACATACACACATACACCAATACACATACACACACACACCAACACACACAAAAAAAGGCTAGAAAGAACCCTAAGGATCTGGAGTCTAGACTCAATCCCTTGATAAATAATCACATTATCTCTATCTTTTTTTTTTTTTTTTGGTTTTTCGAGACAAGGTTTCTCTGTGTAGCCTTGCCTGTCCTGGACTAACTTTGTAGACCAGGCTGGCCTTGAACTCACAGCGATCCGCCTGCCTCCCCCCCCCCCCCCCCCGAGTGCTGTGATTAAAGGCGTGCGCCACCACCGCCCAGCATTATCTCTATCTTACGAATGTACAGACAGAGACACAAAGAAGCAGAATGATCTGCCTCAGCTCACTAGCCCGCTGGTTCGTGACAGATCCGGGATTAGAACCCACGTCTCCATAGGGGCCAGGGCACTATGCTCTTATCTTAGTATTGCTGGCCCTGAAGTTTCTGTGCCACTTCCACCTTTGACATTGCTCCCCAGATCTCCCTCCTCTCGTGCCTCTTCCTGACGCTCCACCCTCAGTACCCGCCTCTCTCCCTGACCACTGTCTCTTCAGCCTGCTTGCTTCCTCTTGGCGTTAGGCTTCATGGGCCCGCTTGTTTGCGTGAAGAGGTTAGAGCCCCGGCATGCTTCACATCCCCTGCGAGCTTACACAAGACTTCCCAGTCTCCTTAAGCTCTGTGATGCGGACCCGTTTGGGGGCCCCTAGACCACACTTCTTGCCCAGCCATGCTAGGAGGCCGTTACCCCGGGGGCAGCCACGTTTTCTCTTTTGCTCCTGCACAACAGCAAAGTCTTAGATTCCCCAGACCTTCCCAGGCTCATAAACTGTGTTTCCAGGAGAATTAGAACTGTAGGTGAAGGCAGGAGAGAAAGTAGCTGTCTGCCTCCAGCACATTGCATATATAAGCAGAAGGGGACCACCAGGGAAGAGAGGAGCCGCCGTGTAGGATGCAGGAGGTAAGTGCACGGCTCAAAGTGGGGAGGTGCTAAGGTGTAAAATGCGGATGTAGTAAGTCCATGAAAAGTTTAGTTGGGGACTGGCAGGATGGCTCAGTGGGTAAAGGTGCTTCCACCAAGCCTGACGACCTGGGTTCAAACCCTGAGATCCGCACAGTGGAAGAAAACCAACTCCCACATATACTGTCCTCTGACTTCCACATGAGTGCTGTGGCGTGTGTGCACACAACCATAAACACACACACACACACACACACACACGTAATGAAATGTGAGTGGCCCATACTGTTTGAGAGACAATTCTAAGCTGTCAGAAAGAGATGTGTTTGGTTTGCATAGTTCTAAAGCAACCTGTCCTTTTTTTAAAAAAATTGTTATTTTTATTTGTGTGTATGTGTGCTTCCTCATATACATATGAGCATGCGTATGTGGGTGTCCTCAGAGGCTAGAAAGAGGGCATTGGATCCTTGGGAGTTACAGGCAGTAGCAAGCGCCTGATGTGGCTGCTGGGACTCAAACCTGGCTCCTCTGAAAGAGCACCAAGTGCTCTGAACTGCTGAGCCCTCTCTCTAGCCCCAATGTGAGTTCTCACTCATGGGACAGACTCACACACTACCATCCTGAAGACCCAGCTGTGGCTTCTCGCTCAGGACACACACACACACACACACACACACACACACACACGCCAGTGTCCTGAAGACCCAGTTGTGGCACTTCTTGGTTCTGTATTGTCAGGGAACACTAGAGATGCTGTTTCTTAGCCTGAGTCAAAGACCAGACCCTAGGCTGACTGGATCCAAAGTCTCCAGCCTTTGCCCACTGCCAGCAGGTGGACCTCACCACCAGGCTCTTTCCTCAAGAGCACCACCATGCCTGCCTGTAGGGATCTGCAAGTGAAGCTCCGTGGGAGTGGGAAGGGCGGGAGGGCTTCTCCTTTTCCCTTCCTTTTCCTCCTTCCCCTCCTCTCCCTCCTCTCCTCTTCCCCTCCCCTCCTCCTCCCTCCCCTCCTCCCTCCCTCCCTCCCTCCCCTCTTCCCTCCCTCCTCCCTCCCCTCCCCTCCTCCTCCCCTCCCCTCCCTCTCCCCTCCCCTCCCCTCCCTCCTCCTCCCCTCCCCTCCTCCTCCCCTCCCCTCTTTCCCTCCCCTCCTCCTCCCCTCCCCTCCTCTCCCCTCCTCCTCCCCTCCTCCCCTCCCCTCCCCTCCTCTCTTTGGTCTTATACGAACATCTTCCTCCCAGCCTTATCATTCTCCACTATGCCTGAAGCTGTGTCAAGGATGTGAATCTAACCTCTGAGCCAGTGTAGCACTAAGAAAAAACGTTTGTCTTCAGGGTCAGGGCTGACAGGAGACTCTCCTGACATCCCTCAAGAGGAAGGGGTCGTTTTTGTTCGTTTGTGTTTTACTTTTGAGATGAAGGAGATGTCCTACTTTGTAGCCCAGGCTGGTCTAAAAATTCACAATTCTATCTTGGCCTCCTGAGTGCTGGGATTATAAGCGTGCGCCACTACGCCCGCCCGGCCGAGCTGGGAGTGTTCACTGAGGGCCCAAGCCTTCACTCTGTGTTTGTGGATACTGTGTGCATGGCATATGTGGGCCCTTTGTGTGTTTTCTGAAGGCAGCCTTCGGATAAACGGCAGCTACTCTGTGAGGACTGTTCGGGAAGGTACAGAACGGGGCTACTCCAGTGCCCGAGGATTCCGTCGCCCCTGATTGGCCATCCCTCCTCTAGATGTGCTTGTGGACCCAGCTCACCCACAGGAGGTGCAGGACTGGTGGTCAGAGTGTGGGGCCTGAGCTAAGTCTGGGAGAAATTATGTTGAAAGTCATTTGGGACTGCAGAAAGGCAGGTGGCAGTACACTACGGGATACCCTAGGCAAACCAGTTGGGTAGACATCAGAAGCTCCCTCCTGAGTAACCAAGAAAGCAAGGAAGACCCAAGACAAGGCCCCTTCTTTCCTGGCCAGTTCCCTTCCTTCCCAGTGGGGTGCTTGGTTACCGGAGCAACAACAAAGTCTGCAGCTCATCTCTCCTTCCTCACCTTGAGGGCAGCCAGGCCACGGCAGGGCAGGGGGGTTCCATGGCCGGGTAGGAGTGGGGCCTCAGCTGCTGCTAGTCTCCGGGTGGCGGGAGGGGGGCCTGGAGCTAGCACAGTCACAGCTGGTGGCAGCCCCCAGCTGCGCCTTATCCATCCCTGGCACTGGGAGAGCGACGTGGCTGGAATGCTGAGCAGCACCGATGGGAGGGGGCCTGCAGATGGTCGCCCACTCCACCCTGTGCCAGCCCTGCAGCCTTCGCCTAGGGAGAAAGAAGCAGGGATTCATGTCTGGGCCTCGGAAGAGAAAGAGGAAACAGACCGTGGGTATTCTGAAGTAGGGGTGTGGTAGGAGGAGCAGCAATCTCAAGCAGGCCTGGAACTGGGGCAGGGAGCTGTGGAGTGCTCACAGGATTCCTCTAGATGTTCAAGTGGGGACAATCACCCAGTGAACGGGGTGGGCCCTCCTCCAGGGTTCTTTCTGAAGGGAGACAAGAATGTTCTGGAACACTGGAGGGAGGTGTTAATCTAAGAGGAGGTGTGATCCTGGGGCTCAGACTGGGGACAGAGAGGGGTCATCTAAAGCAACTTGAGGCCTGGGGATGCAGCTTAGCGATGCGGGGGTGGGGGGATGGGAGGGCGGGGGGTGGGGTGGGGTGGGGCGCTTGGTTGCCAAGAGTGAGGTACTAGGTTCTGCGCCAACAACTACAAAAAGTAAAAAATAATAAACAAACAAACAACAAATAACCAAAGGCCAGGAATGGCAGCCCCTTCTCTAACACCCCTTCCTCCCTCAGGACCCCACAGAAGCTCAGAGCGAACATCCTTAACGTCCTTAGGGGGCTGATCTTATCACCCTCCCACTAGGGAGGGGCTGGCAGGGTGAGGAGAGGAAGAGGAGGGAAGGCAGGCTGTCCTGATGACCCTGCCCAGGGGAGTGAGGGGAGGCAAAAACAAGTTCCAGAGGCTCCACTCACCCGAGGAACTCAGACACACACACACACACACCCCGTCCTGCCTTCCTCCCTGGGAAGTCCCTGGACTGAGCTGCAGTGTGGAGAGAGCAGCAGGGTGGGCAAGGCCAGCTACAGGAACCCAGAGACCCTGGGGTATGGCAGCGTCTCTTTCTGTGCCCTCCCCTCTTTCTCCAGCGTAGACTTACAGCCTTTGGGCAACTTGGCTCCCTCTCCCGCCCCTCCCCCTCTCCCGCCCCTCCCCCTCTCCCGCCCCTCCCCCTCTCCCGCCCCTCCCCCTCTCCCGCCCCTCCCCCTCTCCCGCCCCAGCTAGTCCTCCTGGACTGCTATCTGCTAAGAGGCTACTCTAAGCTAATTGATCTCTCTGCTCTTGCCTAAAGTAATAGGGAATTGATGTAAGTAACTAAGTGTCTCTAGGGGCAGAGTCGGAAGTAAGGGTTGGGAGAAGCAGTGTTTCCTGGATGCCCAGCTAATGCCCAGCCAGCAGCCCCTGGGACTGGACGGCTCGATGGGAGACGATGCTACACCCCACAGTGTCCTGAGGGCAGAAGGGATGTCAGCTGCTGACTGGGGACATTCTGTTACAGGCACAGGTCACTCCTGAGTGGCTTCGACTCTGTGGAAAGCAGCCGTGATTCTAGAAGGGAGGGTTGGTGATATGGTGAGGGAAACTAGAGACTGGAAATGAGGGGTCGGGAGTAAGGGGTGACCAGCCACCTGTGATTCCTAGTGCCAGCTCCTGCCCTAGGGCTGAGGTGTGGCAGTGAAAGCCAGAGCTCACTGCAGCCCTCTGGGGACTTGGCAAAACCCAGGTAGAATCCTTCCACCTGCTGCCTTAGCTCAACTACTCCAAACACCCCTCGGGGGCAGCACCACCTCACACAGCCACTAGCCAGGCACAAACTTTCACTCGGTTTTGGTCTGAGTTGTGGCTGCCAAGGATGCTGCATTCTGGCTGAGAACAGTCCAGTCAGGACCCTTGGGTGGGCAGACTGAAAGGTGGGACAGGAGGACAAAACAAGAGTAAGCCGTACCTAGCTGGGGCGGAGGGCTGGGGCGGAGGGCTGGGCCGGGCTGGGCTAGGGGCAGAGTTCCACCAGACCTAATTTCTCAGTTTCTAGGTCCAGTTTCCTGTGAAGAGAGGGGTTGTGCTGAAGTGTTATCTTTTGTTTGTTTGTTTGTTTGTTTTTGTTTCTCGAGACAGGATTTCTCTGTGTAGCCCTGGCTGTCCTGGACCCACTTTGTAGACCAGGCTGGCCTCGAACTCACAGCGATCTGCCTGCCTCTGCCTCCCGAGTGCTGGGATTAAAGGCGTGCGCCACCACACCCGGCACATTTTTGTTTCTCTTTTTGTTGTTCTTTTTTATTTTGTTTTGTTTGAGACAAGGTTTCTCTGTGTAGCCCTGGATGGGATGTCCTGGACTCCGCTCTGTAGACCAGGCTGGCCTTGAACTCAGAGGATCTACCTGCCTCTGCCTCCCTGGTGTTGAGATTAAAGGCGTGTGCCACTGTGCCTGGCCCTGGGTGATATTTTTAAGTGAGCCTGAAACTGCTGTGCTCCCTTAAGAGGTTGTAAGAACTGGGTTCCGAGGAGAGGAGAGGGAGGGAGGGAGGGAGAGAGAGAGGGAGAGAGAGGGAGAGAGAGAGAGAGAGAGAGAGAGAGAGAGAGAGAGAGAGAGAGAGAGAGAGAGAGAGAGAGAGAGAGAGAGAGAGAGAACATGAGCTTGAGCAGCCGGTTAAGATCTTTTGAGATCCTATGCATGAGTTCTAAGAAGGAAATACCGCCCCCCACACACCCCAGCCCCCCAGCCCCCCAGCCCCCCAGCCCATCACCCCTCCTCTGCAGGCCTTCGATGTGACTGGCTGTCTCTGGGCCCTGGAGGTTGGGCTTTGCTCTTTAGTGTTGTGTCTCTCTAGTTGCTGTGTCCCAGGCAGTGTGGCCTGAGCCACGAGGGCGGCCAAACCCAGACTTCTTGAAGCACACGCCCTGCATGAAACCCAGACTTCTTGGAATACACGCCCTGCGTGAGTGCTTCTAGGGAGCAAGCGTGCACATACTCCTTCCTGTCCAGGTCTGGGGGAGAATGTGGACTGGACACTTGTGGATATCCGTGGGGGCACACACAGTTGTGTGTGCTGCGGGAGGGGCCTTTTGTTTAGGCAGCCTTGTTGTTTCAGGAGGAGCCCAGGGCAGGAACTTTCAGTCTCGCTTTGGGATTATAAATTCCCTTTATGTTCATTTAAGACTTGATTCCATCATTGGAAAGATGGGGAAACTGAGGTCAGGGATGTTAGATTTGCCAGAGATCATGACAGTCTAGGGCTTTAACTTTGGGTCTTCCAAGTCCGGGCTCCTCAGGCTGTGGGGACAGGACTGGGAGGCAGGCCGAGATGCTCTGGCTTCCCCCAGCTCCTTGTGCTCTGAGGAGAAGCAGTGTGATGGGGCAGGAAGGGAAGGAAGGGGCACAGAAGTGACCCCAGAAATCCCACCCCCTCATGAGTGTACCAAATATTTAGATGCCTGTTTTTTATTTTATTTATTGTTTTTATTTTGGGGAGGATTTGAAAGAGTGTTTCTTTGTGTAGCTATAGCTGTCCTGGACTTGCTCTGTAGACCAGGCTGTCCTGGAACTCACAGAGATCCACCTGCCCCTGCATCCTAAGTGCTGGGATTAAAGGCGAGCCCCACTACTGCCCAGCATTTTATTATTATTATTATTTATGTATTTATTTCTGTTTTTTTCAAGACAGGGTTTCTCTGTGTAGCCATGGCTGTCTTGGACTCACTTTGTAGACCAGGCTGGCCTTGAACTCACAGTGATCCGCCTACCTCTGCCTCCCAGTGCTGGGATTCAAGGTGTATGCCACCACACCTGGCTATTTTGTTTTATTTTATGGAAACTATATAAACTCCCAGAGATCCATCTGCCTCTGCCTCCCAAATATTGGAACTAAAGGCATATGCTATTTGTACCCAGCAAAACCTCTGCTTTTTTGTTGTTGTTGTTGAATTTCATCATCTTTCCAATCCCCAACCTTAAAAGAACCCACAACTGGTCCCCTGATCCTGCAGTGGTAGTCTCAGGACTACCACATTTTTTAGACTTTTTGTTTTGTTTTGTTTTTTGAGACAGGGTTTCTCTGTGTAGGCCTGGCTGTCCTGGACTCATTTTGTAGACCATGCTGGCCTCAAACTCACAGTGATCCTCCTGACTCTGCCTCCTGAGTGGAGTGCTAAGATTAAAGGCATGCGCCACCATGCCTGGCTTGAGATTTATCTATATTTTCTGTATTTTGTGTCTGTGCGCTGTGTGTATGCAGTACCTGGCGAGGCCAGAGGAGGGCATCAGATTCCCTGGAACTGAAGGTACTTACGGTTCTTAACAGTAACCACATGGCGAGTGCTCAAACCAGGTCTCTGGAAGAGCACTGTTTAAGCAGTGGGCCATCTCTCCGGGCCCCTCCACACTATTGGGATTCCTCGGCAGTGTTATTAAAAGCGATGTGTGCCGCTCTCAATACGCAGTTCCTCCAGTCAGCATCCCCAGCTGCCTTTCTGATTCTACCACTCTGAATGGCTTAACGAAAGACCAATGGTCATCTTCATATCGCCAAATCTAGCAAACATGTTTAATTCTTGATTTTCAATAGCTTTAAAAAACTATTGAGCCGGGCTGGAGGGACGGCTCAGTGGTTAAGAGCACTGACTGCTCTTCCAGAGGTCCTGAGTTCAATTCCCGGCAACCACAAGGTGGCTCACAACCATCTATAATGTGATCTGATAGCCTCTTCTGGCCTGCAGGTGTACATGCAAATAGAGCACTCATAAACATAAAATAAATAAATAAAATATTTTTTTAAAAAACTGTTGAGCCACCGGGCATGGTGGCACACGCCTTTAATCCCAGCACTCGGGAGGCAGAGGCAGGTGGATCTCTGTGAGTTCGAGGCCAGCCTGGTCTACAAAGTGAGTCCAGGACAGCCAAGGCTGCACAGAGAGACCCTGTCTCGGAAAAAACAAAAACAAAAATGAAACAACAACAACAAATAACTGTTGAGCCAAGCCGTACGTGGCAGCGCAGGCCTGCAGACCCAGCTAGCTGCTCAGGAAACCGAGGCAAGAAGATCCCAAATTGCAGGGTAGCCCAGGCTATCCGATAAGATGTGTGGTGCTTTGAAATGGACTGGTCCCCATAGGCTCATGTACTTGAACACTTGGTTCCCAGTTGTTGGAACTGTTTGGGAAGGACTAGGAAGTGTGGCCTTGTTGGAGGAGGCGTGCCACTGGGGATAGGCGTTGACGTTTCAGAAGTCCGTGCTAGTCCAGATAGCTATCGCTGTGCCGCGCCTGTATCTTGTAGATCAAGATGTGACCACTCAGCTCCTTCTCCAGTGCTATGCCTGCCCGCCATGACTCTAACGCTCTGGAGCTGTGAGCCCTGCATTAAATGTTGCCTTAGGCGTATTGTCTTATCAGGGAAATAGGAAAAGTTATGTAAGACTTTGGTACCACAAATGAAGTCCCCTCTGGGATCCACCTATTGCAGCCACCAAAGGGTCCACACAGAAGTCTTTTTTGTTTTGTTGTTTTGTTTTTTCGAGACAGGGTTTCTCTGTGTAGCCCTGGGTGTCCTGGACTCACTCTGTAGACCAGGCTGGCCTCGAACTCAGAGATCCGCCTGCCTCTGCCCCCGAGTGCTGGGATTAAAAGCGTGCGCCGACACCACCACCAGGCCCAAACAGCATTCTTATCATCATTGGCACCTCAAGGGCCACTGAGTCAGCCGAATCATATGATCCAGGTAGTAGAGCAGGCTCAAGCTGTTGCAGACCCTTCTGTTCCGGGCCGCTCTCTCAAAGCTGGCAGCTTTCCAAGTCACTTGGCGTGTCGGGGGTCACCCCAAGTAAGGAACATGCTGCTTTCAGACTCCCAAGTTGGCCCGCTGAGCATTGAGCGTCTTTCCTTATGGTGGGAGGGGCCAAGTGCAGTGACTCGCCCTTCACCTTAGAAGGACTATCTCGGTGTACCCCACTGCACCCAGACTCCTAGAAACTTCACTGAGGTAGAACGCCCTTGATTTTTTTTTTTTCTGAGACAGGGTTTCTCTGTGTAGCCTTGGCTGTCCTAGACTCACTTTGTAGACCAGGCTGGCCTTGAACTCACAGAGATCCGAGTGCCTCTGCCTCCCGAGTGCTGGGATTAAAGGCGTGCACCACCACGCCTGGCAGCCCTTTCATTTTGATTGGATTTATTTTGCATACTCTGATGTCCACAGGTGTTACAAATAAGTCTAAAGTGATTGCTGCCTCCTGCTCACTTGATCCAATCAGCATGTTAGTTTCATATCTATTGCCAAAATAAGACAACACGATTGAGCAGCTAATAAAAGAAAGCATTTAATTGAGGTCTCACAGTCCCAGAGGGTTAGAGTTCATGACCATCATGGCAGGGAGCATGGCAGCATCCAAGCAGACATGGTGCTGGAGCAGGAGCTGAGTGGTCACATCTTGATCCACAAACAGGAGGCATTGACATTAACTGGGGGGAATGGCACGGACTTCTGAAACATCAAAGCCTGACCCCAGTGGCACACCTCCTCCAACAAGGCCACACCTCCTAATCCTTCCCAAACAGTTCTGCCAACTGCGGACCAAGTTTTCAAATATATGACCCTGTAGGGAGTCATTCTCATTGAAACCACCCTGGGGAGGGCCGGGGACCTGCTCAGTGGGTGGAGGGTTTGCCTGGTGCTTGCATGAAGCCCTGGGTCCTATCTCCAGCCCTATCCAGCAGGGTAATGTAGCTAGTTCCTATGATCTCAGCACTCTGGAGGTGGAGGCAGGAGGATCAGAAGTTCAAGATCACCCTTCCCTACATAATTAGTTCAAAGCCAGCTGGGGTACATGTGACACCCTGTCTCTAAAGTGTAGGGGGGGTGTGGAGAGGTGGGTATAGTGGCACATCCCCTTAATCCCAGCTCTTGGGAGATAGAAACAGGAAGATCAAAGGTTAAATGTTATCCTCAACTACATAGAAAGTTCAAGACTAGTCTGAGCTACAGAAGACACTGTCTTTAAAAATGGGAAATATAAGGGGTTCAGCGGCTAAGAGCACTCTCTGCTCTTCCAGAGGTCCTGAGTTCAGTTCCCAGCAACCACATGGTGGCTCACAACCATCTATAATGAGATCTGATGCCCTCTTCTGGCCTGCAGGTGTACACGCAGACAGAGCACTCATATACATTAAGTAAATAAATATTTTTTTTTTTGAGCCTGAAACATAAAAGAAAGCAACAACAAAATAAATTTAAAAATAAATCTTTAAGGGGCTGGGGGCAAAACTCAATGCTATGGAGCTTGCCTGCATGCTGAAGGCTCTGGCTTTGATCCCCAGAGCTGCAGCAAATTGACCCTACCCATTTTCTAAGCCATTATGTCTCCTGACTGTCAAGCCTTGGCTTATCTCCTACGTCTGGCCACTTCTCTGGTTCTTTGCCAGTTCAATCTCTTCTTCTACTTGGCTAGTGTGTACAGTGTGCACTCAAGGCCCAGCCTGTGGTTTCATTTTTCTAAGTCATAAGGATGTCATTTAAAGGCACAGGTTGGAGAATGTTGCACTGGGATGTCTTACAATGCAGTAGTACATACTACACTGGTATGTATTTTCATTGACACAAAACATTTCCAACACCTCAGGTGGTTCCTTCAGGTCAGCGCCGCCCCATGGGAGTTGGCCGTTGCTCTAGCAGTGAGGATAAATTCACTTCTTCTAAATGTCCCTGAGTTGTACTTACCCTTAGTCTACCAGATTCTTCCGATCATAAGACGCAACTGACCAGAAGACGCACCCAGTTTTTAGAGCAATACAACAAGAAAAAGAGTGAAACAGTAATCGGACCGTAAGGCGCACCCTAATTCACACACACACACACACACACACACTTTTGGGAGGAGACAGTGCGTCTTATGGGCCCCACAATACTGTACTTCTCCAGCTGTCTGCTTTTGTGCACGGTAACTTGTGAGAGTCAGTCACGCGATAGCCACTTCTTCCAGGCTGTGTGGTGTCTCAATACATGAATAGAATGCAACTTTATTTAGCCATTCCACTATTGCTAGACATTTGGGGTGTCACCGGTTTGGGGCTGTTATAAATAGAGCGACTGTGAACATTCTTGTTCCTGGTGTTTGGTTGACACATGGTACTCATTCCTCTTGGGTGTAGACGTAGGAGCTGTGGTTAAGTCAGAAGGTAGGGTTCTGTTTAGCTTTAGTGGATGCTGCCAAATCAGGTCTCATTTCCTTTCTTTCTATCTTTCTTTTTTAAACTATGTATGTATATATATATATATGTATGTATATATAGTTTGTTTGTTTTGGTTTTTTGAGACAGGGTTTCTCTGTGTAGCTTTGGCTGTCCTGGACTTGGTTTGTAGTCCAGGCTGGCCTTGAACTCACAGCTATCCGCCTGCCTCTGCCTCCCGAGTGCAGGGATTAAAGGCGTGTGCCACCACCGCCCAGCGTATATTCTATTCTTGGGCAGTCGCACCTTCACCCATGACGCTGATCACCATTTACAGGCTGCCAGCCGACAGCCCCATGCTTCAGGCCAGCTCACTCCCCACAGCATCAGCTCCAATGGCCAATTTTCCATTAGCGTCTTTACTCGGGTGGCCTTGAAGCTCCTGAAAGGCAGCACGTACTGAACCAAACGCCAACCTACCTCGCCCTGCACGTGTGCTCTGGAGAGCCGCCCCACTGGTTATGCAGACCCACTAGGGCACCCCGGCTCCCTTGCCTGCCTTGATAGAACGTGCCAAGGCCTGACAAGATCTGCAGCTTCAATCCCAGTCTCTCATCCTCTCTTCCTTTCTGCTCTCCTTTCCTCCCTTCCCTGCCACAGCTGCCTCCGGTCAGGTCCTCCTCACTCCTCTCTGTTTGAAACGCACAAGGGGCGGCAGGTGTCTGGGAACGACAGAGAGACGGAGAGGGCAGCACAGAGACAGAAGGGGGGGGGGTTGTTTCCAATGAATTTCAAACCTCACTTCCTCAGGGTGCCTTCCTGATTCCCAGTCTGAGCTAGGCTTCCCGGCTCTCTGCCCGAATAGTGTTTTTTTTTTAATTTTTTTCTTCTTTATTAATTTATTCTTGTTACATCTCAATGGTTATCCCATCCCTTGTATCCTCCCATTCTTCCCTCCCTCCCATTTTCCCCTTATTCCCCTCCCCTATGACTGTTCCTGAGGGGGATTACCTCCCCCTGTATATGTTCATAGGGTATCAAGTCTCTTCTTGGTAACTTGCTGTCCTTCCTCTGAGTGCCACCAGGTCTCCCCCTCCAGGGGACATGGTCAAAGGTGAGGCACCAGAGTACGTGAAAAAGTCATACCCCACTCTCCACTCTACTGTGGAGAGTGTTCTGCCCATTGTCTAGATCTGGGTAGGGGTTTAAGGTTTACTGCCTGTATTGTCCTTGGCTGGTGCCTTAGTTTGAGCAGGACCCCTGTGCCCAAATCTGCCTATCATAATGTTCTACTTGTAGGCTTCTAGGACCCTCTGGATCCTTCTACTTTGCCATTCTCCCATGATTCTCTCATCTAGAGTCCCACTAGAATGTCCTCCCCTCTGTCTCAGTTTCCTGGTAAGTGAAGGCTTTCGTGGGACATGCCCCTTGGGCTAATAGGCAGATATAAGTGAGTATATACCATTTGAGTCTTTCTGCTTCTGGGTTAACTCACTCATGATCATTTCTAGCTCAATCCATTTATCCACAAATTTCGGGAATTCCTTGTTTTTAATCCAAATAGTGTTTTTATAACACTCGTCATGGTTTCTTTTGTAAATGTTCTTAAATCACTAGACAGCTCCATAAGGCCAGGGTCTGGCCCACTCTCTGTTCCTCGCTGTGTTGATGAGCAATGCAGAAAGAAGGGGTTCAGTGGGAGAGACCTCATTTTACTGACAGTCTGTTTGTTTGTCTTGAGGTGTTTTTTAAAAACTATTTTGCTCTGGCTGTCCTGGAACTCACTATGTAGACCATGCTGGCCTCGAACTCACAGAGATTTACCCTGTCTCTGCCTTTAAGTGTATGTATGCCGTACCACAGCCTGCTCTAATTTTATTAGTTGCTCATCAGGAGACTTGAATTGGTTGTTGTGGCTCTCTCTCTCTCTCTCTCTCTCTCTCTCTCTCTCTCTCTCTCTCTCTCTCTCCTCGTGCATGTACCTGTGTGTGTGTGTGTGTGTGTGTGTGTAAGCAAGCTTGCTCTTGCCCATGTACATCAGTGTTGGGTGTCCTCTTCCATCACTCTTCATCTATTTATTTTGAAAAAAATTATTCTATTTTATTGTATCTATTTGAATTTTTTTATTTTTTATTTTTTTGGTTTTTGGAGACAGGGTCTCTCTGTGTAGTCCTGGCTGTCCTGGACTCACTTTGTAGACCAGGCTGGCCTTGAACTCACAGCGATCCGCCTGCCTCTGCCTCCCTAGTGCTAGGATTAAAGGCATGCGCCACCACCACCACCACCACCCCCCCCCCGCTTGAATTTTTACATGTACATCCGTGTACCGTGTAAGGGGGTGTAATCCCCGGGATTGGAATTACAGGCAGTTGTGAGCTGCCATGTGAGTGCCGGGGATCGAACCCAGGTCCCCTGAAAGAGCATCCAGTGCTCTTGATTGCTGAGCCTCCCTCACTTGCCTTCTTGAGACAGACTCTCTCACTGAACCTGGAGCTCATGAGTTAGCTAGGACCCAGCTAGCCCCCGGCTCTAGAGGCCCAGCCGGCTCCACCTTCCCAGGGCTGCAGTTATAGACAGTTGTGCACGTGTTACTTGGTACAGGGGATCCAAGCTCGGATCCTCATGCCCGTGCATGACACCGACACCCGTCGTCACTTCTGGATCGAGGTGTCTTCCGAGCCCTGTGCTTCCGTTCTTGTTCTTCAAATGGTGATGAGGTTACTCTGTGGGTGAGCTGTGGAAAGAACCCATGAGCTGTTCCTTGAAAATCACCAAACCTTGCCCCGACATGGAAGGAGGTGAAATTCAGAAAGGATGTAGAGAAAGTAAGAAACCATCCGGTCCCTACACATTGCCAGGGAGCAGTACTGGTGGGAGGGACATGGGGAAGAGGCTCGTCCTTGGATGGAAAGCCCCAAAACTGGTTACTCATGGATTTATACTTATTTTGACTATAAGGTGGAGATTTCTAGAAGAGGTCACTCAACCTCTGGTGCCCATACAGGGACACATGGGCCTGAGTGCATACACACACACATGTATATCTTACTATGTAACCCTGGCTGGCCTAGAACTTGCTATGTAGACCAGCCCGGCATCAAACCCAGAGACCTGCCAGCCTCGACCTCCCAAGTGCTGGGATGAAAGGTGTGTTTGACCAGACCCGACTCTGTGTTCATTTTGAAATGGGGTCTCCTGTATCTCGCGGTGTAGCTGAGAGTGGCCTTGAACTTCTGATCTTCCTGCTTCTGCCTCTCAAGTGCTAGAACTGCAAGCCCATGGTGCCACATCTGGTTTATGTGGCTTTAGGGAGGGAATCCAGGACCTCGCTCAAGTGAACACTCCAACAGCCGAGCTAGATCCTCCACCAAGGGCCCAGAGTTGAGTGTAGACCTGTGTTTGTGTGCCCCTGGTCGTCTCTTCAGGGGCCCCCGTGCGTGTCCGCAGGCTGTGCGTGTTTCCTGGCCTCCCTCTTGCCTTCCCAGTACTGAGAACCCTGGAACATGCCTACCTGAATGAAATGAAACCAAGAGTGAACTTTAAAGGAAGGAGGATGGAAGGGGTGGGGGAGGGGGAAAGTATACGGCTATGTGTGCATGTATGTGCATGTGTGTGTGTGTGTGTGTTGCCGTGTGTGCGTGCGCGCGCGTGTGTGCCTGTTTGTATGTGCATGTGTCTCTGTTTGTATGTGCATGTGTCTGTGTGTGTGTGTTCCTGTTTGTATGTGCATGTGTCTGTGTGTGTGTGTGCCTGTTTGTATGTGCATGTGTCTCTGTTTGTATGTGCATGTGTGTGTGTGTGTGCCTGTTTGTATGTGCATGTGTGTGTGTCCGTGCCTGTGTGTTGTTGTGTAGGAGTATAAAGTGTGCCTTGGTACAAGTGTGAGGAGGAATTATAGCGAGTCGCTAGCCTCTGAAGCTGCTGTCTCTTTTCATAGCTTTCTCTCTGGTGGGGACTCTCAGCCTGAAGCTCCCTCCCTGCTGCCTTAGTTTCCTCTTTTTTTTTTTTTTTTTTTTTTTTTTGAGTCCAAGTTAAGGTCAGCTCCAGGATGTCTGAAGGAGGGAGAGAGTGCCCTCTAGTGGGCAAAAGACAGATGGGCAGCTATGGGCAACCTCAGCCCGTAAACCAACGCCAGAATTTTCCTCTGAAACATGTGTAGACAAAACATCCGTAAACAAAAAAAGTAAAAAATAAACTTTAAAAAAATAATCAGAGGCACCGGGAATGTTGGTGTGCCCTTTAATCTTAGCACCGACCAGTCTCTGTGGTCTCAAAGTTAGACTGATCTACATAATAAATTCCAGGCCAACCTGGGCTATAGAGTGAGACCATGTTGTTGTTGATGATGAAGATAGTGATGATGTGGTGGTGGTGATGACGGTGGTGGTGGTGGTGATGATGATGATGATGTGGTGGTGGTGATGATGGTGGTGGTGGTGGTGGTGGTGGTGATGACGGTGGTGGTGGTGGTGACATCATCATCAGAGGGACAGCAAGATGACTCCACAGGGAAAAGCAGAGAACTGATAGCTGGAGTTTGGTTCTGAGAACCCAATGTGGAGAAAGAAAACCAGTTCCTGGAAGTTGTCTTCCGACCACCATATTTGTACACGCAACACACACTGTCATAATAAATAAAATAAAAGGGTTGGGGATTTAGCTCAGTGGTAGAGCGCTTGCCTAGCAAGCACAAGGCCCTGGGTTCGGTCCCCAGCACTGGAAGAAAAAAAAAAAAAGATAAATAAAATAAAAGAGATGAGAAAAAATGAGTAGGAGCTGACCAGAAGTCTGGCTGTGGGTGAGCGCAGTATGTATGGGAGGCTTCCGGTGGCTGGATGCTGGATTGGGGGGGGGGGGCAGGGTCAGAAATGAGGGCACAGGGCTTTCAGTTGCACGGGTCCATCTTAGGGACTGAGCTTTAGCAGGAAGCATGGAGGAGCTTTAAGCAGGGAACTGGGCAGGACAATGACATGAACTGAGCGCACGGACAAGGAGACGCTGCCATTCGTAGAGGGATATAAAAGACATGAGACATGTCTAAGGGCAGTGGAAGGCTGGAGAGGGGCCAGACCTCGCGGCCTTCTCTTCTGCTGGGCTCCGTGTCCTGAGCAGTAAAGCTGAGGCCAAAAGTTGCATAGCAGGCAGCTCTTCCCAAACCCAACATAGCCCGGGGGTCTCTCCTGCAAATGGGCCTTACAGTGCAGGGAATGGGAAAGCCCGGGTATTCAGCCCAAACTGCTGACACTGCTGAAAAAGCTGAGAAAGAGTTCATCTGCTTTGCCTCTTCCCTCCCTCCCCCCTTCCCTCCCCCCTGCCCCCCTCTTCCCTAGGTCACCTTCTTGGCCCTAGAGAATTGGCTGCTCAAGTTCCTCAACCAGTGGCCTTGGGTAATCAGAACACACAGAGGGGCCTGAGGGGGGTGTGCCGCTAGGGTGTGGGCTGGCAGCTCTCAGGTCAGATCCCAACACTCTCCACCTGCCCAAAGACCTTCTGCCTCCATTCTGGTCACATTCTGGTCACAGTTTCTTCCACCCCCTGGAGGAGAACTTCCCACACCCCCTTCTAAAGTGGTTGTCCTGTATTTTAGGGGGAAAGGCAAGCTGTGGAGGGGTTGGTGGTGTTCTGTCAGCAAGCTTTTTCAGTTTCAAGAGTCCCCCACCGCACCCCACCCCCCAGTGCTGGGAACTGGTCCGAAATGAGTCTGTGGTCAATAAGAAATGTCTGCTAATGGAACCTGGGCTGCCCCACAAGCCACAAAAACCCGGACGGGGGAGGGGATGAGACCTAAGTGTCGTGAGCTTGCTTGCGGGGAGGGATGTGGACCCAAAATAGAGCTGTAGGTCAGGGAGAAGGGGAGTTAGAGACGAGCTGGGGGAGGGGCAGCCTGAGGGTCAAGGGGCTGAGGGCAGGGATACTGGGGGCTCAGGGAGTGACCGGAAGTAAGTGGGGGGGTGTCAGTGACTGGAAGGGAACTAAATATCAGAGGAATAGTAAGAGTGAACAGAGGCCTGAGGGGAGCCTGGGTAGTGTGTGTGTGTGTGTGTGTGTGTGTGTGTGTGTGTGTGTGTGTCTGTCTGTCTGTCTGTCTGTCTGTCTGTCTGTCTCCGTCAATGGTCAATGAAACAATTGGAGAGATCATAGGTGGAGAGGACTTAGAGAGCCTTCAGAGGGCCCGAGGCTTGGATGTCCCAGAAGATCTAGATAAAGGGGGAAAAGTTCGAAGGCAGAATCGGGGTGGGGAAACGGAGGGATGAGCACCTCCGCGCAGGTCCTGGAGGAGGGCAGCCACCGAGGTCATCCCGCAATGGGAGGAGTGGGCGTCACCTCACCTGAGGAGTGGGTATCAAAAGAGCCACACAGGTCCCAGGGTTTTCACTCTGCTTAAAACCTCCATCTTGCCGGAGCCAGTGGCAGGCAAAAGTCTCCAGCTGCGCTCCTCCCGGGCGGCAGGCCTCCCTCTCCCACTGTCATCAATTATTCATGAGTCCAGACTCCACCCTCCCCAGCAGGGCAGTCTGGGCCTCCTCCTCCTCCTCCTCCTCCTCCTCCTCCTCCTCCTCCTCCTCCTCCTCCTCCTCGTGCCCTGTCCCAGCTCAGCCACACTGCCACAGAGGCCCTGGTAAGGAAGGACAAACAGCTAGGCTGGTGAAGTCCCATCTCCGTCCCCTCCGGCACCTTCCTCCTGTCCCCTGGAGAGGATGCCCATCCAGATCTTTTGCTCTGTTTCATTCTCCTCTGGAGAGGAGGCTCCAGGACCCATGGGAGATATCTGGGGTTCCCACCATCACCACCGGCAGCAGCAGGACAGCTCAGAATCGGAAGACGAAGAGAAGGAAAAGGAGACAGTAAAAGAGGTTGATGATGAGGGAGACTCACCCAGGGACTTGGTGGCCTTCGCCAATAGCTGTACCCTCCATGGTGCCAGCCATGTCTTTGTGGAAGGGGGTCCAGGGCCAAGGCAGGCCCTGTGGGCAGTGGCCTTTGTCATAGCACTGGGTGCCTTCCTGTGCCAGGTAGGGGACCGCGTTGCCTATTACCTCAGCTACCCGCACGTAACTTTGCTAGATGAAGTGGCCACCACGGAGCTGGTCTTCCCAGCGGTCACCCTCTGTAACACCAACGCCGTGCGCTTGTCCCAGCTCAGCTACCCTGACCTGCTCTACCTGGCCCCCATGCTAGGGCTGGATGAAAGTGATGACCCTGGGATACCCCTTGCTCCACCTGGGCCAGAGGCTTTCTCCGGGGAGCCCTTTAATCTCCATCGTTTCTACAATCGCTCCTGCCACCGGCTGGAGGACATGCTGCTCTATTGTTCCTACTGTGGGGGCCCCTGTGGTCCCCACAACTTCTCAGTGGTGAGTGAGACCTCCCCCTCGAGAGGATATGCTGTGCGTGCCTCTCTCTGGCCATCAGCACCTGGGGCTGGTAACTGCTGAACCCTACCTAGCCCGGGCCAGAGCTCACCTGGGATCCCAGAGTCTGGAGCTAGGAAAAGAGGTCCAGGTTCACAGCCTTTCCTAGTTGTGTCATGAAATATGTCCCCACAAGTAATTAGCTGCTGTTCTGATGCCTGAAATATCCTCTAGTCTCACCTGCCCTCCCTGCCCCCCCCCCTCTTCAAGCCCCGCAGCCTGTTCTAGCTATGAAGGCAACCTTCGGTCTGCTGGGGGCTGCCCATGACTGGCAGTCAGTTGTTGACTATCATCTTTTGAGTGATAGTTGCGGGGAGGCACCTAGTCTCTAGCGGTGCAGAAGGGGGTCATGGATGGAGCGGACACCCCCCCCCACCTTCACCCCAATACCTGGTCAGCAGATCTCACAGCTTTGTCTCCTGTGGTCAGCAGATCTTTGTCTCCTGTGCTCTTCCCTATGGGAGTCCATGCCTTACGAGCTCTGTGTGTGTGTGTGTGTGTGTGTGTGTGTGTGTGTGTGTGTGTGTATGTATGTGAGTGTGTGTGGGTGTGAGTGCACAAGTGTGAAAATGTGTGTGTGGGTGTGAGTGCATAAATGAGTATGTGTGAGCTTGGGTGTGAGTGCATGAGTGAGTGTGTGAGTGCACGAGAGTGTGTGTGAGTTGTGAGAGTGTGTGTGTGTGTGTGTGTGAGAGAGAGAGATCCATTTGTCTGTCTATGAAGTTGGGAAGCCTCTAAATCAAAGCCGTGGTCCAATCTCTGATTAAGTGGCCAGGACTTTCTTCCTGGAGGAAGCTGTCGTCGGAAAATGTCACCTTTCCTCATTGGTTTCCACACCCAGAGGTGTTGGGACTCTCTAGATAAGGAGCCACCTGCCATCCCACCATGCCCCAGCTCGGCCTGTAGTCCTGTCTGGCCTGATGCCCCTCTGGCCCGTGCAGATTGTAGATGCCTGGCCCTCCATGCCCTACCATGTAGGAACACATGGGTGTCACCTCAGTCTCACCTGGTAGTTTTGTCCACTGGGTCTCAGGAGGACAGGAGATACAGGATCGTCTAACAAGGAAAGTATCTGCTTTGAGGCCCCCAGAACTCTATGAGCACCCCAAAATGCCCTGCCTTAAGATTCAGTCCAGGGAGAAGAGGTGACATGCTTGAGCAAGTGTGTCTCTTGGCACTGCAACCGAGTCTACTTTCAGGTTCTAGTGATAATGGTGGGTGTGAGGTGCTGATAGAGGGCGGAAGCTGAAACGGCTTAGCTTTGAGGGGCTTAGGTGTGGATTTCTGATTCAGGGGTGAACTCCTAAAGCTGTGATATAAAGATCTATTTCAGAAGGCCTCAGAGATTTGGCAGTTATAGGATCATGATGGCAGAGGTGTACATGTTAGGGTCTTAGCAAGAAAAAGGTGGTCCCTTGGTAGTTCAGTTGCAAAGGCTTTAACAAAGGGACTATTTGGGGAGCTGTGTGCAGGATTAAGAAGCCGGTAAGGAGGGGCCAATACAGCTGGTCATAGTGAGGAATTGTTATCACTTCTAGGCAGAAGGAGCACAGAACCCCCCCCACCCCACCCGCAAGAGTGACAGTCACAAAGGGACCAAGCCACTGCTGGTGTCAGAGGCAAGGAGAGGGCTCAGTACTCCCCTGTCTGCCTGTGTCTGGTCTCTTGTGGTTCCGCCATCCTGGCTGGCAGGACTCTCACGCTCTCTCTCCTCCACCCTCCGCCAGGTCTTCACCAGGTACGGGAAGTGTTACACGTTCAACTCGGGCCAAGATGGCCGGCCGCGGCTGAAGACCATGAAAGGCGGAACCGGCAACGGCCTGGAGATCATGCTGGACATCCAGCAAGATGAATACCTGCCCGTGTGGGGAGAGACTGGTACGTCACCCCGCTCAGGAGCCCCTTCCCTGGGCCCCCTCTGGCCCCAGACTCACCTAGGGGTCCACTGCGTGGCCCTGAGGCCCAGACTCAGATTCCGTCCCTTTTCCCAAGATCTCACCATGTCTGCCTTTGCCCCTGTGTGACTTCCACACTCTCAGTTCCCTGGCTCCTCCTTCCTGGTTCAGTTACTCTCCAAGGTAACCAGCCCTCCTCTTCCATCAGTGGCCGCCGCTTACTCTATAAATAACTCCCTCTCTTCTTGGGCTGCCTGCCTGTCTGGTCTCAGGGGATGTAGGGGCAGAGAGAGAGAGCGATGGGGAGAGAGGGATGAGGAGGAATGGAGAGTGGCTGGGGCAGTGACACTCTGGAGAAATAATCTGAAACATCCAGATACATTGCAGGCATCAGGTAAGAGAGGTGTGAAGGATGCAGAGGTCATTGGAGCACCGCGGAGCTGCTGAGGCCGGAGGCTGGAGGTGTGCTGGGACCCCGGCGCCTCCTCACCAAGTCCCTGGCAGACGCTGTGAACATTATTACCAGGGGGCGTGTGCTGCCCCGGCCTCTGAAGATGATTAAGGGCCTCATAAGTCCTCCCAACTCGCATGCCTTTCTCTTTACAGACGAGACGTCCTTCGAAGCGGGCATCAAAGTGCAGATCCACAGTCAGGACGAGCCTCCGTTCATTGACCAGCTGGGCTTCGGCGTGGCCCCAGGCTTCCAGACTTTTGTGTCTTGCCAGGAGCAGAGGGTGAGGGGACTGTAGAAGGCTACTTCTGGGTGTTGAAAAGATGGGGTTCTGGGGGCTGGGAAGGTGGCTCCGTGGGCAAAGAGCTCATTACACAAGGACGAGGACCTCAACCGAGAGCTGGAGGGCAGGGGCTGGAGAGATGGTTTAGCAGTTAAGAGCCTGTTCTTCCAGAGGTCATGAGTTCAATTCCCAACAACCACATGGTGGCTCACAACCATCTGTAATGAGATATGGCGCCCTCTTCTGGCCTGCAGGTGTACATGCAGGCGGAGCACTGTATACATAATAAATAAATAAATAAATAAATCTTAAAAAACAAAAAAGAACAGGAGGGCAAACTCTAAGCCCTTTGGGGGTGCAGGGCTGAGACTCCCCAGTTCTGTATCTTGAGTTGGGGAAAGGTCCCCACGCTCCCCCAGCTCCCCGGCTCTCCCAGCAGCTCATCTACCTGCCCTCGCCCTGGGGCACCTGCAATGCTGTTACCATGGACTCGGATTTCTTCGACTCCTACAGCATCACCGCCTGCCGGATTGACTGCGAGACGCGTTACCTGGTGGAGAACTGCAACTGCCGCATGGTGCACATGCCAGGTCAGCCCCCGGGAGCCCAGGCCCGGCCCTGGGCTATCTCAGGCTACGGTGCCCCTCGCCTATGCCGCATGGTGCACATGCCAGGTCAGCCCCCAGGAGCCCAGGCCCTGGGCTATCTCAGGCTACGGTGCCCCTCGCCTATGCCCTGTCTCTGTATTGGCCTTCATAATCCTGCCCCTGATCACTTCAGTCCTTACCTTTCTGGTTCTTGTCTCTCGGTCCCTCCCTATGTCTACAGGGAGGGGGGGCGGAAGGGCCTAAAAAGAGCGGGCTGTGAGAGGAGGCCACTTCCAGGGCACCAGGGCTGTCCAGTCCTGCTGTCCCACCTCCCAGCTTCCTCCTTACACAGCGCCATGCCCTCACAAGACCCCTCTAATCTCTCCCTGTCCCTACCGTCGCCTCTTCTTTGCAGGGGATGCCCCATACTGCACTCCAGAGCAGTACAAGGAGTGTGCAGATCCTGCCCTGGGTGAGCGTCTCCGACCTGGGACAGTCACGGGGGAGGGAAGAAAACACACTCGACCTTCCACATGTACAGGGGACTGACTGAGGTCAAGGCCGAGTGGACTCTTGCACTCGGCTGCTCCTCCACCCACATCTGCCTCTAAATGTTGCACCTCCAAGGCTCCTGTGGAGAGGCACAAGGGTCTCTTGGGAGGGGCCTTCACCCTCTTTCAGCCTCAGATGGTTGGCCCTTGAGAACCCTGAGGGAAGGACATGTAAAATTAAATATACCTATGGGGAGGCTGGCTGAGCATGAGCTAAGGGTAGCAGCAGGGCGGGCAAAAGAGAGGATCCGAGGGATTCTCTGGGCAGGACCAGCGTGTCCATGTTGGGAAGGCGCTGGCAGAAAGGGCACCGCTCAACTAGTGCCTCTCGCTCGGGCACAGACTTCCTAGTGGAGAAAGACCAGGAGTACTGCGTGTGTGAAATGCCCTGCAACCTGACCCGCTACGGCAAGGAGCTGTCCATGGTCAAGATCCCCAGCAAAGCCTCCGCCAAGTACCTAGCCAAGAAGTTCAACAAATCTGAACAGTACATAGGGTAAGCACTCCACCGCGCAGGCGCAGGGTGGGACCCTTGCGCAAGGGCTGCGGAGGGCACTGGAGGACTTCACCGCGAGTCTCACAGGCACGGAAGAAGTCGAGGTAACTCTCAGGAGGTCCAAGAGGCGACCAAGGAGTGTGGGATGTGAGTGGGGAGATCAGTCTGGAATAAGTTAACGCCAGCACTCTCCTCCTCCCTCCTCGCTTTATCTTCTCGCTCCATCTTCGTTGCTGTGACTGGGATCGCCTCCCACTCGCCAGCATGCCAAGTGTCTTTCCATACCATGCCAGGCCATTTCATCCTCACAGCACCCCTAGAAGGCAGGCCTCACCGTCACTGTCTCATCTAGGACTGTGAGGCCAGCCTCAGAGAGCCTAACATACTAAGATCAGCTGCCCAGCAGACATAGGACTTGAACCTAGCTCTCCTCCTCTCGCCCCTGTGCAGGGAGAACATTCTGGTGCTGGACATTTTCTTTGAAGTCCTCAACTATGAGACCATCGAGCAGAAAAAGGCCTATGAGATTGCAGGGCTCTTGGGTGAGCTCGTGGATGCCCACATGACGTGTCTCCCTCCTGCCCAGTGCTGGGCGCTCTCCTTCAGTCCAGTCCCCCGCGGGCCTTTCCCTGAGCTCCCTTGTGTGGCAGAAAGTGTAGGAAAAGGACTGGACCTTCTCTTAGGACAAAGTGAGTGGAAAAAGACAGGTGTCGGAGAAGAGGTTGAAGGTTAGAGGCAGAAACTGTCTCACACTTCCTTGAAAGTGGTCCAGGTAACTAAGAAAGCAATGCGCTTTGTAAAGAATTCATTTTTCCTGAATGATAACTGCTCCTTCAGGGAAAGGAGGAAAATGCAGAAAAGCAGAGAGAATAAAAATCCTGCCAGAGTCTGGTTATCTGCTCTTTCTGTATCGGGCACCAGTGTCTGCAAACATGAGTGCTATTGAGCCCCATCGCCCCTAGGCCCTCAGTGTCCTGAGCCCATTAACCTCTCAGACCTGACCCCCACCTCTACCCCCCCCCCCCGCAGGTGACATCGGAGGCCAGATGGGCTTGTTCATTGGGGCCAGCATCCTCACGGTGCTGGAACTCTTTGACTATGCCTACGAGGTAAGGAGGTAAGGGGGGAGGGCTGGGTGGGGCCACTTCGGATTGGGGGTTCCAGTCCACCCACCGTGCGCCGCCCTCTCCCAGGTCATTAAGCACCGGCTCTGTAGACGAGGGAAGTGCCAGAAGGAGGCCAAGAGGAGCAGCGCAGATAAGGGCGTGGCTCTCAGCCTGGATGACGTCAAAAGACACGTGAGGGAGCAAGGCAGGGGGCATCCTCCGGCCTGCCCTCTCCCCACAGCCTCGCACCAACTCCGTCTCCACGCCACCTTTTTACCTGCAGCCCTCACTGTAACCCACTCCTGTCTTATGTTTCTCCGCTAGAACCCCTGCGAGAGCCTCCGGGGACACCCTGCCGGGATGACATACGCTGCCAACATCCTACCTCACCATCCTGCTCGAGGCACGTTTGAGGACTTTACCTGCTAAGCCCCCGCAGGCCACTGTACCAAAGGCCTAGGTGGGGAAGGCTAGGAGAGCAAGGGGCCACCAGCTGCCCCCCCCTACCCTGGGGACGCTACTGCATTCCCGGGCAGTGATTTCCTCTCGTCTGTGGTGAGAAAGGAGTCTTGACCATAGAGTTCTCTCCCAGTCTCTATCCCATCTTTTTATTTTAACGAATTAAACTAATATAAAGAGAGAGAGGAGAGAGAGAGAGAGAGAGAGATCCGGCCAGGACCTCAGGCTGCTCCATGCTGCCTCCCCTAGCTCCAAGCCTGAATTCCGTCCGGCTGTCTGTCTGTCATCTGAGTGTCCTGCCTACATTCCGCTGCCGTCGTTGGTCACCAAAGTCCCCTCCTAGTGAGGGGTGGAGGGATCTCTAGGGTCTGAAGTTTGGCCCCAAACCAGAGAATGTATGTAAGGGAGGGGGCTAGTGCGGGGCTTCCCTAGCCTTAAGAGTCTCTCTCAGCCCGGTCACTCCCCACGAGCCCAAGTCTCCAGGTAAGAACTAAACGCCCAGTTTGCTCCCTCAAGCATATGGAATCTTTAGGGGACAGGGGATCTCCTGAAGAAGTTGAGATGGAGACCCCATGTGGCCCTGGTGCTGTAGGCCACATCCCAATACCTGTAAGTCACCTCCACCCCCAGAGCTGCCGGAGAGACATCCCAAGAGGCACCCTCCATTACATCCCAGTTTAAAAAACAAAACAAACAAACAAACAAAAAACCTACTGGTGAGCTTCCAGCTCGGGGAGAGGGGCGCGGGCACCCGACCTCACGGGCTTCTCTCTCTTTCTCCCTCTCTCTCCCTCTCTCTCTCTCTCTCTCTCTCTCTCTCTCTCTCTCTCTCTCTCTCTCGGAGGCCGCTGCGGAGGGCCACATCCATAAATTTTCTTATGGAACTCTCCCAAGCCCTCTTCCCCAGCTTCATCTGCTTCTCGGCAACCTCATCTGCATTTTCTATTTCTATATGATACAGACTCTATATTGCTATATCTCTGTACATAACTTTCTCGAACCCTGTCTGTCTCCACCCTGCCCCCTCTTGTCTCTTGAGAATCATCCTCCCTCCCGCCCCAAGTTCTCCCTTCTGTTTCTCCCCTTACTCCCCCTTCCCCACCTCTCCCCCTCCCCCTCCCGTCTCTGAATGCCTTTGCCTGTATAAAGAGTTGGACTTTCCCCTGGTGTCTGTACTGTGTACAACATCCCTTTGAGAAGCACAAGGAGACGACACGCGCATTGTAACCTTCGCACTGTCTCGGTGGCGACATAAAGGAAGCTGTGAATCACAAGCTCTGCCTCTTTCTGGCCTCGCCCTTTGCCCCCACAATCGGGGCGCCCTCTGCCCTCCCCACAGCCTTAACATACCCTCTTCCTTGCTCCACCTACCCCAGTGCCCTTTGCCTGGCTGACTGTGGCCTCCCCAAGGGAAGAGATTGTAGAGGGGGTGGCGGCCCAGGAAGGGAGGTCTACTGGATGCTAAGCCAAGAGTCTTAGAGACAGGGGAGCTGGTGACTGCTGACTCGCTCTTGCAGCTGGGGCACTGGGTACCCACAGCCAGAAGCTGCAGCCCTCATTTAGTGACCTTTCTCTCCTCTGGCTGCCCAGTGCCCCTTCCTCACGTTGATGCCCGGGGGAGGGCAGGGTGGGGTTTGAAAGTTCTGCTGCTGTGTGTCCCTACCTTAAGGGGCCACAGGTTGAGGTAGAGGGTCTCCCCACCCAGACTAGGCACTCTTCCCAGGCCAGAGCCGCAACCCCTTCCCAAGCCTTCTCTGTCCCCACTGCCTCCTGGCCTCTAATCCCAAAACAGGACTTGTGGGCAGATCACCCGTGTGCGTTGGCCTGGAGCCAGAGAGTAAGGCTATAGAGTCTTGGTTCCCAAGAGTTCTTCAGGGATCAGAACTCCCCAGAAGGAACCAGGGGCAAAGCCAAGAAGTGTGCACTGGCTGGGGGTGGGGTGGGGGGACAGCAGGAGGGGCTCTGGGTGACGCATGCCTCTGGTCTAATAAACTGGGTTTCAACCATCTCTTCAGTGTTGGGTTGTTTTTTGTTTGTTTTTGGAGACAGGGTTTCTCTGAACTCACTTTGTAGACCAGGCTGACCTTGAACTCAGAGATCTGCCTGCCTAGATTCGCCTGCCTCTCAAGTGCTGGGATTAAAAGGTGTGCACCACCAACACCCAGCTCGGTCTTGGGTTTTTGTTTTGTTTTGATTTTTTTTTTTTAAGATTTATTTATTGTGTTTGTATACTGTATTCTGCCTACATGTATGCCTGCCGGCCAGCAGGGGGCGCCAGATCTGATTACAGATGGTTTTGAGCCACCATGTGGTTGCTGGGAACTGAACTCAGGACCTCTGGAAGTGTAGTCAGTGTTCTTAACAGCTGAGCCATCTCTCCAGCCCTTGTTTTGATTTGTTTGTTTGGTTGGTTTGGTTTTTCGAGACAATTTCTCCCTGTAGCCCTGGCTGTCCTGGACTCACCCAGTAGACCAGGCTGGCCTTGAACTCGCAGAGATCCGCCTGCCTCTGCCTCCTGAGTGCTGGGATTAAAGGCGTGCACTACCGACAGCTTACTTTTGTGCTGCTTTGTTGAAAACCCGAGAGGTGTTAGTATTAGAATGCAGTTTGCCTTGAGGGCCAGGAAACCAGCGGGGTAGCCTGGTGTGGTGGTTATACCTGTAATCCCAACACGCGGAAGCAGCTGTCTTCCATTACACAGTGAGTTTCAGGCAAGGCTGGGCTGCCTGAGAGCTTACATATTTGATCACGTAAACACTGATCCTCCTGGAGAAGGACAGGCTTAGGAATGGTTTGAATCACCCGGCAGTGGAAGAGCAAAGTAACCTAAGGCAACACATTTCCAGGACTCTTTGGAGAAGATTCCGTGTTTTTAAAAAAAATTCATTAAAATCTGAAGTTAAAGGTCTGAGATGAAGGGTTTAAGTTCCCGCACCGGGGAGCTACTGAGCCATTACCTGTGAAAGGAGACCCGGGCCAACAGCCAGGAGACCGAAATCCAGGATGGCTTTTCTTTTAATTTGCTAATTTGTCTTTTGCAAAAGACATTTACCTCCTTTGGGTTCTCCTTTTCCGTTTGTAAAACGAATAAACGGTACGTCTCCCTCTTTAGCACCCGGAGCATTAGGAGGACGAAAAGCGACTAGAACGCTTTGGAGAGGTGAAGGCCCCGTGCCGGGTGAAGCGGGCACGCCAGCCTGCGGGGTGGGCTGGTCTCTTTCCAAGGTCCTGTCGTCCTCCAACCGCCTGGGGGCGCCCGCTCCTGGCACCTCTTTATCCGCACATCACCTCTCTATGGTGCTCCCTCCAGGACCGGCAAGGCGGGAGGGAGTGGTCAGCACGCCTGTTCCGCTAGCCGCCCCCTCTAGCCCGTAGTCTCGCTGCCCCGAGCCGCCCGTGCCCGCCGGCGGGCCGGGCCCACAAACAGCCCAGGCGCTCGGGGGGCGCGCGGGAGGCGGGGGGAGTTCCGGTTCCGGTTCTTTGTGCAGCTGCAGCGGCGGCTCCGGGAAGATGGCGGCCCGGGCGGGTTTCCAGTCTGTGGCTCCGAGCGGCGGCGCCGGAGCCTCAGGCGGAGCGGGCGTGGCGGCTGCTCTGGGTCCAGGCGGAACTCCCGGGCCTCCCGTGCGAATGGGCCCGGCGCCGGGTCAAGGGCTGTACCGCTCCCCGATGCCCGGGGCGGCCTATCCGGTGAGTGGGGCAGGAGGAGGGGCGCGCGGCCGGGGGCGGGGCCGAGCGAGGGCGGAGGACTGACAAGTGTGAGGGAGAAAGTGGGAGGGACGGATCCCCTGGGAGGGGCTCGGGTCCTGGGTGGAGGTGCGGGGAGAGGGGAGGGGGGAGGAGGTCAGCATCCTTACCTGCTCCCCGCGGCATTGTTTCCGTGTGAGGAGTGAGTGTGGAACCGGGGTGGGCGAAGCGGGCCCTGGGATGGGCATGGAAGGCGGAGGGGAGTGGGCAGCCCCAGGGTCCAGAGGAACACCTAAGTTACAGCTACAAATTGAGGTCAGCTTCAGACGAGACCGCAGCTAGTAAACGTAGGACTAGAGATGTCTGAGTCGGATCCAGGTTAGACCAGAGAATTCGAGTACAATCTAGCTGCTAAACTACGTTCTACGAAGTCAGTGCTAGGCCTGAAGAAGGTCCGGTTACCGCAGAAGCCTGGCTTGTTTTTCTCTGTTCCATTCTTAAAACCCAGGCTTCCAACACTTTGCCTTTCTCGGTGGGGCAAGCGAGGAAAAGTATGACATCTTTGGGTCCTCTCCCTTCTGTAGAGACCAGGTATGCTGCCAGGCAGCCGAATGACACCTCAGGGACCTTCTATGGGACCTCCTGGCTATGGGGGGAACCCTTCAGTCCGCCCTGGCCTGGCCCAGTCAGGAGTGGACCAGTCCCGCAAGAGACCTGCGCCTCAACAGATCCAGCAGGTCCAGCAGCAGGCAGTCCAAAACCGAAATCACAAGTAAGATGGCTCTTGGGGGTAAAGGAAAGGAGGTAATGGGAGGAAGCACCCCCGTGAGGGTGCAGGCACTGGGGGCGCTGACCCAGGAAGTGAGTGGTGGTGCTAAGTCAGTCACCAAATGGTGCTACGGGAACTCACCCTCGGCAAGGCTTTCAGGCCCCGTGATGGGGTGGAGATGGAGCTGCTGATGGTCCCGGCAGAGTCTGGAAATGGAGAGTCATTTTTGCAGCCTTAGCTGTAGTATAAACGAAGGTGTTGGCAGCTCAGCTCATGTTCTGACTAGTTCCTACCCCCAACCTGATAATAGTATTTATTTTGAACAGTGCAAAGAAAAAGAAGATGGCTGACAAAATCCTACCTCAGAGGGTGAGTGCAGACTAGAGAGGTCTTGAAGGTGCAGTGACTTGGAGAACGAGAGGTGGGTGGTCAGCTCTAGCGCCCAAGCACATCTTTCTCTTCCTCAGATTCGGGAATTGGTGCCAGAATCACAGGCCTATATGGATCTCCTGGCTTTTGAGAGGAAACTGGACCAGACTATTATGAGGAAACGGCTAGATATCCAGGAGGCCTTGAAACGGCCCATCAAGGTAACACAGGAAAGGGTCAAAGGGAGGGGACCCAGAAACCATCACCACAGGAAAGTACCAGGCAGAGGGTCAAGGGAGGGGACCCAGAAACCGTCACCACAGGAAAGTACCAGGCAGAGGGTCAAGGGAGGGGACCCTGAAACCGTCACCAGGTTTAGGATGAAAAATCAAAGGCGCAGCACGGCTCTCCTCAGCTTTTAAATTGCATCTTTCCCTTCCGCCTACAAACCAGGAATCACATTAGGAGCGTAAGAGTTGAACAGCTGGCAGGGAAAGGGGCGGGGAACTTGCGACGCCTCTTGCTCCAGAAATACACCCTACCCGGGTTTTTGCTGTAACTGCTTGCTACCTTGGGAACCTGCTACTTTGCATGGTTTTGTCTACCTGGTACCCCCTGGGTATTTCCTTACACTCAGGCTCAGGACCCATACTCGGCCTAGTGGAGGCTTTACCCACCTATAGTAAGCCAGCCTGTTAGTTACGTCAGACTACTGGAGCCCCACTGTCAACCCCGTTTCTACCTTCCTCAGCAAAAACGGAAGCTGCGAATTTTCATTTCTAACACTTTCAATCCGGCTAAATCGGATGCCGAGGATGGGGAAGGGACGGTGGCCTCCTGGGAGCTTCGGGTTGAAGGACGGCTCCTGGAGGACGTGAGTCTAAGGTCCACTGTGGTTGGTGCCCAGGGTGGGAGTTGCTGGGACCAAACAGAGCTGTCTGGTCAGCAGGAAACCTGACTGGTGCTCCCAGCTCCTGCTGGGAGCTTCCGGAAAGGGGGGGGGTGGGCTCCAAGTCCCCTGCACACTGAGACAATGGTCCTTTGTATCTGTTCCCACAGCTTCCCAGTATGCATTGTCCTGGGGTCCCATTTGTTGTTTGCTTTGCCCTAGTGGTGCTGGCCTTGGGAGTAAGCAGCTTTTCTCAGTGGTCCTCATCCCCACTGCCCATCTGTGCTTAGCACGTGAGGCCCTGTGTCCCCTTTTAGGTCGTTGAGGTTATTTCTGTCTTCCCAGCTTTCGTTGGAGGTACCACAGTTTAAGTATGGTGGTCCGCCAAAGGCTTGGGTCTTTGTTGCTCCAAGGGAAACATCAGACCAGTAAGAGCCCCCCAAATTTTCCACTCAGTACCTGTTAGGCTCGTTTTCACTCTTTCCTTTGCACTCTGGCACTATTTTGAGCTGTGTGCAGGAGAGCTAGAGCCGCCTCCGCATAGGTCCAGTCTGTTTGCTGGCCATGCTGTTCTGTCCAGATAAAGCCAGTTTTTGTTTCACAGCTTTTTGCCTGTGATTTATTTCCCTAGTCAGTCAAGCTTTTCTTTGTTTCAGGGTGCTTTGTTATGTTAATGGTTGGCCTAACTTGCTCCTTTGCCCAGTGGGCAGTAGAGAGCCTGTCCTTACAGGAGTGCTGCAGCCGCCACTGACTTAGTGACCTCCTTGCCGGAGTCTGAAGATATTTCCCAGGACTTTTCCCCCATTGGAGTTAGCAATCCCTTTTTAAGGAACTTTGTCTTGGGGACTTGTTTCTGGCCTTGTCTAACACGACACCTCCCCATCTGTTTTCTAGTCAGCCTTGTCCAAATATGATGCCACCAAGCAAAAGAGAAAGTTCTCTTCCTTTTTTAAGTCCTTGGTGATTGAACTGGACAAAGACCTCTACGGGCCAGACAACCATCTGGTAGAAGTGAGTAGTTCTGCCTCTCAGGCTTCAGCCGCGTTGGGGGATGATGGGCTTGGGAGCCAGACCTGAACATTTGGGGAAAGAGGGAGGCATAAAATAGAGGATTCGCCCAGGTGTGGGATTCCACCTTTGCAGCTTGCACATTGACCTCTAGGTGGCGCTAGCTGCACTTAGTTGGGACCCAAGAGCTCTTGCAATCTCCTGACTCGTGCCCGCAGAGAACCTTCTGATGGAGCCCCTTACACTTCCAGCTTCTCTGCATCTTGCTTATAAGTATTGGTGGGCTGTAGTTGTGACTCACGTTTTACTTTCCCGGTAGCAGTCGCTGTAGTTAGCGGGATGACCAATAGAATACTAGTGTTGGCGTAGGTTAGCCTGGACCTTCCTTTAGATTTATAGATGAAATCACCAGAAGTACTTTGCAGCACGTGGTTGCACAATGTTTTGAAGACTGTGTTAGCAACAGTGTTTGGGACATAAACCCAGAACAGGCCAGTGCTCCATGTGAACTTAACCTGCCCTTTCTTTACCACTGTAGCTGCAGCCCCTTAACCTCAACCAGTAGGAGACATGGGAAGGTCTCAGGCCCCTAAGGGGAAGGAAGTCATGAAGCCAGCAGGGGCTGTGACGACATTTGATTTTATAGCAGTGGAGGACTGTGGCCTTGAGTCAGACAGGTCGGAGCACAGGCTTCAGCTCCGTTACACACTGGCCTCACTGGGCTACTTCCTCCTCCCAGGGAGCACTGCTCTCTCTATCGGAGGGCTGGGCACACCTGTCCTCGTGGGTGTTGGAGGGAAATGCTAGTCCAGGTGACAGTCAGGGCCGCCCGCAGTGAGCCGAAGCTGCCGTAGCCTCCACTAGAACACGAGCCATTTTACATTCAGTCAGCCCAAACAGTTAAGAGCTGAAAGGTTCTGCTTTATACAGGGGATAATTCTGAGGCCGGATGCGTTTTTAGAGACGCCTCGTGCTGTTGCTCTTTCCCAGTAGCCCCAGCGCTCCACGTGGAGTGTTGAGTCATTGCTCCTCAACATCCTCCCCTGGAGGAGCACCCCCTGACATCTTCCTCTCTGTAGTGGCACAGGACCGCCACGACCCAGGAGACCGACGGCTTCCAGGTGAAGCGGCCAGGCGACGTGAACGTGCGGTGCACGGTCCTGCTGATGCTCGATTACCAGGTATTTGCAGGCGTGAAGGGTCCCGCTCATGGCCACATCCCATGAGGTCTTCAGTAACTGCTGCTCAGGCTCACTAATGTTTGTGAGCGTGAACGTGCTGCCATACTAAGCACCCCGAAGCATGTGGAAGCCACTTCACAGCTTCACCTACACTCTTGGTTCTTCACAGCCGCCCCAGTTTAAATTAGACCCTCGCCTGGCTCGGCTCTTGGGCATCCATACCCAGACACGTCCAGTGATCATCCAGGCACTGTGGCAGTATATTAAAACACATAAGCTCCAGGACCCACACGAGCGAGAGTTTGTTATCTGTGACAAGTACCTCCAGCAGGTACGTAAAGGGCACGCTCTGTTTGGAGGGTCTAGTGGCACAAAAGTGCCAATCTGTAGCCGCTTTGCTCTCTGTGTGTCTCTCTCAGATCTTTGAATCTCAGCGGATGAAGTTTTCAGAGATCCCTCAGCGGCTCCATGCCTTGCTTATGCCACCAGAACCCATCATCATTAACCACGTCATCAGGTGAGGCTGTGTGTGCTGGAGCCACTTGTCGCGCTGCCAGGCGGCTGGCAGGGTGCGGTGGCTGTATTGAGTTGAAGTTCCTAAGCTCATTGTTATATCAAAAGTGAGAGTGAGACGGACCTGTGGCTTGCCTGCTGTTTTGTTAACCTTTGCACAGTGTATGCCCTGGAGGTTAATGGTGTCTGGTGTGGTTGCATGCTCTTCTCCTGGCTGGTGCTGGAATGTCAGTCACAGTAGGCTCCGATGCCCCTTGGGGACCTGGTTCCCAGCTTGTCACTATGAGAGGAGTCAGCAGCCATCTTTTTTAAGAAAGATGGGGCTTCCAATAAGACTCCAACTCTGACTATGTTTTTTCTTCATGTGGAAGATAGAGAGCCAGGAACCCCGTACAGCCCCGTGCCCCACCATCAGGCGCTGGCTTCTTGCCTTCTCCTGTTTCCCTGTTATAGTGTAAAGGCCTGGGTGTCCTCAGTCCCTAAACCTTCACCCTGTAGTCAGCTAGCTGTACAGCCTGGATATCGTGGCCACAGAAGCCGCAATGCTGTTCTTCCTGTTTTTTGTTTTTGTTTTTGTTTTTGTTTTTGGACATGGTTTCTCTGTGTAGCCCTGGCTGAGCTGGCCTCGCTCTATAGACCATGCTGCCCTCAGACTCACAGAGATCCACCTGCCTCTGCCTCTGCTGGCACTAAATACCCAGCTTGGATTCCTGTTCTCTTTCTTAACTTACTTATTTTTTTTTTAATATTTATTTATTTATTTATTATGTATACAGTGTTTTGCCTGCATATACAACTGCACTCCAGAAGAGGGCACCAGATCACATTGTAGATGGTTGTTAGCCACCATGTGGTTGCTTGGAATTGAACTGAGGACCTTTGGAAGAGCAGTCAGTGCTCTTAACCTCTGAGCCATCTCTCCAGTCCAACTTACTTATTTTTATTTCATGTGCATTGGTGTTTTGCTGCATGTATGTCTCTGTAAGAGTGTCAGATCTTGGAGTTATAGACAGGAGCTGCCATGTGGGTGCTGGGAATTGAACCTGGGTCCCCTGGGGTGCTCTTAACCCCTGAGCCATCTCTCCAGCCCGTCCTGTTCTTAAACTTCTCACAAATGCCTTTGGTCCTATTTGAATTTTATGACTTTCTGAAAACCAAACTCAGACCCACAAGATGGCTCAACAGGTTAAAGGCACTGGCTGCCTGGCGTGATGTCCCTGGAACCCATGGGATGGAATGGGAGAGCTGACTCCACAGATGTCCTCTCAGACATGCGCGTGCGCACACACACGCAGAGTAAAGATAATGAAAACCAAGTTTAGTGAGTTACAATTCATAGATCACAAATTACACCTATGTAAAGTACAGACATTTGGAGATACAGACTCCATACAGCTCTCAGGAGGAGGAGGTAGAGCATCTCTGTTGTGCCCTTCGCACTGGCATCTCTTTTCCCTCAGCCCTGGACCATCTTTCTGACTCTGCTCCTTTCTCCCTAGTGTTGACCCCAATGACCAGAAGAAGACGGCTTGCTACGACATCGATGTGGAAGTGGATGACACTTTGAAGACCCAGATGAATTCTTTCCTGCTGTCCACTGCCAGCCAGCAGGAGATTGCTGCTCTAGACAACAAGGTGGGGTCTCTGTCCCCCTCAGGCACAGCTCTTCTTCTCCACTCACCTCTTGCTGACTGGAGGCAGTCTCACGTACATGCATGTTGATTCTGCCTTGATTCTGTTCTCAGCGTTTTGAGTTAATCCCTTGTAGGCTAGGCGGGGCTCAAACGCAGGATGATTCTCCTACGTCATGTTCAACAGTGCTGGGGTTGCAGATAGGAGCCACTGTGGCCAGTTCGGGCAGGACCTCTCAGGACCATTGAGCTCAGCTTCTGGTCTCTGACATGAGGACTGTAGCACCTACTGTAGTACAGTTGCTCTGCGCATGAAGTGAGACCCTGTTTTTAAAGACTTCAGCTCGTACCCAGCACGTAACAGGCAACAGTGGTAACATGAGCGTAGCCCCTGCAGGCAAAGCCACGGTGCTTTGTAAACACCGGAGATAGCATAGGGACTTTCCTGGGGGAGCAGGCACCTCAACGAAATGTTGAAGTGGAAGTTGACAGATGGAGAGAAGCACTGCCCAAGTCCCTCTGGGGTATGGATGGCAGAGGACAATCCAGAGAGATGGAACAAGGTGTGGAGAAACCCAGAAAGGAGAATGGGCCTAGTGTATTCCAAGAAAGGAGCAGAGCTGTGGTCGCTCACGCCTGTAACCCTGGCACTTGGAGGCAGCAGCAGGAGACCCACCACAGGGTGAGAGCCACTCCTGCGTGCTCAGTGAGTCCCCGGCCAGCCAGGATTGCAGATTACCTCAAAACCAGCAAAAGCGCAAGAAATACAAAGTGCTCTGGCATGTTGAGTGTAGCGCGCGGTGCCAGGGGGAGGACATTCAGGGAGGAAGCGGCCTGGTCGTGAAGCTTAGATCTGGGGAGAGCTTGCGCAGCTGAGGTACAGGAGGCCTGGGGGAGTTGAGGCAGGGCAGCTCTGTGTGAGAACTAGCAAGGTTCTAAACCAAAGGCTCCCACAGGAACAGTGAAGCTACAGAATGTGGCCCCTGTTTGGGTGGGGCTGAGTGGAGGCCTGGCCTGGGTGGGGAGCAGTCTAAGGTTGAGAGGAGGAGGAGAGGTCAGGGAAGGGTAACCAGTTTAGTTTGGAGATTTCACTTCAGGTTTTTTGAGGTGCCAAGAAGGCGCGTGGGTTTGTTGGAGCGTGGCAGATGGACTCTGGACTGCGGTGATCAGCTGCTTACAGTTTGCGCCTGTTGAAGAGGCTGGAAGGGCGCTTCCCTGTCCTGGCATAGAGAAATGATGTCACGTCGAGAGTTGTAGGAGCTTTGACCCAGTGGACTCTGGGCGCAGGCCCCGCACTGGGGGTGGGGGAAGTTGTGGCAATGCCAGCCTGGCTCTGCCTTCAACCTAGAGTTTCCTAGGGTTGAAATAGAGCATCCTTCTTCCTACCAGATCCACGAGACAATAGAAACTATCAACCAGCTGAAGACCCAGCGAGAGTTCATGCTGAGCTTTGCCCGAGACCCTCAGGGTTTCATCAATGATTGGCTCCAGTCCCAGTGCCGGGACCTCAAGGTAAAGAGCCTGAGAAAGGCCAAGGGCCAGGACTGCTCTGTCTCTACAGCTGCTTCAAGAGTTGAGGGACCTCACTTTTTTTGGGGGGGGGTGTTCTCGAGACAGGGTTTCTCTATGTAGCCTTGGCTGTCCTGGAGTCGCTTTGTAGACCAGGCTGGCCTTGAACTCAACAGCAATTTGCATGCCTTTGCCTCCCAAGTGCTGGGATTAAAGGCGTGTGTCACCATGCCTGGCTTTTTTTTTATTTAAGTGCATGCCAGGTTCTGTTTTATAGTTGGGAAGAAAAATAGAAGCAGAGTTGTCAGGCACATAGTTAGGGTTAGGGTGGGGTTAGGGTTGGGGTTGGGGTTAGGGTTGGGGGTTGGGGTTAGGGTTCGGGGTTGGGAGTTGGAGGTTGGGGTTAGGGCTGGGGGTTAGAGTTAGGGGTTGGGGTTAGGGTTAGGTTAGGGTTGGGGTCAGGGTTAGGTGTTGGGGTTAGGTTAGGGTGAGGGTTGGGATTAGGCTTAGGTTAGGTAGTCACTGGGCTCCCAGTGTTGGGACTGGAGCTGAAGGTCTGGGCTCAGCTCTCCCTCAGATGGGTTCCATTTGGATGAAGCAGGCTAGTGTGACTAAAGCGTAGCAAGCCATGGCCAGACTGGTTGGTAATAAAGGGGAGCAGGCGAAGGAGACTTGCTGGGGAAGCATGGAAAATGGAGTTGAAGGTCCTGCAGCTGGGGCTCAGGGAAGCCCAAGACCCTGGGCGCCTTCAGTGCTAGAGGACAAGGGGTAAAGGACAGTCAGCTCCCGCCTGTCGGGGGGCAGGCAGGAAGTCGGGTCACCAGGAGTGCCCGAGGCCTGAGAGGACAGCTCGCAAGGCCTGGTCTCCTGCCAAGCGCAGGATGCCTTGTGTTCTTGCCTTGCTGTTATTACTGTGACTGGTGCACCAGAGAGGGCCTGGGCATGAGTGACTTATGGGTGCCCAGGGTAACTTGGGGTGTCATCTTTGCTGGGGCTTTTGAAGAAACCTGACTCAAACTGGGTGGCTTGAACAATGGGAATTTGTCCCCAGTGGTGGAAACTGGCAGTCCAGGGTGAAAGCATCCACAGGGTTGGTCCTGTGCTCCTCGGGCACCCCGCAGCTTAGGCTTGCTGTTCTTCCCGTGTCCTCATGTTGTGTCTGTGTGTCTGTCTCTGTCTACATTTCCTTCCTTTAGAAGGGACACGAGTTACACTGCATTGGGGCCACTGAGCTCATCTTCACTTGATCGTCTGCAGAGACCCTGTTTCCATGTCAGGTCGCAGGCACCGGGGCGCTAGCATTCCAGCATCCTTGGCGGGGCTGGGTGGGCAGGGGATACAGTTCAGCTGCAAGCAGATGCCAAAGCGGGGGGCGTGTTCGTTCCTCCTCTCACGCAGACCATGACCGATGTGGTGGGGAACCCGGAGGAGGAGCGCCGCGCCGACTTCTACTTCCAGCCTTGGGCTCAGGAGGCCGTGTGTCGGTACTTCTACTCCAAGGTGGGTGCCGTGCCCGGAGCACCAGGACGGTGACAGTGACGCGAGGCAGGCGCCAGCGTTTGATGTCTCAAGCTGTCGTTGCTGTTTTCTCTTCAGGTGCAGCAGAGGCGGCAAGAGTTAGAGCAAGCCCTAGGAATCCGAAACACATAGGCACCTGTGGCCCTGCCTTGGCTGCACCAATCCTTTCCCTTGGGCGCTGTGCTGCCTGCCTCAGTGTACCTGTCTTGGTCTTGCGTGGGGCATTCCAGGCGATGCTGTTGGCTCCAGGACAGCATCACAATGAAGAGCGTGTCCCATTTCTGTCTCACAGGCACCTGTTACCCTCTCCTCCACCCCAGCCTCCCACCCCAGCTCTTCCCCTCGAAGCTCCCATGTGCCTCTACCTCCCCATCTCATCCCAGGTCTGCAGAGGACCTCTAGATAGTGTTAGAGAACCGTAGTGGACCAGTGCTCTGAGTGGCTGCGGCCTCCTGAGGTCAGGTGGTCTTCAGGGAGACCAGCTACACTGACCCTGCGCTTGGCAGGAGACCCTCTCAGGCCTCGGGCACTCCTGGTGACCTGACTTCCTGCCTCCCCCCCCCACAGGCGGGAGCTGATTGTCCTTTACACCTTGCCCTCAGCACTAAAGGTGCCCAGGGTCTTGGGCTTCATTGAGCCCCAGCTGGTCCTTGTCTCGGCACTGACCTGCTGTCTCAGTGGTCTAACCCCTTAGCGGGGTCCATGTCAGTATTGGAGTGTGTGTTGAACTGTTGCTCCCTCCCACACACTCCCGTAGCTGCCTGGTTAGGATTTCCTTACAGCTGCCCTAACCCGTGGCATTGGGGTAGGGGATCTTGCCTTTCCCTGTCAGAGCCCCAGGGACCGAAGCTGGGGTGCTGTCTGTCATTCCCAGCAGAGACTGTCCCTTCCTGCTGTTAAGAGGAGTGGCTTGCTCATTCACTCCACCCTGCCCCTCCCTTAAATGGAGAAACAGGCCTAAAATCAAACGGGTAAAGCCCTAGGCCATCCCTGTCTTCCTGCCCCGGGTCTGCCCAGTTGAAACGCACTGGTGGCTTCCAGGGCACTGAGGAGTAAAAGCGCCTAGGGCTGGAGAATAGGTCAGGTCTGCTATGGGTTTGTGCTCCCCACCCCGCCCTCAAAGCTTCAGACCCCTCAGGTAGCAGCAGGATGTGTGATCTTGGCCCCATGGGACAGATGGTTTTGCATCTTCCAGGGGAGCCTCAGATTGATTGTTCCAGGTCTTATCACCGGAGTTAGCATGTCCCTGGCTCGCAGACAACACTGCAGGGTGGGAGACAGCTGGGCACAGGGGATTCCGCGCATGGGCTCAGAACCCACAGAACTGACAAAGCCCCTGCTTCCCCACCCCCACCTCAGGCTCCTGCGAGCAGTGCTCCTGCCCTTCCTGCCTGTTCTTACTGGGAACAGCAGTCTCCCCTGTCCTGTATCCTCCCCTCCCACGGTGACACTGGACAAGCCTGGGGCAACTGAGCCCCAGCCCGGCTCCTGGCCGGAAGCATGCGGAGGAGACCGAGCACTCCTACAGTGTCCCTGTTGATAGCTAGTTTTATTAACAGAATTGTGTTTTGTTTTTGTTTTTATTTCATGGACCAAACTTTTTTTTGTACTGTCTCCTTACTGATGTCACCCAGTTTTAATAAAAGACTTCTGAAGAGCAGGTCCCGTGCTGTCTGTGGGGTGGCTGTGTGTCTCCTGCTGTCTGTGGGGTGGCTGTGTGTCTCCTGCTGTCTGTCGGGTACCTGTGGGTCTCCTGCTGTCTGTGGGGGGCCTGTGGGTCTCCTGCTGTCTGTGGAATGGCTATGAGTCTCCTGCTGTCTGTGGGGTGGCTGCGGGTCTCCTGCTGTCTGTGGGGTGACTGTGCGGTCACTGCTATAGTTAGTGCCATCTTCCTTCCCCAGTGCCCTTTGTTGGAGAGGTGTTCACTGAGTACTTGCTATGTGCCAGCCTCTGTGGGAATGAGTCTTTTTCCCCGGGGCCTCTGGGACTGTCTTCAGAGGCTTGTGACTTCAGCCTTAAGCAAGCAGTGCTCTTGGGATGGCTGTTCCCACCTCAGCCTACCAGGACCAGACAAGACAGTGGCATTGCTGCTGTCTCCCTTGGTCTTTTTTTTTTTTTTTGGTTTTGGTTTTTTGAGACAGGGTTTCTCTGTGTAGCCTTGGCTGACCTGGATTCACTTTGTAGACCAGGCTGGCCTCGAACTCACAGGGATCCACCTGCCTCTGCCTCTCAAGTGCTGGGACTAAAGGCATGCGCCACCACGCCCGGCACATATCCCTTGTGTTCTTGAAAGCTCCAGGTCACTTGCTGGCTGTAACAAGCTGTCCTTGGCATCTGTGGCCTCTTTAGGTCGATGAAACTGGGCTCTGTTCTCCCCAAGGTGCATGTCCAGTGTTTCCTGTACAAAACCACCAACTTACTGATGTCATGCTTTTTAAGGTTCTACTTAGGGCCCTGAGATACCACGGTTTTCTTTGTCTTGTATTGTGATAGCAGTCTCCAAGTAACCAAGGCGGACCCTATGCTCAGTAGCCACCTGCCTCAGCCCCCAGGTGGGGATTACAGCTGTGTGCCATTACAGCCGTGGAAGTCTCCTTAAACCTAGTGTGGCTAGGCTGCTTGCTTTATCCTTGTTTGGAGGATCAGACAGCCCGCTCAGGAATCAGGATTCCCCTTGGTGAAAGCATTAAATGTCTGCACTTCCGCCTGCTTCCACCTGGTGGCTCACTGCTTCCACCTGGTGGCTCACTGCTTCCTCCTGCGCTGGTGGAGACACTGGTGGGGCTGTTTCCTCCTGAAGTTACAGCCAAAACCCTTACCCATTAGTGCAGCATAGCAGCCCACGCCTTTAATGCCAGCACTAGGGAGGCAGAGGCAGGAGGATCTCTGTGAGTTTGAGGCCAGCCTGGTCTACATAGATCCTGTCTTACAAAAAATTAAAAAGACTCTTCCCCATTGAGTAGGGGGGTGGGAATGTGCCAGCATTGTCAGTCTGCTCCCAGTTGAGAACAGACTGGCTTCTCAGAGCAGAGAGGGGAAGGAGGGGACCAGACCGCGGACGTCGAGGCACTGAGCTGGCATCTGTCTGTACCCAGGCCGGTTGCGTGTCTAACGTGTAGCTGTTGAATCGCTCATTTCAAGCAGACACTGTACAGCTCGCTCTCGGAGCAGCTCTGGTGGTACAGACAACTTCCTGCCGCGACCACCCCCCTCATTCCTGTGTAAATGGTCACGTGCTTTTGTCTCTCTACACCACCTACTAGGATCATAGGGGCAAAAAGAGATGGGAGTATTTGGGTGAAAACAAGGCACTCATTTCAGGCATGAATGCCCATTCTTTAGCGTTCCTGTCTTATGTGCTAGGGACAGGGACACCCTTCTCTTCCACCCTCATAATCAGTGCTCCCAGCTGGCAGCCTGGCACTGGAGCCCTTCTGTCGGTGCCAGAGGAAGAAAGGAGTGGCCTGTGGGAGGCTAGCTCTGCATTAGGCAGAACCTTTTAGAAGAAAAACAACCAAACACTGATTTTATGTCCATTCCCGTTACGGAGTCGGCCAGGCTATGAGAATACGGTGGGCTTTATGTAATCCGCAAGCTGAGAAAAGGCGTGTTTCCAGCCCTGGCCTCCCACCCACTTGCTCTTACCACTGGTTGCATTCCCCTCTAACCTAGTGTTGATTTCTGCCTCTGGCCAACAGTAGCCGGGGGATGGCAACACTCCATCAGTGGCCTGCCAAGCCAGGAGGTCTGCACATGAACGTACACTGGCGTCTGCCCTGTGGGTCAAGGGGCAGCGCTGCAGAGTGGAGAGCTTGTGCTGTACTTTCCAGAGTGCCTTGGAAACCCAGGCTCCTCCTCTTAGGCAAACAGATGGCAGCGGATGCAGTGGAGCCCAAACTGCTTGATAAGGGGCCTGCCATCACCCCATCCCCCAAAGTCACACAGCAGCAGCAGCAGCAGACACCACAGGCTGCCTGGACCGGCCACCCTTGAGTTTGGAAACTGCTGCAGGAAGCCTGGCAAGTCTCCTCTGTCTGGTCTCTGTAAACTAGCTGTTTAACTTAAGGGTCGCAGTGGGATAGGCAGAACCTGAGAGAAGAAATTGAAGCATCAAGGTTGTCCAGCTTGGTGCACGTGCAGGCCACCACCTCTTGTGCCCTTCCTGAAGCCTGGGAGATCTGTGGCCACGTGGCATCAGAGGCCTCTACCTTTGACCTTCCTTGCCTTTGCTTTTGAGACCTTCAATGGGAGTTATGTCAGGTGAAGGTGTTCCCTGTGAGTCCCTAACACGAGGAACCAAGATGACCTTGTTCTTTCTGTGTAGCCCTGGCTGTCCTGGAACTCACTATGTAGACCAGGCTGGCCTCGAACTCACAGAGATCCGCCTGCCTCTGCCTCCCGAGTGCTGGGATTACAGGCATGCACCACCACCACCCGGCTTCTCCTGTGGTTTTTTTTTTATCCTTGGTCTGAGGTACCGCAAAACAGCCCCTTACTTGTATGTGGCATTACCCCAGGAGGGGTTCCCATTCCCTGACCCTGTGTCCCGGAGCCCATGGAGGAGCTACGCCTGTGAGAATAGGGAACCACACTGGAGCGGCTGGGCTCTGGGGAAGCTAGTGTGAGCGATAAGCAAGCACCCGTCTTGGAAAACATCTCCACGTTTGTCTTTTTTTTTTTTTTTTTTTTTTTTGAGGCAAGGTGTCTCACCATAGCCCTGAACTCATAAGACCCCTCTTGCCTCTGTTTCTCAAGTGCTCGATTAAAGGCGTGCCCCTCCATGCCCAGCCACACCAGTTGCAATATATTCCCCTGCCTGAGACTGAGGAATAGTGGGGACTGTTTCTTGACCAACCTCAAGATGAACCCAGTGCAAGAAGTAGGTGGGAAACAAAGCTGAGGCCAAGGGAAGAAAGTGGCCAGCTCTGTCAGCTGCAAACCAGAGAGGAGAAGCTGGCCCGGCCTCTGCTCCCTTCCTGCTCCCCACCTGTCTCTACCCTTTACTCCCCTTTCTCTGGGCCAGACTCCCTGTCCCTGGGCGCCGGTCTCTGGGCCACCTCAGAGGCGGAGCTTGGCTGTACCCACGTGTGGTGGAGTTAAATACTCGGAGCCCACACCCGCTGGGGCAGAGAAGCAAGAAGCAGCACCATGGCTGGCAAGAAAGTCTGCCTTGTCGGCTCCGGCAACTGGTGAGCGGTTTCTGTGAAGGGCATGGGGGAGGGGCAGGCTCCCCGGAGGGCAGAGGGGCTCCTCAGAAGGAAGCTGGGTTGGCAGGAAGCAGGCAGAGGGTAGAAAATGCCACAAGACCTGCTGGACTCTGGTGCTTATGGCGCACAGGACAGGCTGTGCCCGGCTCTCCGTGGTGTGCCTGCCTGGGCAGCTGCACCTGTTTACCCTGGGACGGTGAGCCCAGTGCTCTACTGCCTCCCCTGCCTGAGAGCAACTAGCTCACCATCCTACCTCAGACTCGGGTAGACTGAATCTGCTTCCCTCTACTGCCAGCCGTGGGAGGCACATTTACCATAGGAGACGGCTGGGGGTGGGTGGGGGTGACATGAGAGGTAGGAAGGAAAAAAAAAAATCCAACCAGCTTTTTGAGGCCCTACCCATGAAGCTGTTTCCTCCCTCTCATCCACTTTCTCGTGTTTCCTCTCAGGGGTTCAGCCATTGCCAAGATCGTGGGCAGCAACGCAGGCCGGCTGGCACACTTTGACCCACGGGTGACCATGTGGGTGTTTGAGGAAGACATTGGGGGCAGAAAGCTGACTGAGATCATCAACACGCAGCATGAGAATGTTAAATACCTGCCAGGGCACACGCTGCCCCCCAATGTGGTGAGCCCCAACTCTGTGCAGAGAGAGTGGGAGGCGGCATTCAAATATGACCTCCCGCGAGGAGGAGGAGGCGACTTCAGGTGCCAGCTGGCCTGGGGGTGCCTCAGGTGGGGTGCTCTAGGCCTGAGTGCCCTTAGGAAGCTTCTGAATTGCTCCTTTGCACTCTTTCTGGAATCTGGATATAGCACCCCTTAGAGGCACTTAGGTGGGAAAAGGAGGGGAGGGGGGGAAGTTGGTCTCCGTGGCAACTAAAGGCTGGTTCTCAGGCTTCTAGACTGTGGTCCAGCCTCTCCTGCCTGCCCTGAGCTCTGCTCTCGTTATTCATTGACTGGTTATTAGCAGACTTGAAGGCTGATCATTGGACTTTTGGTCTTTGGTCAAATCCATATGGTGCTCTCCTCACCTAGAAAGGGGGGAGCAAGGAATAGGCTCTCGCTGCCAAGCTAGGGCCCCAAGAAGCAGTGATGAAATCTTGCTTGGCCTCTTTCTCCTGCCAAGCTAGGCTGCCTCTGGCCGTCTTCACTGATCCATAGCCAAGGGCTAAGAGTGTGGCCGTGGCAAAGAGTGCGGAGGATCCAGAGGAGACGGAATGGAGGAGGCATGGCAGCTGAGGGCAGGGAGCTCAGCAAGTTCTGCTCTCCCCAGTTCTGTCTCAAACACCCACCCTCCCCCAACAGATTTTCTGAGTGCCAGGCACATGAGCATCTGGTCTCCCCACAGGTGGCTGTCCCCGATGTGGTCCAGGCTGCAGCAGATGCTGACATCCTGATCTTTGTAGTGCCCCATCAGTTCATTGGCAAGATCTGTGACCAGCTCAAGGGCCACCTGAAGGCCAATACCATCGGCATATCTCTTATTAAGGTACCAGGGACACCTTAGTGTGGGTGGGGGTGGGGTGACGCTTACTGTTGTGGGGTTTGGGGTAGGTAGAAGTAAGCAGACAAGGATATACAGAAAGAGGCGAGAACTCCAGAGGTGGGCAGGATTGGCTTTGGAGAGAGTCAAGACAGCAGCTGGGGCTGGGAGTGTGGCTTAGTGGTGGAGACCTTGCCTAGCATGTGTGAGGTCCTGGGTTCAGACACCAGCACCAGAAAGAGACCTGGGGGTGGGTGGGGGGGGCGTGGAAGGAGGGAAGGAAAGGAGGGAAGGAAGGAAAGAAGGAAGGAAGGGAAAAGAGTCAGCTGCCAGGTTGCTTGAGGAAGATGAGATAGCTTTGGAGGCAGATGTGTTAGGAACATGTAGGGGCTGTGACAGCTGAGGGAAATATGAAGTGAGCTGGCTTGGGAGATGATGAGGTGTTTGGTTTGGAGCAGTTCTGGGGCTAGAAGTGGGGTGAGGGCTCCTTAGGAGTGTAAGGAGTACATTGCGCACACTACTCCCGAGAGGTAGGTCGGTTGAGAGTGTGAGGAAGGGAGTTTGATGGTGGACACGTTGGTCGCTGCTATCTACTGTCTCCACAGCAAGTCTGGGCTGGGTGGGACTGGGGAAGGACGGAAGAGGCAGCCCTTGGGTGGGCATAGAGGACAGCTGGCCTGAGCTCCATCCTATGCCCAGGGCGTAGACGAGGGCCCCAATGGGCTGAAGCTCATCTCTGAAGTGATTGGGGAACGCCTTGGCATCCCCATGAGCGTGCTGATGGGGGCCAACATTGCCAGCGAGGTGGCGGAGGAGAAGTTCTGTGAAACAACCATTGGTGAGAGCCCCTGGACAACACCACGCAGCCCTCGCTGCCTCCCAAGCCCCTTAGCTATCTCCTTCCACAGAGCAGGGAGAGAAGAAAGTGTCAGAGGTGAGGGAGGGGTGGCACATCCCAGGGATGGGGCTGCGAGGCTCGCTTTGGCTGGTGTGCACGGCACTTGTGCAGTGGCATGCACCTGTAGCCCCAGCTACGCGGGACACTGAAACAGGTGGGTTTCTTGAGCCCGGGAGTTGCAGGCCAGTCTGGGCAGCACAGAGAAGAGCCCAAGAGCCCATCTTAAAGATAAAGGTAAAACGCTGTCCTTTAAAGCCTCGCCCCTTCTCCATTTTAGGCTGCAAGGACCCAGCCCAGGGACAGCTGCTGAAGGAACTGATGCAGACGCCCAACTTCCGCATCACTGTGGTACCGGAGGTGGACACAGTGGAGATCTGTGGGGCTTTGAAGGTGAGAGCTGGGGAGGAGCCCCAGAGGGTCCAGCTTAGCTCTTCAGGGTTGCCAGACCCAACTCTCGCACTTGGCAACATCTCCATCGCCTCACCTCATCTTCCCTCCCATACAAAAGACCCACTGAAGCACGGCCAGGGCCCCCAGGCCCACTGACCGCTACCCGGCCAGCGGTAGGACCTTCTTCTGCTCCCTCAGACCTCCTTTGAGAAAGACCAGGCCTGGGTCATGTGATGCACCCAAGTAAAGAGATGTCCAGGTTAGCCAGGCGGGGTGGCTCACGCCTTTAATCCCAGCACTCGGGAGGCAGGGACAACAACAGCAACAGCAGCAACAGCAGCAGCAACAGCAGCAGCAACAATTGTGGAGCATGATTGGGGGAAACAATGTCAATATTAGGCTCCTACACACATAGGCACATGGATGTATATACACACCTACACACACACACACACACACACACACACACACACACACACACACACGAATGCGGGGGGGGGGGGAAGGCAGGAAGCAGAGACATCGTGTAGGAGGCCACATCATACTGCATTTGTGGGCGTGTCATGCTGACATGGGCAGCACAAGAGAGGTACAGAAGGAAACTCCTCACCCATGCCCTCTACTCAAAGAATATAGTGGCCGTGGGGGCTGGCTTCTGTGACGGGCTTGGCTTCGGCGACAACACAAAGGCAGCTGTGATCCGGCTGGGGCTCATGGAGATGATCGCCTTCGCCAAGCTCTTCTGCAGCGGCTCGGTGTCCTCTGCCACCTTCCTGGAGAGCTGCGGGGTGGCGGACCTCATCACTACCTGCTATGGAGGGCGGAACCGCAAAGTGGCGGAGGCCTTTGTTCGCACTGGGAAGGTAGGCAGGGAGGTGTCAAGTTGGGGTAGGTCAAATTGTGTGTGTGTGTGTGTGTGTTAGGCCGAGGGGCGCACATGCGAGGCTGAGGCCAGAGAATGATGCATACAAGGCCAGACTGAGCTCTGCAGCCAGAACGGGAGTGTTTGGAAGGTCGGTGCCTACAAGATCCCCCAGGCTTTCTTGCTCACACAGCCCCGCCCCCTTCTATCCACATGGCATGTTTTTCACAGTCCATTGAGCAGCTGGAGAAAGAGATGCTGAACGGACAGAAGCTGCAGGGGCCCCAGACAGCCCGTGAGCTACACAGCATCCTGCAACACAAGGGCCTTGTGGACAAGTGAGTGGCTGCCATAGCCCCTGGGGGAGGAAGCCGGGGGTTGATTGCCGCCCCTTTCCCCGGCTTCCTGAACCCCACCCGCACAGCCTGTGTGATGCAGAGAGAGAGCTTGGAGAGCCTGCGGTGCCGCGTGTCTTTGGCCAGTTCCTGCTTGTAGCCATCTTTGCTGCTATTTGGACATTCCTGCACAGCCTCCCTTTTCCAACCGCTACCCTAGGGGTTGGAGGTCTAGGACAGGAAAGCTCATTTGACTGTCCTGGACTCTTCGTCCATTCCCCTAAAACCACCATTACTGTCCCCCGGTGTTGAGGAGGATGGGGCTCCGGGGTGTGCCTTTGCAGGGAGCACAGCGCGAATCTCAGCTGAAGAGGGGAACTGTATGGGTTCAGAAGAGAGCAGCTCATGGCTTTGGGTACAGGGAGTAGCCAGGCGAGGATGACAAGAACCAACTGGCACAGTATACGGTATACTGTCACGTAAAACATAAACTACGTTGCTGCTACTTTTTCATACGGAACCCATTTTGTAACCAATGACACTGAGGTCTGGAGAATTGCACGGGTCACTCAAGTCAGCAAGCAAAGCACCGTTAAAGCCTGGCACTCAGACTAGCAAGTGCGGAATGAGGGTCAGGGTCAGGGTAGAGAGCAACCTGACCCCAAATCCTGGCAATTCAGCTTCCTGGCAGATGGCAACTGAGCTGGAGCCTGCCTGACCGCCCAAGGCAGGAGGTGGCGGGTTAGCCCTGCAGCCTGGACTAGGTGCTGGGGGGTGGACTGGGTGCTGAGAGGTGGACTGGGTGCTGGGAGGTGGACTGGGTGCTGGGAGGTGGACTGGGTGCTGGGAGGTGGACTGGGTGCTGGGGGGCGGACTGAGTGCTGGGGGGCGGACTGGGTGCTGGGGGGCGGACTGGGTGCTGGGGGGCGGACTGGGTGCTGGGGGGCGGACTGGGTGCTGAGGGGTGGACTGGGTGCTGGGGGGTGGACTGGGTGCTGGGGGGTGGACTGGGTGCTGGGGGTGGACTGGGTGCTGGGGGTGGACTGGGTGCTGGGGGGTAGACTGGGTGCTGGGGGGTGGACTGGGTGCTGGGGGTGGACTGGGTGCTGGGGGGTGGACTGGGTGCTGGGGGGTGGACTGGGTGCTGGGGGTGGACTGGGTGCTGGGGGGTAGACTGGGTGCTGGGGGGTGGACTGGGTGCTGGGGGTGGACTGGGTGCTGGGGGGTAGACTGGGTGCTGGGGGGTGGACTGGGTGCTGGGGGTGGACTGGGTGCTGGGGGGTAGACTGGGTGCTGGGGGGTGGACTGGGTGCTGGGGGTGGACTGGGTGCTGGGGGGTGGACTGGGTGCTGGGGGGTAGACTGGGTGCTGAGGGGTGGACTGGGTGCTGGGGGGTGGACTGAGAGAAGGGACTAAGCTGAGCCCCCTCCTTTGTAGGTTTCCCTTGTTCACTGCTGTGTACAAAGTGTGTTATGAAGGCCAGCCAGTGGGTGAGTTCATCCGCTGCCTGCAGAACCACCCAGAGCACATGTGAGCGGGGCCAGGGCAGGCCCAGGACAGGCAGCTCCTTTGTTCCAACGGAGACAAGCAGAAGCGTGTGACAACTGTCATCAGGACGATCTCTGGACTCCCCCCATCCAGCAGAGTCCTGCCTGAGGGACCCTGAGGACGGACGGGAGGCTGCGGGGCTCAGCTACACACCCGGAGAGGCGGGACTTGCTGCGGAGCCTGCAGCCTCTTGCAGAATCTACGCTTCCTCAGTGTCCTCTGGGCAGGTGTAGAATCAAGCTGCTTGCCCCCGGGGAGGGGTTCCGGGGAAATGGGGGGAGGGGGTGCCAGGTCAAGGGCTGCTGGTTGCTGCCTCACATACACACACACACACACACACACACTGGGAATCTGTCCCAAGCCCCATGGGACAGATTGGGACTGAAGAAGACCTTTAGCCACAGGAAGGATGAAGTGAAGGCTGCCAAAGAAAGGGTCTGGACGCCTGAGCTGACACAGGCCCCAGAGACCCCTTGGCCGACCTCTGCTGGGCCCCACGCAGCATCGGTGATCTCATTGTTTGTTAACAGAATACAAAGATCGCAAACATCTCCTTTCCTGCTTCTCCTAGCAACATTTGCCTTCTCAGAAGCCTCTGCTCACGCTGCCGCCCCTCCCCCAGGCTGCTCTGGCACAGGAGTTGCTCCTCCGGCCCTGGGGCTGCCATTCTCCCAAACGACTTCCTGGTTCCTAGAGCTTTGCCAGCGCCTCCCCACCCTGTGTGACCTTTCCAAGCCTTCCCTTGCCTGCGCCCGCTGCCAGCACCCTCTCTTTTCGGAGCAGGAACTTAATCTGCTGACAGAGCTACACTTTTTCACAGCGGGCTCAGATCGCCCAGGCTCCCCTGACCTTCCTATTTGTCCAGCCTCCCCTGTCTGGAGCTCAGGCTCGGGGGAGCAGCAGCCAGTCCCGCCTGCTGCTGACACTTGTTAAAAGGCATCCCAGGCCCATACCTTTCTACTCAGGGTCTTCCTCACAAGGCACTTATCTCTGGGGTCATCACCGCCCTCCTGTCTAACAGGACGTAGTAGGCTTCATAGCTTTCCTCCATCAGCTCCTCCATCCCGTTCCTGGCTCTATTCTGTCCTCTTGCCTGACCAATCCAGCACCTCTGCCAGCTGTTCTCAACCAGCCAGGAGTGCTACCCAGCAACTGGAGGCCTGGAGCCAAGGAGTAGCTCAGAGGTTCAGTGGGTTTCCACAATGGTTGGTGGGTGTTGACAGTCCAGGGCCAGCTCTCCTCCAAATGAGGTCCTCGTTAGATACCACACATCAAGAGCTGGGAAACGCGAGGGAAGGCTAACCAGCAGAATACAGCCGCCCTGGGGTGAGGGAAGCGCCGAGGGGGGATGGGGAGTATGCTTTGCCCTGGCCTTGGTCCAAGGCTGGGTGGCAGCAGGAGAATGTCACAGATCAGCAGCTTGGAGCCCTAGCTATAAATAGGCCCTGAGAGCCGAGGGCTTGCTCCCTCCACTAGGGGTCTCCATTTCGCGTGTGGCAGCAATTGGCACACTGTGGTGGCTCTGGCCAGCTTGGTGTTAAACGAACACACGAAGGTGCCAGGCCCCTCTCTGCTCCTAGCCTTTAAGAATTCGGTCCTGCCAGTGAAGGTCAAAGCTGTTGGGTAAGGTGAGGAGGAGGAGCTCTGTCAGCCATCCTGGCTGGAACACTCCCACGCACTGACTCAATTCAGAGCTGCCTCCCACGAGGCTGGGGTGGGATGCAGGCCGATTCCAACACCTTTACCTATGTTCAGTCAATCAACTGTGAATCTGAGCCCTTCTGTCCGGCCACTTATCTACCCAATAAAGTGTGGTTTTTCCAGAAACTGGTTGAATTGGGGAAGTTTATGTGGCAGTGTGTGGAGTCATGGGTCACTGTATGCAGGTTTTACTCAATGTAAGACAAGGGAGGGGGAATCTTTAATAGCAGCCGCTCTCGGCGTCCACTGCCCCCTCCTGTCTCGCGCTCCCCGCTTATGCCTCGTATCCCCTCCTCCACTCAAGCTGTCACCCAGTCTTCCCAGAGCTTCTTAGGGGTTCTGTCACGCCGCCTGCATAGGAGGATGTCGCGCAAGAGGCAGAAACGTTAGCGAGCCACCCCATAGCGCAGGTCCAGTCCCTACCTGAGCTCCGCCACCTCCTGAATCACCTAGGAAAGAGCCGATCCAGGCGCTAGGGGGCGCGCGGTCCATCTCTGGAGGATTCAGAGAGAGTCTACCTAGCTACAGTTTCGTCAAGGCACGGTAGACTGGGGATTGGCTGGTTCTGAGCTAAAGTTTTTCCGGTTTTTCCAAAGAGCGCTTTCGGCGGAGCAGAAACCACAACCCCCAGAATTCAATGGGCCTTTTAGGAAGGAAGACTGGTCTGCGCGTGCGAAGGAGGGAGGCGGAAGCCGGAAGTTCGGAGCCGGATCTCGCCCTGGCGGGCGGGTCTCCGCAGGGTGTTGGGTCAGGAGTGGGGCTGCGCAGCGGAGACCGGGGTGCTTGGCGTCGGGTTCTGCGTCTCCCTGCTTCGGCTGCGCGACTGGACTGCGAGGGGCGGACGGTAGGATTCGTGGTGGCCGGCCGAGCTGCAGCATCCAGGTAGGCTCTCCTCGCTCCCCGCCCCGTGTCTTCGGCCTGCGTGCCCTTGAGAGCGGGCGGCTCCGCGTCGGCCGCGCCAGTCCTGCCTGGCCCGGTGGCCCTGCCGCCTTCCCGGTGTGACTGCGGCCTGACTGCAGCCCAACCCCACAGCCTCCCGCCAGCTCCTCGCGGTCCCTCCCAGCCGCCTCTCTGCGGTCTTCGCCACCCTCCGCTGATACAACAGAATGTGGGGTTCATAGCTTAACCTTTATCGGCTCCGTCAGTCAGAAGTATCTCCCAAGAGGGCTAAGTGACGGAAGCTGAGCTCGGGAGGGTTTTTTTGGCTGCGATTTGTGTGTGTGTGTGATTTATTGGGCAGTGTTCCGGATCGAACCCACGACTAGAGCGAGCGCTCTGCCGCGCTGGGCTCTGAACTGTCCGAAACTGTGGCCTTGAGCTTCTCCCACTGTCACATAACCCATGCAAACTGCACCCCTTACGGCATTTGTCAAAATTTCCCCATATTTTTCTGAAACCTACAGTTCCATTCCTACATTTCCTAGCAGCATTTGTAAGGGATGGCCATCAGATGAAAATGTTCTGACGTTATCTCCAGAGTTACCATTGCTTCTAACTTCAGGTTTTGTTTTCGAGGCTATCCTGGGTTTGCTTCTGTTTCTATCATTCTGCCCCCCCACTCCCACCCTCACCCCTACTTTTCTGATGTAGCCCGTACTGGCCTGGGATTCACTAAGGAGCTAAGGATGATTTTGAATTTAGGATCCTCCTGCCTCTACTTCCTGAGTACTGGGGTTTCCGGCACGTATCACGTGCTCCACTTAGTGGGGTGCTGGGAACTGAACCTCTGGCTTTGTGCCTGCTAGACAGTACTCCACCAACCGAGCAACACCCCATTGTAAATCATACTCAGAGCTTCCTTATCAGCAAACAAGACGAAACTAGCATTTCAGCAGGGTGAAGTGACTCCACCTGTGACTCCAGCGCTCAGCAGGGAGGACCCACCCTCCCCCCACATCCTCAAGTCTGCCTTCCGGGCCTAACATGAGGGTAGAGTTTGGCTACCATAATTAAGTGGTCTAATTGAAATATGGTTCTGAGGCTGGAGAGGTGGCTCGGCGGCTGAGAACTCTTGTTCTTCCAGAGGACCTGGGTTTGATTCCCAGTACAGACTGGGTCTAGTCACTAAGCACAAACAAGGAGGGCAGAGTGTTAGCTATGGCTGCACTCAGACACACCTGTTTGCAGCCTTCTGCGTACCTCAGGCGCAGACTTTGGGAGTTAGCGCTCTGAGACAGACTGCCATCCTTTACCCTTGTAAGAGCAGCCGCACGTGGGGTCATCAGCTTAAGGTGCATCAACAAAGGGTAAGAGCAGCCGCACGTGGGGTCATCAGCTTAGGGTGCATCAACAAAGGGTAAGAGCAGCCGCACGTGGGGTCATCAGCTTAGGGTGCATCAACAAAGGGTAAGAGCAGCCGCATGTGGGGTCATCAGCTTAGGGTGCATCAACAAAGGGTAAGAGCAGCCGCACGTGGGGTCATCAGCTTAGGGTGCATCAACAAAGTGAAGATGGCGAAGACAAGGAGTGGCTCTAATAGGGAGAAGAGGCCTGTCCTGAAGACCAACTCCCGCCTGTCTTTGTAGGGGAAGACATGCCCACTGCCAAGCAGCTAGCTGATGTTGGCTACAAGACCTTCTCTGCTTCCATGATGCTCCTCACTGTGTACGGGGGTTACCTCTGCAGCGTGCGAGCCTACCGGTACTTCCAGCTGCGCAGTGCCAGGCGCCAGGCTGCAGAAGAGCAGAAGACCTCAGGGGTCCTGTAGAACCCAGCTTTTCCTTGTGAGCAGCGAGGCTTGAGGCATGAGATGGAGAAGACCTCCCCTGCATGTCAGTCATCCTTGGCAAGAACTAGGCCACGCTGGCTTTCAAGCCCGCAGGGCTAAAGTGCCGTGGTTTCTGTGCCGTGTTGAAAGTTTATGGAGGCCATCAAACAAATGGGAACGTGAGGCTGAGGGTTATTACAGAGATTAAATATTTTGCCTTGTTTGTGTCTTAGTGTGTTTGTGTACTCAGTGTTTGGGTTACAGAGGTGGAGCCTTGAGTACCAGGTTTCTAGTGGCCTGCTGATCAGTTACTTTAGTCACGTGTCTTGCTTTTGTTTATTTGATTGAGATAATGTCTCTTTAGCCCTTGCTGTCCTGAGACTCTTATATAGACTAGGCTAGCTTGAACTCTCAGAGATCCTCCTGCCTCTTCCTCCTAAGTGCCGGAATTAAAAGTGTGCACCATCACAACCTGGCAGTATCGTTCCTTTTGCTGTAAAGACACCATGACCAAGGCAACAAGAATTTATTGGGGCTCACAGTTTGAGAGGGTGAGTCCATGACTGCCATGGAGGGGAACATGGCAGCAGGCCTGCACACATGGCGCTGGAGCAGGAGCTGAGAGCTTGCATCTGATCCACAGGCACAAGCCAGAGAGCTAACTGGGAATGGGTGGGCTTTTGAAACCTCAGAGACCACCCACAGTGACACGTCCTCTGGCAAGGCCACACCCCCAACCCTCCCCAAACAGTTCCACCAAGAAGCCTATGGGGGCCGTTCTCCTTCACAGCACCACAGCTGGATTGCTGGCCTTAGTTCTCACCACCCACGACACAAGAGGCCCAGTCTTAGCAGTGCTATCAGGCCTTAGCATCTTGGAGAAAAGCTGCTCCAGCACTTATTTGCTTATCTTTTGGTGAAGGGCCTCACCAGAGCAGTGTGCATATAAATATGTGCTCCACTGCTGAGACCTCCAGCATCTGGCCTACATTTTTGCAAATCCCTTCAAAAAAGCTCCCTGGGCAAGTGACAATTTCTAGCTGATTACTACATCTAAGGGCTGGGGAACTCCCCCAGCATGGCCATTTGAGTACCTCTGGGTCAGGAAGATGGGCCTGATCGCATCAGTCTGTAACAGTGATGTGGAGATCCACATGGTGCAGGGCGAGAACTGACTTAGGAGTTTCTACATTACAGACCACATCAGCAATCCAAGGAAGGAACTGAGAGTGCTCAAGTAAATACTAATTTTTTTTAAAAAAACATTATCCTGTCTATGCATGGTGTGTGTGTGTGTCTGTCTGTCTGTGTGTCTGTCTGTCTGTCAAGGTCAGGGTCAGGGTTTGTCTGTATAGCCTTGGCTGCCCTGGACTCAGTTTGTAGACCAGGCTGGGTGCTCCAGTTCTAAAGGAGCTTACTCCCTCTTCTGGCCATCATGGGCACTGCATGCACCTGGTGCAGATACACATGCAGGCAAAACATACATACACATACAAATATTTAAAACATTTTAAGGGGCCTGGTGAGATGGGTCAGTGGTTAAGGGCACTGTCTGCTTTTCCAAAGGACCCAGGTTCAATTCCCAGCACCCACCTGGCAGCTCACAACTGTAACTCCAGTTCCAGGGATTCTGACACCTTCAGACCAAGCACATAGAATAAAACATTTTAAATTAGCCGGGCATACTGGTGCATGATTTTAGTTCCAGTACTCAGGGCGGCAGAGACAGGCAGATCTCTGAGTTTGAAGCCAGCCTAGTCTGCAAAGCCAGTCTAGGACAGCCAAGGATACACACAGAAACCCTGCCTCAAAAAACAGTAACAAAAAAGGTAAAAAGTTAAATATGTTTAATTATTAGGGCATTGGTGGACTACTGGGGAGGCAGAGGCAGGTGGATTTGAGTTTGAGGCCAGCCAGGTCTACAGCCAGGATAGCCAAGGATACACACAGAGAAACTGTCTTGAAAAACAAAAAGCATAAATAAAAATACAACTTTTTCTTTTTAAAAGTTTCTTTTTATTTGATGTCTGTTTGGTTTATGGGTTTATACATTGCAGTGCCCAGCCCATCAGGGAAAAGCAGGTAAAACCAGTTCGAGAGCAAATGTATTGGAATGTCCTGGACCAAGGTACAACGTGTGCGCGTCTAAATAGTGGCGCTGACTTTAATTCCAGTGCTGAAGAAGGCAGATATAGGGGATCTCTGAGCAGGAAGTTCCACATGTGACCCTGTCTCAAAAGAAAAAAAAATCAAAGAGGGCTGGCCGGCGTGAACTAGGGCTGTCAGATAGAGGAGTCGGGGTTTAAACACCAGCAGCTTCTCTCTTCAGAATGGCAGAATCTTTTATTCTTTGAAGGCACAAGATCTCATTATAGATAGTTACCAGCCACAATGTGATTACTGGGAATTGAACTCAGGTCTTTTGAAAGAACAGTCACTGCTCTTAACCACTGAGCCATCTTTCCAGCTCATGAATAAATAAATCTTGAAAAAAGATAAGCCTAGTCATCTGGGTGTGGTGGTGTACACCTTTAATCCTAGCACTCAGGAAGCAGAGGCAGGAAGATGCTGTGAGTTTGAGGCCAGCCTGGTCTACAAAGCGACTCCAGGACAGTGAAGGCTACACAGAGACCTTGTCTTGGGGAAAAAAAAACACCCCCAAAATTCAAATAAGCCTAGTCCCATGGAGGACACTGATTACAGAGAACCCCCAGTTCACATAGAGGTCCTGAAAGAACACTAGTCCTGGGGATAGAGGGGAGATTTTAACACTCAGTGAAGGAAAAAGCAAGGAAGTTTGAGTACTTGAGCTGGAGGATTTTAAAGCCTGGCCTTATGTGAATTTGATAACTTGTTTTGTGTTTCCTGTGCAGTCTGAGAAGCACCAGCTGGTCCTCTTCATCTACAAGTAAGTTGCACGGACTGAACCTGGGAGTAGTGGTCGTGGTGGCACACTCCTTTATTCTCAGCACTTAGGAGGCAAAGGCTGGCAGATCTCTGAGTTCGAGGCCAGCCCTGGTGTATAGAGTGAGTTCAGGACAGCCAGGCCTACACAAAGAAACACCGGCTCGGGAAAACCAAAACCAGTAAGAAGTTGCACTCAAGTCTGGGGGTGGCGCACGCCTTTAATCCCAGTACTCGGGAGGCAGAGGCAGGTGGATCTCTTGAGTTCAAGGCCAGCCTGGTCTACAAACTGAGTCCAAGACAGCCAAAGCCACACAGAGAAACCCTGTCTTGAAAAAACAACAACAAAGACGTTGCAATGAAGTGGTCTTAGGGCCAGACTGATGGCTCAGCGGGTACGAGCATTGGCTGCTCCTCCTGAGGACCTGGGTGTGACGTCCAGCACCCACGTGCAGGCTCACACTGCCTCTCACTCTAGCTCCAGAGGATCTGACACCTTGTGGCACCAGGCACACACATGGTGCACAGACGTGCATGCAGGCAAAATACCATACTTAATAAAAGAAACTATCTCAGATTATCTGCCCAGCACATCTCTGAGGAAACGTGCATGATACTGCACACAGCTTGTACATAATAGTAAACAAGTAAACAGTTTTAACAGAATACAGTAGAAGGGGAAGGTGGAGTCAGGAGCAAAGGCAGTTCTCACAGGCTCCTGTTCTGTCCACTGTGCCCGGCTCTGCTGTTAGCAGCTGTCACGGATGGGGACACGGGGTACAGCAAAGATTCTCCTATCTCAGGGGCTGGAAAACAAGAACTAAGGGACAGGGACGAAATACGTCCTTCAGAGGCACACCACACCCGGCCCAAATTAAGAACAGTTAAAATATACATAAAAATAAATTGTGTCTATCAGCTCCAGACAGCCTGACTGTGTGGCCCTAGATGGTGTGGCTTTGCCAACTTGTGCCTCCCGAGTGCTGGGGTTCAAAGTGTGCGCCACCACACCTGACTACAGAAGCCTTCTGGAGTTCATTTATTGCTGGATGAGAGAAACTCCTTTCTAAGCAGTAAAAGCACCAGATCCTGCTCCCTCTTCAGCGCGTGGTTAGCACCTGGTAAGAGCTATATATATTAGCTACTGGTTTTTAAATTGTTGGACCACTTGGTTGCATCTTCCGCACCAGTCAGCCCAGACTGTAATTATCCAATTTCCTAAAGCTAAAATTTATGTCTCCTTGACTTTCAAAAGCACTGTCTCTTGTATTCTACATTGGTAGTCAACATGGCCAATTGAGGAACTCAGGGCTAGGCTGGTCCTCCGGAGTAGCTCTGACAGATCGACTGCTTAGAACTTCCCTTCCCTATACCCAGCGTCTCAGGGAGCGTAGTGCCCCTGCCCCTCCTGCACTGAGTCTCAGGATATCTGTGTGTGTGGAAACCGGAAGCCATCTGGCAGGAGTCGGTTCTCTTCTGCCGTGTGGTTCCCAGAGGTCACACGCATGAGGATTGGCAGCAGGTGCTGTTACCCACTGGCCATCTTCTCAGCCCAGAACAATTCTTTCCATATCTTTTTCTTGCTATTTAAAAAAAAAGGCTAGGGTCTGAGCCTACCTGCCCTGGGTCCAGATTGCTGACACCAAGGTGTGCACCACAGGCCAAGCACTGTCATTTTGTTCTTGTTAAGCTTATTATTTTTAATTGTGTGTGGGTGTATACATATGTGCACATGCACATAAGTGTCAAATACCACTGGAGCTGGAATTACAGATGTTTGGGAGCACCTCTGGAAGAGCAGCACATGCTCTCAACCACTAGAGCGCCTCTCCAGCCCCACTTCATTGCCTTTTCCTATGACAGTCTCTGTGGTGCTCAGCCTGGCTCCTAGCGCTCAGGTTAGAGGCATTAAGTCATCACACACAGCTTTTAACCTTCTTTACCACCATACTTGCACCTCCATGTACACAGAGCTGCTAGAAATAGTGTTATAAACAATCACTAAGCAGAAAATTATTCTGGGAGAAAAAAATATATATATTTGTTACTACATGAGAAAAATCTGGATTAGGACAAGTTTCTCCATGGGTTAAAAGACAAAAGAGAATTAAGAAAACGTGGCAGACCCATTTATGACATGTTCAAATGTTAAGTGGCAAGCCTCTGTCGTAAGATGAGAGCAGATGCCCGTGACCATTTGTCTCAGTCAAGGTCACTACTGCTGTGACAAAACACCATGACCAAAAGCAACTTGGGGAGAAAAGGGTTTATTCGGCTTACACTTCCACATTGCTATCTATTATAGAAGGAAGTCAGGACTGGAGTTCAAACAGCAGGAAACCTGGAGGTGGGCGCTGAGGCAGAGGCCATGGAGGGCACTGCTTACTGGCTTGCTCCCCATGGCTTGTTCAGCTTGCTTTTTACTTTTTCTTAACCTCTTCTCAGTGAATGATTATTCGTATTAGCATGATTCGGGGCCCCAGGGTCGGGACCATCCTGTACCCAGGTCCCCCTTTACGGAGAACAGGAGGTGGGTGGAGCCAGGTCACATCTTCCCAGGAAACGTGCCTTCTGCTCTGCGGTCGTCCCAGGCTGAGACCCATGACACAGGGCAGAGGGACTTGTCCAGCACCACTCACACGCGCAAACGTCGCCCCCTGCGTGGTCATCGCCTTCTTGCAGGGTGAAAGTCCAGGTAGTTTTGCCCGCAGTTCCTGGTCTGGTTCTGGTTTAGGAAGCAGCTAAGGGCCAGTTTTGTAGTTCTTAATTTTAGTCTCCATGTCTTCAGCCATGGTGCTGACTCCTAAAGACTGCCCCAGAGCAGAGTAGGCTCAGTGTCTCAGCCTGCTTTCTTATAGAACCGAGGACCGCCAGGCCCAGAGTGGTGCCACCATGTTGGCCGGGGCTCTCCACATCAGTCAAACAAGAAGATGCTCTGTAGGCTTGTCCACTGGCTAATCCAATTGGGGGATTTTCTCAACTGATGTTCCGTCTTCCAAATGGACATAAAATTAGCCAGCATACCAATTAAGTATGTCTACTTTTCCTTAAAACATAAAGTGCAAAGACGTAGCTATTCTGTTGGACTCTTACCATACATAGAAGAAAATTCCGGATGTCCAAGAGCTTTCTGAATTAGAATACTGGGCTTTGGGTTTTTTTGTTTTTTTGTTTTTTGTTTTTGGTTCTCCAACAGGGTTTCTCTGTGTAGCCTTGGCTGCCCTGCACTTGCTTTGTAGACCAGGTTGCCCTCAAACTCAAAACGACCTGCCTGCCTCTGCCTCCCTGAGTTCTTGGACTATAGGCATGTGCCACCGCACCCACCTGTTGTTTTTTTTTAAGGCTTATTTTATGTGTATGTGTGTGCCTGAGTGTATGCATGCACACTCATGCAGGTGACTGTGGGGCCAGAAAAGGTCATAAGATCCCCAGAACAAGAGCTATGGGCAGTTTTGAGCACCTATATGGGTGCTAGAAACCAAACCTGGGGCCTCTGCAAGAGGTGGGTGCCCCTATAGTTTCCCTAGGGGGAAATCTTAATTATGGTAAATGTCTGGAACTCCAGCACTGAGGAGGCTCAGGCAGCAAGATTTGCAGACCCTGTCTCCAAACAACCCCAACTTTATCCTGTGCATCAGGGATAGTTACTTAAAAGCCAGGCAGTGGAGGAGGGGCGGAACACTTTAATCACAGGAGAGTAAACAATAGTATAAACCCGTTACTAGCACACCCAGCGCTGCTGGTCTCCTTGTCTCAGCTCCACCCCACCCCCACCCAGGCACCACAGGTGTCAGCAGTTGTCCCGGTCACTGTCATGTGGTAGGAAGGGGATGTAGTTAGGGCTACAGTGATACTGGATACCAATCCAAAGTTTTTATCAGGTTAAGTAACTTCCTGTTCCAAAAGAACAGTTCCCAAGACATGGAGCCGGAGCCTCAAGAGCCGTGTGACAAGGACCCAGATGGGCTGGAGACCGACAGCGAAACTCAAGATGCCGCCAGCGCTGGATCTAGGTGGGTTCAGACGTGACTAGGCAGCGCCTAGTGGTCTAGAATTGTGCCCTAACCCAGTCGATGAAACTCGTGCATATGCACAATGCACATGCACAAACATACACGAAAACATACAAACACAGAGAAATAACATTACCGAAGAAATGAGGGGGCATTAAATACAGAGTGGCAGAGTTTCTTTAAGACACAGAACTACTTGTTTCTTTGGTTCCTCGGTGCCTTACAGTTCTTCTAGTCACAGGAGTGTAGGTGTGGGGAGGCTCCAAAGAGTGGGCTGCTAACGGCTTTCCGAGTCCCATGCTCTTCAGCCCACTGGCTGCCTCCCGTATGGCCATTCAGGCAGTTGGCACCGTTGCTGGAGCTGCTGCTAGGGAAGCTGTGTGTGTGTGTGGTCTCATCTTCCTCTTCTGAGCTGCTCTCCACATCACTTCGATCATCCTTAGACACCTGGGTGGGACAGGACCGAAGGCAGTGAGCAGCGTCCCAGGGCAGGTTAACCTCAAGCCTGCCTTTGCACTGTTCGCACTCTAGCCTATGTTCAGATGACAGCCTATGGTTCTGGACCAGCGGTTGTGATGGTGAGCAGATTTTGCCTGCTTTCTGTTGTGTTCTCCTCTATTCCATTGTGTGCCAGCAAGGCTGTAGGCTAGGAACAGCCTGGGAAAACAACCACTCAATCTTGAGTCCATGTGCAGTTGTGAGGGAAACTCCAGAACCTTCTCCCCTCACTCACAAGGAAACAGTGCACACGAGTGCCACTATGCTTTATCTCTGATGATTGTGGGCACTGTATTTATTCAGCCTGGTTATCCTGACTCTGCTATCACTGGGCTTAACAGGATGTTCTGGCATCACTAGGACACAAAGTCAGGGATGGGTAGGCAGTCAGTGTGGAGAGCCTTCCCAACCCCATCAGCACCTGGGCTTTGGTTTGTATATCTCCTCCCCCCCCATCCCCCTTTGGTTTTTCTCTGTGTAGCCTTGGCTATCCTGGACCAGCTTTGTAGACTAGGCTAGTTTCGAATTCACAGAGATCCGCCTTCCTCTGCCCTCTGAGTACTGGGATTAAAGGTGTGTACCACTATGCCTGGCTTGTTTTGTATTTTCAAATGAAAGTTTTGGGTTAAAGTGGTGTTTTCCAATGAGTCACCACTCTGCACATCAAAGGGGTTCAAATTCTGTATATTAGGCCATAAAAATAGAGAAAACCCAGTGACACGTGTTAGGATAATGACCCCTGTAACATACAGTGAGAGACACATCATTTAAAAAGCATTAGTGGTGAAGGAACATGGCTGCAGCTGCTGTTATAAAGTGGCAAGCGTTTGCTTCAGCTGAGTTCTGTGGCTGACTAGCTGTTGACTCCCAACTCAGACAACTGTGCTTACCTCATGTCAAGGGGATTCCCACCAGAGGGCAGAATGCCTCCAGAGTGAGGTGAGGGAGAGGCTTTAGAGACTAGACTTAATCCTGCCTTAATTTGGGGAAGGGACCTGGTAATGTCAGCTCCAGTCAGCAATAGCCGCATAGTTAGGTGAGTGAGCGCGTTCTGAGACAGCTGGGACCAGGAAGGACAGTGGGAAGAGAACACATTCAGTCAGGTGCTTCTCAGTACGACAGTACAGATGCACTTACATGCAAAGGATGAGACCGTCCAGCTCCCAGCAGGCATAGAGAAAAGGAAGGAGGTGAAAAGAGCAGGAGGTACAGAGTCGGGTCTGACCCGTCCTGGGTAGGTCACCTAGTCAGAGAGAAAGGCAGGGACGAGAGATGTCCAGTAGCTACAACAAGACGCACAAGCGCACCACACAAGTTCTGAAACCAATTACTGCATCACAAACAGCGACAGCAGAAAGTGGCTACCCAGGCCACGCTCCCTCTGTGCAGTCTGGAAAATCCCACTTGGGATTCTGCACACCTGGCAGCTTGCTTGCTTAACCCCAGTGTGACTGCTTTAGGATGTGCAAATGTCAGTCACGTTCTGTCATTAAGCAGCTCCTCTCAAGGCCGGAATTAGCTACGTGACAGAATACGTGTTCAGCACGCACTTTGAGGCCCTGGACTCAGCTTCCAACATGCCCTAAAAGGCATGGCATCTTTCCTTGTCAGTTTTGCACTAAACCACAGAACTCGTCAGTGCTCTCTCAAGACTTGCTTCAAATGGAGTGAGGCAGGTGCTTAGCTCCCGACAGACAGACACCAAGGCCGCCTTAGATCAGCCAGAGACCTGCCGCGCCGCTCCCGGGCTGCACCCTCAGCTCTACATCCAGAGCCACTCTCTGCTTTCTGGTTGTCAAGTGTTCCAGGTTGGCCTCACACTTACGACATAGCAAAGGATGACCTGAACTTGTGGTTTTCCTCCATTACCTCTCCAGCACAGGGATGACAGGCACACATGCCACTATGCCAGGTTATGTGGTACCAGGGTCAGAGTCAGCTTGTCACGCAGAACTGAGCTGCACCCCTAGCCTGCATGGGCCTGCTTGTGTAGCTGAGGCTCCCGGGCTGGACAGAGGACAGCAGAGCACGCCCACAGAGGGACGGGTTTCATCCTTACCTTTCCCTGGACCAAGGCTTTAAAAGCAACTCGTGCAATTAGGTAAGACCAGATGATGTGCAGAAGCTGCAGGACCAGGAGGAAGCCATTGAAGAGCCACCAGGAGGGGTAGGGCCCGATGATCTCCCAGCTCTCAAAGAGGGTTGTGTTCAGAATCCTGGAAGGAGACAAGAGTCAGAGTCTGCAGCCAAGTTAGGCCACAGAAGAACGGAGCCCCCAGGGCGTAGGCCTTCTCGCTCCTTCGGCACACTTTAAATTCATCACAACAGGGATGACATTTCATAGGAGAAAAGAGAGGAGCCTAAGGTGTCTTTACCTTCTGAGACAAGAGGGAGAGATGAAGTCTTAGGAAGTGCCGCTGCCTCACTGCTAATCACTGCAGAGCCGCACGGCACCCAGCGGGACAGCAGGAGGGCTGCGTCTTAGGAACGATTTAGTCTTAGGTGCAGAGGGCAATGAGTGGTCGATTTGCTGAGACTAAGCAAAATTTCCACCAGTCACTGACTTTCTAGTCTAGGTAATGAGCACACAGGGAAATGTGTGCACATGTCTTCCGGTGAGGATGAGGAAGCGGGCACAGAGCAAGACCAAAGCAAGGAGAGCTAGAAATCTAACAGTTCAGAAGAGGGCAAAGGAGTGATGAGCGACTTCAGCCAAGATGAACAAGAAAAGCCAGAAGCCAGTAACACCCATACCCTGACTCACTAGAAATACTGCCTAAGGGCCCCAGGTCCACAGGGCTGGGCCTCAGTGAGGAAAGGGCAGGGCACTTGGGTTCTTAGTATGCGACTGGCAAGAACAGAGTAGAAAAACTAAGTTGGCAAAAGCATCATTAGACACCTACCATAGGTCACAGCCTTAAGACTTACCACAATGGGTAGATCACTAGACGAGTGACCATAAACACTGCACCAAACATCACAAAGAGGGCGTCACAGAGCCGCTGATATTTGGCATAATTGGCCAGCTTGGCAGCCTGGACAAAAGATAAAAATTGAGTTGGGAAGAAAGTCAGTTCTCACATGCCAAGGAAAGGAGCGAGGAATGAAGAAGCATCAAGGCGGGTTCTTACCTCCAGCAGGAAGTCTGCCGAGTCATGCAGACAAAGGACCAGAGTTCCCACTCGGATCATGTTGTTAACATAGGAGAAGGTGATGAGAGTAACGGCAGCCAAGTGATGTACAAACATGATGAGGAAGTCCTGGGAAGAAATGGCAGCAAAGGTGAGGCTGCGCTATCCTCACAGTGTCTGACCCTCTGGCTCAGCAGTTAAGAGCACTTTGGTTCCCAGGTGGCTCTCTACTGCTTGTAACTCTAGTCCCAAGGGGTCTGATATCCTCTTCTGATCTCTGTGGGCATCTGGACACACACACACACAGTAAAATAAAGTGCCAGAGAACTGCCTATCAGCTACCAATTAATAATCTTTTTTGTTGTTTTTGGAGACAGGGTTTCTCTGTGTAGCCCTAGCTGTGCTGGACTCACTGTGTAGACCAGGCTGCTCTCCATCTCAGAGATCCACCTGCCTCTGCCTTCTGAGTGTTGGGATTAAAGACATGTGCTACCACCCAGCAAGAATTCATCACATAGCACCTGCACCACCCTGAGCTTTGGTATAAAGGAACAGGAGGCCGGGCATGATGGCACACGTCTGTAATCCTAGCACTGGGGAGGCAGAGGCAGGAAGATCTGTGAGTTCACGGCCAGCCTGGTCTACATAGTGAGTCCAGGACAGCCAGGACTACACAGAGAGACCCTGTCTTGGTGGGGGAAAAAACGACCAGGAGGGCAAAGAGGGAAAGAGCGAGCTTATCTGCTGCCTGCTGCCCCCACCCCCACCCCGCCCGCTGCCCTGACCATCTCACACACATTCATTGTTAGTTACATTTCATTTCTGAAAACATGGTGGAAAACTAGTGACAGCACCACCACGCTCTCTTCTCATGAGGGAGTGTGCTGTGACAGCTGTAACAGAGCTGGTAGCGGGCGCTGAGGGTGACGTCCTTACCTTTCTCTTAACATCTATAAACTGAGAAAACATCAGAGACCAGTAGAAAGCCAGCTGCGTGATGTAATAGTAGTAAAACTCTGGTAAGAGCGGCTGCAAGAGAAAGGAGCAGTTGGGTCAGGCCACCTCGGCAGCGCGCACACTGTGTAGCCCTCCCTCCTCCTCACGGTTTCCCAGGATCATCAACCTTTTCTTCATCTCGGCTTCACACACCACAGCCCACTCAGCATATCTGGGATTCTGGGCAGAGTGGCCTTCGCCTGCCTTCTCCCTCCACTCTCCACTACCCTGATACCTCACAGCGCAGGCGACAATCGAGATGCCCCTGTGAGGATTCTAACAGCTCCTGAGGACTCGGAGTCATGGAGGACCTTATCAACTAACACCAGAGAACTGCTCTTCTCTCCAGCAAGGCAGGGCCATGCAGACCCAGGACCTGGACAGCAGCTCACTTGGTATTTCTGCCTTGGATATGTGACTCACAGTGTCAGGGACAGTGCCTGCGCTTGCCGTCCTGGACCACGATGCACTGTCCCCCCCTTCACCTTACACAAAGACAAGCCCAGACCTACCTGATAGGGGTAGTTCTGCCAGCACTGTCGGGTGTCCCACAGCCAGGGTGTCTAAGGAAAACAAAACACAACAGACAATCCGCGTTGGCTACAAGATCTACCCTATATAGTCCTTTCTCTCGCTAAGCTAGGGCGTACAAGAAAGAGGACAAGTAGGTGTGTGGGGCACCAGCAACCCCAGCAGTGTGGGAGGCCCGGGCTGCAATGCCAGGTTAGCCAGTTTGAACCACAAAGCAGGCTAATGGCCAGCCAGAGCTACCTAGCAAGAGTCTGTCTCAAAAACCAACAGAACAAAACCAGACCACGGTTACAACAGAAGACGCAAAAAAAGGTGAAGGCGGCTCAGGCTGGCCCTGAACTCACAGAAACCCTCGTTCACACCTTTAACCTCTGAGAACTAGATTTGGACCTGGAGACTAGTCTGCTCTGCAGTGAGCTCTGGACCAGCTGTGGCTACACGAGACTAGGTCAGTTAGGTAGAGCACGCAGAGGCGGGACCACTGTGAGTTCTAGGCCAGCCTGTGCCACATAGGCACTGGGAGCCCAATTCAGGTCTTTGTGCTTTGACAGGAAGCACTTTACCAGCTCAGTTACCTTCCCAGCCACAACATTTAAAAAGTTAAGTTGTTTACTTATTTAAATGGCGGGTACACACGTTGAGTCTGTGCGTGTGAATGGGTGCTCAGAAGCCGGAAAAGGGAATCAAATCCCTGGAGCCGGAGCCACCCTGAGCTACCCTGAGCCACCCTGAGCTACCCTGAGCCACCCTGAGCTAGGTAACGGTGAGTCAGCTCGGATCTTCTACAAGAACAACGTGCTGCGCCTTTTTTCTTTCCTTTTTTTCCCCCAGAGGCAGGGTTTCTCTCAGTGTGCATTTACCTCTGTGTCATCTTCAATCCTAGCCCCTGAATTTTAAAAAGACCTGTTTTTAGTTTGTTTATTTATGTACATGAGTGCAGGTGCCTGCAGAGACCAGGGGTGCTGGACCCTGGAGGTGGAGTTATAGACGATTATGAGCTGCCTAACTGCTGGGACCTGGATTTCGGTCCACTACATCAGCAGTGTGCTTTCTTTTTCACTTTATTTTATCATTTTATGTGTTTTGCCTGCATCTGTTTGTGTATCACATGTGTGCAGCGTCCACAGAGGCTAGAAGAGGGTTGAAGGCAATCATGTGCGTGCTGGGAATCGAACCCTGGTCCTCTGGGTGCGCAGCCACGGAGCCGTCTCCCTCACTAGCAGTTGTCATTCTTAGCACGGTGCCATCTCTCTGGCTGCCTCTACCTTATTTTATTCTTTTGTTCTGTTCTGTGACAGGGCGTCACGACCCCTCCAGTAGAGTCTGTGTGACAAATGCTACTGCAGAGCCCGAGGTGACGACCCTTACTCAAGGGAGAGCCTCCTGGAACGGGTCTGAGGTTCCTGCCAGGAGTAAATGATTGCAGTTTTTCTTCTCATCTGTTTTGGAATATCCTGTCTTTGGTTTTGTTCTTCTGACCTACACTATCATATCAAGAACTTTTCAGGGGCTGGAGAGATGGCTCAGTGGTTAAGAGCACTGCCTGTGCTTCCAGAGGTCCTGAGTTCAATTCCCAGCAACCACATGGTGGCTCACAACCATCTATAATGTGATCTGATGCCCTATGCTGCAGATAAAGCACTCATATGCAATAAATAAATGTTTAAAAAAAAAAAGCAAGAACCTTTCAAACACAACTGTGTTGCTAGGAGATGCCTTAACTTGAGACTGTAGCCAAGGGTCATTCAGGCGGTTTTACTACCAAGTTCCGCTCCACTTGTTAAGAAAAACATAGCTAAGGATTAACCATAGTTTATATTATGAATTACAAATAAAGTGTTTAAGAAAGCTCCAGATAGTGACGGAAGAGCTAAGAAAAACCTGCCCTGACTCAGATGTTTGGCATGAGAACACTGACCTTTGATAAAGAGGCACACGCACTGCTACCAATCTAATGACTTAGGAATGATGGCTCAGTATTGATGACAACATTATTACTCTGCATCCTATATTTTGAATTGTGTGTGCCTAACTTCCTTGAATGAAAAATAGTGTAACTACATAAACACTCCCCATTTCCAAAAAATGTGTATAAAAACCTAACTCGCTTGCCTACAAAATACACTCAGATTCAAACACTACCCCTGGTTTGTCTCTGGCACTCGCCTATCTCTGTCCACCGACGCTTTGAGAACTCTCGTTCCTGAGTATCTATACCTGACTGAGTCGGTCCGTGGCAACAGGGTCTTACTATGTAGACCAGGCAGCCACAGAACCAGAAATCTGCCTGCTTCAGCCTTCTGAGTGCTATGATTAAAGACATGGGCTACCATGCTTGGCCTAATTTATTTTGTAACCTTATTTATTATTAATGTGTGTGTGTCATGGCACTTATGTAATTTATTCTCTCCTTCTATCGCCTCTTCTCTCTCCCCCAAGCAGTTTCTCCTGTAACCCTGACTAGCTTCAAACGCAAACATCTCCCCCCCCCCCCCAAGTCCAAGTGCTGGAATTAAAGGTGTGTGCCACCACACCCGGCTTCTTTCTCTCTTAACATATTTTACAGCCCCTTTTTCTTTCTTGTTCCTTTTTAAAAGATAAGAGCCAGACATGCTGGTGCACACCTGTAATCTCAGCCAGAGGCAGAGGCAAAAAGCAAAAAACTAAAACCAAAACCAAACCAAAACAAAAAACAAGCCAGGCGTGGTGGCACTCACCTTTAATCCCAGCACTGCACTCAGGAGGCAGAGGCAAACAGATCACTGTGAGTTCGAGGCCAGCCTGGTCTACAAAGCAAGTCTAGGACAGCCAAGGCTACAAAGGGAAATCCTGTCTCAAACAAAAACAAAAATAAAAACAAAAACAAGAGACAAACAAACCTCATGTTTATTTTTTACAATTTTTAAAAATTAAAATATACAGCCATGTGTAGGGGTGCACACCTTTAATCCCACCACTCGGAGGCAGAGGATCTCTGTGCGTTTGAGGCCGGCCTGAACTATGTAGTGAATTCTAGGACAGGGCTACATAGAGAGGCCCTGTCCTGAAAACACCAAAAATATAAAATGTATTACTGTATTATCCCCTCCCCCTAGTGCCCTCTGCCTGGCGCCCTCTCGGTCCAGGCCTGTTTTTCTTTCTGTATTACTGTCACATACGTGTATACACTATATAAACAACTTGCCGAGTGCATTTAGTGCTGCTTGTAACGTCTGACTTCAGAGCTGGCTGCGGCTGGTGGGCAGCCATCCCCGGGGAAGACTACCTCCCCTCTCGGTGGCATCAGTGGCCTGCAGGCTCTGTGTAGAGTGCGCCCAGGACCTCAGCCTCTTTTCTGCATCCTAATGTGGAAAGCTTACAGACTTTAAATTTCCTTTCTGTTCAAAGTCAAGCATATGTGGAGGGATGAACAGCTGAAGGTATTTAATGTCGACTTCTAGAAACCAAGACGTGGAGACAGGGTTAAAGCCCAGAGAGAGCACAGAGAGCTCAGACTTACCCGCCAGAGGAATCCAAGGCCGTAGCAGAACACACATAAATAGAAAGTGAATCTCCACCTGGGCGAGTAAAGAGCAGAGGTCGGGTAAATGGCTACTCTAAAACACACTCGCACGCGCGCGTGCGCGCGCACACACACACACACTCAAGGCTGGGGAACAAGATCGCACACTGGGACAAAACTGACCTCTAAAAGGCCAGCGCCAGCCCCGAGCCTCTGTTCACAACAGGTTTCCAAAGAATACGCTGGCTTGATTTTTCCTTTCCTACTAGACTCCTTCAGTGTACTCAGTTTTCAAATTGCATGACAGTGACTACCAGCCATTTCTAGAGAATTAAAAACTGATTGGCAGGCAGTGGTGGCGCACGCCTTTAATCGAAGGTACAGGCAGAGGCAGGAGGGCCTCTGAGTTTAAGGCTAGCCTGGTGTACAGAGTGAGTTCCAGGAGGGCCACGGCTACACAGAGAAACTTGTCTTGAAAAACAAACAAACAAACCCCTCTGTGAATTCAAATATAAGAGGAGAAGTTCCCACAGAAATGTAAGTAGAGAGCATGCTGGTACTGTTTCTGTCAAGGTGGGTAGGGGCATACATACTTATTTACATAAATGCAGTTACTAGAATTCACTTCCAGTCCATTTAAAAAGGTTTGTTGTTTTTTTGTTTGTTTGTTTGTTTGTTTTGAGACGGGGTTTCTCTGTTTAATAGAGCCCTGGCTGTCCTGGACTCAGGCTTTGTAGACCAGGCTGGCCTCGAACTCACAGAGATCAGGCTACATCATTAAAGTGTGTGTGTGTGGCCTGGCATGGTAGCACACACCCTTAATCCTAGCACTCGGGAGGCAGAGGCAGGTGGATCACTGTGACTTCGAGGCCAGCCTGGTCTACAAAGACTAGGACAGCCAGGGCTACACAGAGAAACCCTGTCTCAACAAAACAAAACAAAACTAGTACATAAGCTCTATTTCAATTGTGCCTTGGCTTTTACATTTTTATCTTGAACATTAGAGTCAGACATACCTAGTCAAATGAAGGCTTTATCCTAATAGTGAACTAATTCCCCCAAAGCAAACAGTCCAGCTGTACCCCACCCGTCCCATTCTCTGCTCCCCTATGCACACATACATGCTTTCACAGAATTTAGTGAGCGTTGGAGGCTTGCCCTGATTCCTCCGATGGCGAAACCAGCATTGGATTTTTCGGACATCCCAGTCCAGCTGCTTTGCCAGGCCCTTCAGCCTTTTCTCGTCAGGGTACTGTGGAGGCAGGGCCAGAGTTAGAACACACCTTCTCCACAGACTCCCAGAGACCTCCCGTTACTACCTGAGCGGCAGAGCGGTGACAACCACAGTGCCTCAAGTGCATTCACCTGTTCCATGCTTTATCCTCAAATCATTTTTTAAACAAAGCCACCTTATTTTAATTAACTTACAAATAAAGACATCACACAGCTAGTTTAGGGAAGTCAAGCATTTGCCCAGTGTCAAACTCTATACATCCTGAGGAACTTCTATACAGTTAGAATAGCAATTCTAAAGCAATTGAACTTGACTTTGTACTTACACTTTAACATTTACCTAACACATACACACACACACACACACACACACACACACACGCATGCACACACTGTGTACACACATAAAAAAGAAATTGGAATGGTTTTATTTTTCCCCTAATTTCAACTTGAAAATCACTTTTTGGCCGGGTGTGGTGGCGCACGCCTTTAATCCCAGCACTCGGGAGGCAGAGGCAGGCGGATCACTGTGAGTTCAAGGCCAGCCTGGTGTACAGAGCGAGTCCAGGATAGCCAAGGATAACACAGAGAAACCCTGTCTCGAAAAACCAAAAAAAAAAAAAAGAAAAGAAAATCACTTTTTTAGTAATAAATAAATAATTCCTATCTTACACATTTTTGTTTAGTTTTCTCTCTCCAGCGCAAGCTGAGTTAACAAGGGCATTCAAAACACAAACTGGAGGCTGGAGAGATGGCTCAGCAGTTAAGGGCACTGGCTGCTCTTCCAGAGGACCAGGATTCAGTTCCCAGCATCCACATGGTGCTTCAAACAAGCTGTAATTCCAGAACCAGGGATCTAATGCCATCTTCTGGCCTCTGAGGCCACATGACCACGTGTAATGCACATTATATGCATGCAGGCAAAATATCCATACATATAAAAATAAGAAATTGTGGCACTCTGCTGGTTAAGGTCGAAGTCTGACATTTTCAGATGACCACAGAGCCTGGTTTATAACTGTGGACTCCTTTCTCAGTGGGTTTCTCTCTTCCTCCGATCTGGGACCCCCAGGTCCCCTTATGAGTGTCACATAGCCCTCAGCGATTACACGCCTGACCGTTTCCTGATAGAACCTGTTCAGCAAGCATGTGGAGATTCCTGGAAACATCCCACCCTATGCTTAGGAGACTCTAGCCTTCAGCACATGGCCTTTAATAGTACCTGGAAGCTCTTCCGCCAACCACAGGATAAATACTGTGTTCTCCTTCTGATAGGACCCTGTGCTACTACATGTAAATGAGGTGTCCCGGCACCCCTATTCCCAGGGAGTCAGACCCCTCCCTACGGCCCAAGGCTTATAAATCCGATTCATGAAAATGAAGGTTAGCCGGCTTGCCCTCTCATGCTTGGCATTCGGCCATCATGACCATCTGAGACTCCATGCTGGGGAAGAATCACTGCTGGACTGAGGGGCTTGACTTCCAGCCAAGGCAGCAATGGTGGAGCTGTCTTGCCTGCTCCTGAGGCCCCCAGGCCTGTGACTCATCAGACCTGCCTTCTGGGGCTTCTGTCTGCATCTGCTGCTGTTTAACACAGCAGGTTACTCAGAGCTGTAAGGCTGCAGTACCGCCACAGCTGTAAGGCTGCAGTACCGCCACAGCTGTAAGGCTGCAGTACCCCCACAGCTGTAAGGCTGCAGTACCCCCACAGCTGTAAGGCTGCAGTACCCCCACAGCTGTAACACGGCAGTACCCCCACAGCTGTAACACGGCAGTACCCCCACAGCTGTAACGCTGCAGTACCCCCACAGCTGTAACGCTACAGTACCGCCACAGCTGTAAGGCTGCAGTACCCCCACAGCTGTAACGCTGCAGTACCCCCACAGCTGTAACACGGCAGTACCGTCACAGCTGTAACGCTGCAGTACCCCCACAGCTGTAACACGGCAGTACCCCCACAGCTGTAACACGGCAGTACCGTCACAGCTGTAACACGGCAGTACCCCCACAGCTGTAACACGGCAGTACCATCACAGCTGTAACGCTGCAGTACCCCCACAGCTGTAATGCGGCAGTACCGTCACAGGCTTCTGGAAGGCCTGGGTTTCCATTGCCGTCTGATACTGGCAATTTCATTCTAAAGATTTACTTTTGTTTTTGTTTTTGTTTTTCGAGACAGAGTTTCTCTGTGTAGCCCTGGCTGTCCTAGACTCAACTTTGTAGACCAGGCTAGTCTTGAACTCACGGCGATCCACCTGCCTCTGTCTCCCAAGTGCTGGAATTAAAGGTGTGCGCCACCACACCCAGCCGATTTACTATTATTATTGATACAGTGTTTTGCCTGAGTGTGGGCCTGCACTAGAGGAGAAGGCTTAAGATTTTTCACAATTTGAACCCAAGACCTTTGGAAGAGCAGTCAGGGCTCTTAACCGCTGAGCCTTCTTTCCAGCACTGGCAATATTCTAAAAGAGCTAACCTGTAACACTCCATGGAAAACTCTTCCCACACCCTGGCCTAGCGCGTGGGCCTCACCCTAAAGCACTCTAGCTGTTCCCCAGAAACAACTGGGACCTTTGATCTTGAGGTTTGTTCTCGTCCAGAAACAAGCAGCCCCTGAACTGACCTGCCCACCAAAGAGCCCAGGCTGGCCCACTGGATGCTGAATGACAAAAAAAATTAAAAACTTAAAAGCAAACAAACGGCAGGGCCAGTTAGGTGGCTTAGCAGTAAAGGCACTCGCTGCCAAGTATGATGCCCAGGGCCCAACAGTGGGTGGGTGGAACTGACTCTCAGAGTTGTCTTCTGATTTTCTTTTTTTAAAAAAAGACTTATTTATTATTATGTATACAGTGCTCTGCCTGTGTGTACTCCTGCAGGCCAGAAGAGGGCGCCATATCACATTACAGATGGTTGTGAGCCACCATGTGGCTGCTGGGAATTGAACTCAGGACCTTTGGAAGAACAGACGGTGCTCTTAACCTCTGAGCCATCTCTCCAGCCCAGTCTTCTGATTTTCATACACAAACTCAAAACAACAACAACAAAAACCACAAACAAAGCTGGGCGTGGTGGCGCACGCCTTTAATCCCAGCTCTCGGGAGGCAGAGGCAGGTGGATCGCTGTGAGTTCGAGGCGAGCCTGGTCTACAAAATGAGTCCAGGACAGCCAAGGCTACACAGAGAAACCCTGTCTCAAAAAACCATAAAAACAAAAACAAAAACAAAAACCACAAACAACTGAGGCTGGGGAGGTGGCTCAGTGGTTCAGAACATTCGTTGCTCTTGCAGAGGACCCTGGTTCAACTCCCTGCACACACATGGCAGCTCCCATCCATCTGTAACACAGGCTCCAGGAGATCTGATGTCCTCCTCTGTCCTCCACCAGCACCAGGCACACATGTGGGGCATATTACACACATGCAGGCAAAACATATATGTATGTATATGTGTGTGTGTGTGTGTGTGTGTATGTTAAAACAAAAACAAAACCCACAGCACAAAGGCCACTAGAATCACTCTCATCTAGATTAGAAGCTTGAGCAAGAGAGAGTTAAAAAAGAAAATGGCAAAAAAAAATAAAAAAATAAAATAAAAAAAAGAAAAAGAAAAAGGCATGATGTGTGTTTGAGGAAGAAAGTGTGTAAAACCCAGGGATTCTGGCAGAAAGGTGTCTGGAGAGCCTAAGGTTCTCTACAGAGGCCCAGAGCAGGCCACCCAGGGTGAAGAGTCCGGCTTCCTAGCCTTCCTTCCTGACGCACACTATTCCCACCTATGGAAACGCCATCACGTGACTGCCCATCTCTTGGTCTCCGCTCACTCACCTTAGTAACAGACAAGAACACCTTCTCCAGGGTGTCGTTGGATTCCACCTGGTAGACGACACTATCTTCAATGCCAGCATGGTGTGCACAGGGTTTGGCAATAAATCTGTAACAGAAAAATCCAAGGTCGAATTCTAAATATGGTTTGCTAGGTATGGTGAAAGAGTGCTCACTAGTGGATTAATGTCAGAAACACAGGACTAGGAGCCAGAAATGTATTATTTGGTTTCATATTCTGCATTGACTCATTCGTAAAGACTTCTACTTAAAGGGTAGGTTGGGCCAGACAGTGATGGTGCACTGGGGAGGCAGAGGCAGAGGCAGGCGGATCTCTGTGAGCTCAAGAACAGCCTGGTCTATAGAGTGAGTTCCAGGCCAGCCAGGACTACATAGAGAAACTTTGTCTCAAAAAAACAAAACCAAGAGCCAGGTGTGGCAGTGCATGCCTTTAATCCCAGCACTCAGGAGGCAGACGAAGGCAGGTCTTCATTAGTTGGAGGCCAGCCTGGTCTACAAAGTGAGTCCAGGACAGCCACGGCTACACAGAGAAACCCTGTCTTGGAAAAACCAAAAAACACAATAACAAAAAAATAAAATATTGGTAAGGTGGGCCATGCCTTTAATTTCAGCACAGGCAGAGGCTGGTGGATCTTTGTGAGTTCCAGGCCAGCCAAGGCTACCATCTTAAAAAACTAACAACAGGCCAGGCGTGGTGGCGCACGCCTTTAATCCCAGCACTGGGGAGACAGAGGCAGGTGGATCTTTGTGAGTTCAAGGCCAGCCTGGTCTACAAAGCAAGTCCAGGACACCCAGGACTACACAGAGAAACCATGTCCTTTTTTTTTTTTTTAAGGGTTTTTGAGACAGGGTTTCTCTGTGTAGCCTTGGCTGTCCTGGACTCACTTTGTAGACCAGGCTGGCCTCAAACTCACAGGGATCCACCTGCCTCTGCCTCCCAAGTGCTGGGATTAAAGGCGTGAGCCACCACTGCCCGGCCAGAAACCCTGTCTTAAGAAACCAAAACAAAACAAAACAGAACAAAAAGGCTGTGTGTGCGAGTATACTAGGTGGGGCATGCCTTTAACTCCAACACTAGGAAGGTAGTCAGACCCTGTTTTCCAGACACAAATAACAATAATAAAGGCAATGTATGGGAAAATCTCTCACAAGCAAAGTGTTAATAATTTTCCTCGCATCAGAAGGCCAAGGCAGGTGTGGTGGCACACAGGTTGTCTCCATCCATACGGGGAGGTTGGGGGTGGGGTGGTCGGGGCAGGGGCTGATGCAGAAAGATTGAACATTTGAGGCCAGCCTGCCGTATAAAGAGAGACGCCCATTTAACTTTAGTTTTCAGGGAGTGAAGGTGGTTTTCTTGATCTTGTGTGTGTGTGTGTGTGTGTGTGTGTGTGTGTGTGTGTGTGTGTGTGTGTGTGTGATGGTTTGATTGCATGCAGTACCTGAAAAGGCCAGAAGATGGCATTAGAATCCTTGGAACAGGAGTTACAGACGGTTTTGAGTGTGGTGTTGGTTCTGGCAATCAAACCTGGGTCCTTTGGAAGGGCAGCTAGTGCTCTTAACCACTGAGCCAGCTTTCCAGCCCCCAGGTCATGTTGTTTTGTTGCTGAGGATTGAATCATCCTCAAATGTTTTTCATGCAACATCCAGGGCAGATAGTCTCTTTCTTTTTAGATTGACTCATTTAATTTTACATGTATGAGTGTTTTGCCTGCATGCATGTATGTGTACTGTGTGTGTGCCCGGTGCCCTCAGAGGTTAGAAAATAAGATCTGGTCTGATCCCCTGAAACTGATGGATGGCTGTGGACTATCATATGGGTGCTGGGAACCAAGTTTAGGTTCTGTTAAAGAACAAAAGCCGTCTTAAGTGATGAGCATCTCGCCAGCTCCCTGGCCCACATCTCAATTGCTGAAGAAGACAGAATGGAGACTGCACTGTTTCTCCTCTTCCTTTTGGCATACGGATGATGCACATGCACATGTGTGCACATGCACCAATGGCAACTTGCAGAGGTCAGAGACAACCTCAGGCGTGGGTTCTTGCCTTCTACCTTGCTGGAGACAGAGTCCTTTTGATGTTTGCTGCTGTGTGCATACAGATGGCCAGGGAGCTGCTTTGTTTCACTGCAGGAACACTGGGATTGCAGCAGTGCTTGCCCTGTCCAGCTTCATGCAGACTCTGAGGAGTCAACGAAGGCCCTCAAGGCAAGGCCTTCATCTACCAAGCTGTCTCCATGGCTCGGGATTAAGTCCCCAATCCAGCATGTATTATCTCTGATGATTAAGAATAAGAAATCTGGCTGGGCGGTGGTGGCGCACGCCCTTAATCCCAGCACTCGGGCGGCAGAGGCAGGTGGGTCTCTGTGAGTTCAAGACCAGCCTGGTCTACAGAGTTCAGGACAGCTAAGGCTACACAGAGAAACCCTGTCTCAAAAAAAAACCAGAAAAAAAAAAGACTAAGAAACTTGGGGCTGGAGAGATGGCTCAGTGGTTAAGAGCACTGTCTGCTCTTGCAGAGGACCTGAGTTCAATTCCCAACAACCACATGGTGGCTCACAACCATCTATAATGTGATCTGGTGCCTTTTTCTGGTGTGCATCCACACACGCAGATGGAGCACTCATATACATAAATAGATTCTGTGAACCAGTAGGCAGTGCTCCCCCACAGCCTCTGCATCAGTCCCTGCCCGAGTTCCTGCCCTGACTCTCTCAGTGTAAGTATAAGCTACAGTAAATCCTTCCCCCAAGTGGCTGTTAGTTACCTAGTGTCTTATCACAGCGACAGAAACTCTAACAATGCCACCCAGTGATACCAGGCAGCTGGGCTAGAGAAACCTGTTCCTGTTCTACAGGATCTCCGTTTGGATGTGGTGGTAAGCAGCACTCAGAAGGGTAATCAGGGTAGCCATTTTGTTGTTGAATTTGAATCCATGCCATATCAGAGACCAAAAAGTTCCCTACCACATGTTCTTAGCCACATGGTTGTATGACAACCTCAAAGCAGAAGGCAGCCTCTGTGTCCTTCTCTTAGCCCCTGTCCCTTTCTCAACCCAGAGGCACCTGAAGGTGCGTGAGGCTCAGACCTGCAGTCAGACAGATGCTGTGAACTCAGAGGCCACAGGCCGTCAGGCGCTGACAGAGTGGGAGAGCATCCATCAATGGTTAATTCTATTAGTTATTTATTTTAAAACATAGTTATTCTTAATTACAGACCCACAGAAGCCAGATGTATCAACTCCCGCCGGAACTGAAGTCACAAGAGGTTGAGAGTTAGTTGCCCAGCACAGAGCCAGGAGGCTACTCGGCTTCCCTGGAAGAGCAGTAAGTACTCAAAAATGCTCAGCCGTCTCTCCGTCCCAACAAAGGGTTTGTGCTTGGTTTTTATTGTTGTGGTTGTTTTTCAAGATGGTTTCTCTGTGTAGCCTTGGCTGTCCTGGACTCGCTTTGTAGACTAGGCTGGCCTCGAACTCACAGAGATCCACCTGCCTCTGTTGGGATTAAAGGCGTGCGCCACCATCACCCGGCTTTTGTGGTTGTTTTTGAGGCAGACTCCCCTTCTGTGTTCCTGGTTGGCCTGAAATTATGGAACTCAGGCTGGCCTTGAACTCAGAGATCCGCCTTTGCCTCCTGAGTGCTGCAGTTAAAAGTCTTTACCCCCACAATCAGCTAAAAAAAAAAAATTTTTTTAAACATTTATTTAGTGTACATGTTCCTGTGTGTGTGCATTGGGAGGATATACACCTTTGCTATGGCACACGTATGAAGGTCAGAAGGCAACTTCTGGGAATAAGAGAACTGAGCTGAGGTTGACAAGCCTGGCAGTCACTTCACAGGATTATTTCAAAGATGAAATGACAGGACGTATAACTAGTCTGGTACCTGATAGTAAACACTCATTAACCGTAGGCTTTAATGAACTCAGGAGATAGTTCAGTTGGTAGAAAACTGTACCTTGAAAGTATAAACCCCTGGGCTTAATCTGCAGCACTGCTGTCATCCTAGCACATATGAGGGAGCCAGAGAATCAGGGTCCAAGGGTCACCCTTGGTATGCAGTAAGATTGTCATTTTCACTAGAAACAGATTATCTCAGTCAGGTGCTTGCTACTACATTCAGCAGGACCAAGTAAGAAATCTGTACCTTAATGCCAGATGTGGTGGCACACACCTGTAATCCCAGCACTCCGGGAGACAGAGGCAGGAGGATCTCTGTGAGTTCCAGGACAGCGAAGGCTACACAGAGAAACCCTGTCTGGAAAACCAAACCAAGCCAACCAAACAACAACAAAAAAAGAAGTCTGTAGCTTACTCACAGGTAGCGCTAAGATCCTCGCCATCCGTGCTATCTGACCATGGAACAGACTCAACATCCCAAAGCTAACACAGTTCATTTCTCGCCCTCATTAGTTCAGAGTTCAGTGAAAAACCACGAGGCCACTCTGGTCTACATAACAAGTTCCAGGCCAACCACGGCTACACAGTGAGACCCGATCTTTGCGGAGGGACGGGGAGAGAGAGGAGAGAAATCTGTGGCTGGGGAGCAATCAGTCAAGTGTTTGCAAGTGTGAAGATCCTCTGACCCACATTAAAGGAGAAAAGCAGCCAGGCATGGTGGTACACACTTGTAACCCCAGCACTGGGGAGGTGGAGACAGTCAGATTTCTAGGGCTTTCTAGCCAGACAGCCTAGCCTATGGGTCAGTTTCCAAGTCAGTGAGACCCTGTGTCAAAATCCTCAGAGGACGAAACAGTGGTTAAGAGCACTTACTGTTTGCTCTTCCAGAGAACCAAGTTCGGTTCGTAGCACAATACTGAGGCTTGCAGACACCGGGACTCCAGCTCCGTGAGATTGGCACACTCTTTTGGTCTCCGTGGGCACCCCCCCCAACACACACAGTACACTTACATGTACACTTTTTTGTAGCCAGCTGTGGTGGTACATGCCTCTGATACCAGTGCTCAGTAGGTAGGTGGATCTGAGTTTGAGGCTAGCCAGGGGTACATAGAAAGACCCTGTCTCAAAAAAGAAAACAGGGGCTGGAGAGATGGCTCAGAGGTTAAGAGCACTGGCTGCTCTCCCAGAGGTCCTGAGTTCAATTCCCAGCAACCACATGGTGGCTCACAACCATCTATAATGAGATCTTGTGGACAGTCACACAGGCAGAACATTGGGCACATAATAAAATAAATAAATAAAAACAAAACAAAACAAAACCTTTTTAAAAAGTGACTATTTTACTAGTGTGTGGAGGTTTTCTCCTTCGACCATGTGGGTCTCAGGGTGCAAACTCAGACAGCTGAGTTCGGAGTCAGGTGCCTCTATCTGATGAGCCATCTTACCTACCCAGAAGTTGTACCATTCAGAAGGTCTGTAAAGCCAAAACTATCTTCATAATACTCCCCTGACTTTGTAATTACTTAAGTGTGCAATGAGACCACACAGCCACATGGTGTATCGTACTGTGATAGACCGAGTGAAAACAGATAGCAAGCATAGTATACAGGGCTATCAAATTACTCTTCTTTCTTTTTAGTTTGGAAAAATTATTTTTGACAAGATGTTAAATTATCATGAACAAGCTCATCATTATTATAAAAAATAAATGTATATATTCCATTTAAAAATTTAATTTCTGTAGCAGTATACATGACTAGATCTTTTTTTAAGATTTATTTATTTATTATTTATACAGTGCTCTGTCTGCATGTACACCTGCAGGCCAGAATAGGGCAGCAGATCTCATTATAGATGGTTGTGAGCCACCATGTGGTTGCTGGGAATTGAACTCAGGACCTCTGGAAGAGCAGCCAGTGCTCTCAACCTCTGAGCCATCTCTCCAGCCCACATGACTAGATCTTACTCACATAAATACATTTTCAAGAGATCCTTAATGGTTGTTTGCTTTGCTGAGACAGGTCTTGCTCTATCTGTAGTTCAGGCTGGCTTGGGTCATTTGCTCCCAAGTGTTGAAAAAAATTTTAGAGACTTCTCTTTGCTGATTGGGAGGCAGTGGCGGCTATTAGAGACAGTCCTGCCTTTCACCTTGTTTGAGACAGAGTTTCTTTTGTTAACTAAAGTAAAAGCCAGGTTAGCTGGTCTACCAGCTTCCTGTGGCTCTCTGGGCTCCACCTCCCTTCTCCTCTACCAGGTGCATGCTGGGATAGTGGGTAGGGTTTCCATTTGGGTTCTGGGGACCTGAGCTCAGGGTCTTACCTTGTACAGCAAGTGCCCTACCCACTGAGCTGTCTCCTCAGTCTGAAGATTACTTAGGGGGTGAGGGGGTTAAGTCAGGGTCTTATTGTGTAGCCCTGACTGGCCGAGAACTCCCAGCAACGCTCTTGTGAGTCTCCTCTGCTTGCCGGGATCACAGCTGTGAGCCGCCATGCCTGGCCTGAAAGCGCCTCTTCTCACCACTCCTTCAAGAGCAAGCCTCGTGGGACAGCCTGCGCTGTAGAGGTAATTGCATCCTGCCTTTTTCTGCTCTCTTAATGCCTGAGTATGTTAGTCAGCACAAAACCACCTGCTGCTTTGCGTCTCAAAACTAATAATTGCCTTGCGTTTGTGATTGGCTCACCATCAGGGGCAGGTGTGAACTATTCACAAACATGCAACGTCTAGACTGTGCTTCTTAACCAGTGTTCTGTAGCAAGTCACACAAACAGGCTGTTACACTGAGCCTACCTTGGCTCTCAGGGGTGGTCATGGGCCGGGCAAACGTGGGACCACTAGGCTTAGTTATGCCGTCTCTGCCACACAGACAGTAAGATAAGCATTTGTGAGTGAGAGGTCAGTTGATGTGTGCTTGAATGTCAAATAAAACGCAACTGTTCAGGAGACAGATAAACTTGAAAAGCAGGCGTGGGTATAATACATACAGTAGGGAGAGGAAGGGTATACCTGGACATGAGTTATTTTGATAGTTAAATCCTGTTGCACACGCCCATAATCCCAGGACTAGGGGGTAGGGGGCAGAGGCAGGCGGATCGCTGTGAGTTCGAGGCCAGCCTGGTCCACAAAGTCAGTCCAGGACAGCCAAGGCTAACACAGAGAAACCCTGTCTCGAGAAAAACCAAACCAACCAAACCAAAACAAGAGAAATGAATACTGGGGTGCTGTGGTAACACATCTCTAATCGCAGCACCAGAAGCAGCAGGTGGATCTGTGAGTTCAAGGCCACACTGGTCTACAGAGAAAGGCCAACCAGAACCGTGCAGTGAGGAGCCATGGACAGTTCGTCATGGCCAAAGGAGGGAGAGTTGCTTTCTCTAGTAGTGTAGCTGAAGCATGTTGTCCCTGTTCATGCAAGAAGCCCTAACTAAATTCAGTGAGTTGGGGCTGGAGAGACGGCTCAGAGGTTAAGAGCACTGACTGTTCTTCCTAAAGGTCCTGGGTTCAATTCCCAGCAACCACATGGTGGCTCACAACCTCTATAATGAGACCTGGTGCCCTCTTCTGGCCTGCATAATAATCTTAAAAACAATAACAATAAATCTTAAAAATAAAAATTCAGAGTTGGGTGTGGTGGCGCACACCTTTAACCCCAGCACTTGGGAGGCAGAGGCAGATGGATCCCTGTGAGTTTGAGGCCAGCCTGGTCTACAAAGCGAGTTTAGGACAGCCAAGGCTACACAGAGAAACCCTGTTTCGGGAAAAAAAACCACCAAACAAACAAAAACTCAGTGAGTCACAAAATAACAAAGAACAAAACAAAACAGAAAGCAAGACCAGGTAGGAGAAAAGGAAAGTGGCTCAGCAGTATGAGAAGGGGTGAGAGAGGGTAAAAAAAAAACGATCTAACGCTTTGTGGGCTCAGCCAGTTGCGTCCTCAACCCACAGCCTCCTTCCCAAGCAACTGCCCTACTCCTACAGGGTCTCCCTGTGTAGCCCTGGGTGTCCTGGAACTCACTCTGTACATCAGGCTGGCCTCGAACTCAAGGGAGACCTTCCTGCCTCTAAGTTTAAAGGTGTATGCCATCACTGCCTAGTCAAAAATAAATCTTTTCTTGTTGTTACTGTTTTGTTTTCGTTTTTTGGGGGGACAGGGTTTCTCTGTGCAATAGCCCTGGCTGTCCTGGACTTGCTCTGTAGACCAGGCTGTCCTTGAGCTACCTCCCAAGTGCTGGGATTAAAGCTGTGCGTGCCACTGTGTGTTTTGCCTGCAGCTGGGTCTGTGTGTGCATGCCTGGAGGCTGAGGAGTGTGTCCAGATGCCCTGGAAATGGAGTTGGGGATGGCTTCAGTCATCACGTGGGTGCTGGGAACTGAACCCCAAAGCGCTGGAAGAACAACAAGTGCTCTTAACCGCGCAGCTCGCCAGCCAAGGCAGCCAACTTTAATCTCTGATTAGAGATTTCCTAGAAAGACTTAAAAAACCACAACAGTCTGAGCTAATTAGTGGGAGACACTCTGTGCCTGTGAAGGAGTTCCCCCGCACGCTAAACTCTTCAAGGAATATCCTTTCTAACCCCCACCCCTCCTCTGGTGTTTGTCTTTGGGCACAGACCCTTTAGCCTAGGCCGTCCTCAGATTAGTGATTTTACTTCAGCCTTGTAAATGCTGGGATTACAGGCTTGTGGCATCACACTCAATTAGGAGTCCTGGATTGACAAAGACAGCACAAATGTGATTGTTCTCACTGCCCCTGGCTGTGCAGCTTCCTGTGTATATAGGACTACCCGACAAACTTGTTTGTTTACAGATCATTAACTACTGAGCATATTTAGACCGAAAGTAAAAATACAAAGCAATGGTTAGCTAGAAGTTACTGTCAACCAAATATTACTAAAAATAGAATATCTGGTGACCTAAATCATTCAGGGACTGATCGACATAGCCCTGAGTGCCCTCACTCACCCTGTCCACAGTTAAGATTGGATCTTGTTGCTGGGCGCTGCACACCGTTAGTCCCAGCACTTGGGAGGCAAATCTCTGAATTTGAGGCCAGCCTGGTCTGCAGAGCAAGTTCCAGGTCAGCCAAGGCTACACAGAGAAACTCTGTCTATTAAAAAAATTTTTTTTTCATTTATTTATTATATATACAATGCTCTGCCTGCATGTATGCCTTCATGTAAGCCAGAAGAGGGCACCAGATCACATTATAGATGGTTGTGAGGCACCAATTGGTTGCTGGGAATTGAACTCAGGACCTCTGGGAGAGCAGCCAGTGCTCTAACCGCTGAGCCACCTCTCAGCCCTACATTACTGCTTTTATTTGACAAATCTAAAGTACTAATCTGGCATGGTGGCGCACACCTGTAATTCTAGCGGAAATGAAAGCAGGATTAGGAGCTCAAGGCCCGCCACGTTGAGCTACATAAGGAGTCCAAGGCTAGCCTTGGCTACAGAAGACTGTCTCAAACAAAGCAAGACAGAAGTTGTGTAAGGGGCTCGCGTGTCAAAGTGTAGGCGATGCAGATGGTATAGGCGTGATGTAGCTCACCGAGGGAGCCCTCGCCGTGCAGCTTGTCCTCAGAGGCAGCCTGGGATACCAGAGACCCGGCCTCTATGAAACTAAAAACTGACATACTATTTGTTGTTGTTGTTGTTGTTTTGTTTTTTTTAGGTTTTTCGAGACAGGGTCTCTCTGTGTAGCCTTGGCTGTCCTAGACTCACTTTGTAGTCCAGGCTGGCCTCAACTCACAGAGATCCGCCTGCCTCTGCCTCCCAAGTGCTGGGATTAAAGGCGTGTGCCACTGTGCCCACTCCAAGTGCAGCTTTTTAGTTTTCTTTTCTTTTTCTTTTTGGTTTTTCGAGACAGGGTTTCTCTATGTAGCCTTGGCTGTCCTGGACTCTCTTTGTAGACCAGGCTGGCCTCGAACTCACAGAGATCCGCCTGCCTCTGCCTCCCAGTGCTGGGATTAAAGGCGTGCGCCACCACAGCCCAGTTTGAGATGCTATTTTTAAAAGCCAGGGTGCACTTTGTATTTCCTTTCTAGCTCAACTCTTGAGTCTTCACATTGAAAACCCCAAAAGCATGTGCAGTGGGCAGTGGTCCCTGGACAACAGTCTCTGGAAAGAGTTGTGATAAACTCCTTTCCCAGCAACATCTCAGTTAACTTCCCTAGTGATAAAACTGAAACAGATTCAAGTACAAATGGTCAGAACTCTGTATATTCTAGAAGAATTCAGAATAGGCAGATCACTCCTTCCCACTCGGTAAGGACAGTACAGATGTTGTTTCTGCTTTCTTTCATTAACCTCTTCTTTACCCATTTAGAAGACTCCACTATTGTTTTGAATCACGGAACTGCCATGTTTGTTTTCAGTGACAGCTGCAGTCTGTAGGAGAACATCAGGGCCTGATCTCAGTCATGGCAGTATTGCTTGTCCACAGAACACCAACGCCTCCTGTGCAGAGGAAGCTGTGGAGAGACGTTTTTCCAGAGTGAGGAGGGACTCAGAGGGCCCTGACTATCTGGAGCTGACTGGGAAGGAAACTGGAGATACGACGGGGCCAAGGGACCATTTTTGCCAGCCTCACTCTGCTGATCTGGAAACGTCATTTAATTCTGCGGTTGGCAATTCAACTGTGCCCAAGAGAGCAGGCTCCTGGAGGGGAGTGGGCGGCGCTCCTTACAACCCAGTCAGCACGCACGGCTCTTCCTCTCACAGGCTCTGTTCCCTGTAGGGCTCACCAACACTGGGCCGGAGAGGACAGATCTCTGGGAGAAGGGCAGCCAGGATTTTTTTTTTTAAAGCTAAAAAGCAGATAGGCCTGGTGGTGCACACCTTTAATCCCAGCATTCGGGAGGCAGAGGCAGGTGGATCACTGTGAGTTCGAGGCCAGCCTGGTCTACAAAGAGAGTCCAGGACAGCCAAGGCTACATACAGAAACCCTGTCTCGAAAAACCAAAAAGAAAAAGAAAAGAAAACTAAAAAGCTGCACTTGGAGTGGGCACAGTGGCACACGCGCCTTTAATCCCAGCACTCGGGAGCCAGAGGCAGGCGGATTGCTGTGAGTTCGAGGCCAGCCTGGTCTACAAAGTGAGTCCAGGACAGCCAGGGCTACACAGAGAACTCCTGTCTCAAAAAAACAAAAACAAAAACAAAAATTGAGCTTACAGATCCAGAGCAGTGGCTTATCTCTGTGATCCCAATGATCAAGAGGAAGAGGGAGGGCAGCTTGAGGAAGAGAGAGAGCCTGCCTGTCTTGGAAACAAAGCAAACAAAAAGAAGATACCCCAGATGAAGTTTAAAGTGTCCTCTCAGGTTTCCATTAACAATATAATAGTAAAGAAAAGAACAAACCTGGAGGAGCTACTGCCTGTGACAGAGCTATCAGGGTGTGTAGAAGACAGAGGGGAAGAAAGTGCTCAGCACCAACCCAGCACGGGGAGCGTGGACAACAGAGCGCTCCAAGGCATGTGCACAAGGAGAGCCTTTCCAGCCCCTCAGTAAGAGCTCACTGCACACTGCAGGCTGGCCACTCTGGTGCTCCAGGCACCAGCTGCTTCTGGAGCTCTGGTTTTGCCAGTGCTGGAGATTGAGCCCAGGGCAAGCACTCCATCTCTGAGCTGTACCCTCAGGTCCACACGGGTGGATGCTCTTGAGCAAAATACATGATAGTGGTAGGTGTGGAGGCTCTTGCTTGTAACCTTAGCACTTGGGCAGCGAGGGCAGGAAGACCACCAGAGTTAAAGGGCAGGATGAGTGACACAGCAAGCTGAAACCAGTCTGGACTGCAGAAGATATATTTTATTTATGGTCAGATCGGTTTTCAAGTAATCTCTATTAGGAGAGGCTCCAGCTCTCCAGGGAATATAGAAAGGAGAGGGGGGGTGGGAAAGCACTGTGGTTGGTTCATGAGAAGGGAAGGAAGTGCGGCACAGCACAACAGGCTGGACCTGGGGGCCTAACACTTGGGAGACTTCTGAGCTCTGGGCTAGCCTAGACTACATGGCAAGACCTTATCTGGAGGAGGAAGCTTTTTATCAAGTAGGATAGGGCTAAGACACCTTAAAATATAAAACATAGCTCTTAACCCCAGCCTGGTCTACAAAGTCAGGGCTACACAGAGAAATCCTGTCTCAAAGAACCATAAAAATGCTAGGCGTGGTGGCACATGCCTTTAATCCCAGCACTCAGGAGGCAGAGGCAGGCGGATTGATGTGAGTTCAAGGCCAGTCTGGTCTACAAAGGGGGGGGGGGTTCCAAGAAAGCCAAGGCTACACAGAGAAGCCCCATCTTGAAAAACCTAAAAATAAATAAATAAATAAAAGTACCCCCAGAACTTGGGAGGCTAAGGATGGAGGAGCCTGTGAGTTCAAGGCCAGTTCAGCTGTAAAGTATCACAACAGCTAGCTTCACAATCAAGCTCCTGCCTCAAGCAAACAAAAACACCTGGAAGGTGGCTTAAGGAAAACAGTCTATCACACACACTGGGGAAATGAGCTTAATATTGGGTCTAGTACCCAACTCTGAGGTACTGTGGATCCAAGTCAGTGCTGTACGGTGAGCACAGCCTGCAGCTCTTGTCAGACTCAGCTCACTGTCTGCAGGGCCATGGCATCTGCATTCACCAGCCCATGACTGCTGTGTCATTTGTTTCTGGGAAGAATAGGTAGGGTTTTGGAAGGGAGAAAATGCAGGAGGAACCACATTCCCAGTTATTCTGGATAGGCTTTCTGTTGTTGTTGACGGTGGTTTTGTTCTGCTTGTTTTGCTTTTGTTGTTGTTTTGTTTTTTTGAGACAGGGTTTCTCTGTGTAACCTTGGCTGTCCTGGACTCACTATGTAGACCAGGCTGGCCTCAAACTCACAGAGATCCACCTGCCTCTGCCTCCCGAGTGCTGGGATTAAAGGCGTACACCACCACACCCAGCTGTGTGTGTTTGTTTGTTTTGTTTTGTTTTTTTGAGACAAGGTTTCTCTGTGTAGCCCTGGCTCTCCTGGAACTCACAGAGATCCACCTGCTGGGCTGGCACAGTTCTTAATAGCTGAGCCCTATCTCAGCCCCTCGGATAGGCTTTTAATGTACCTTAATTGTAGCTTCTGTTCCCTTTACGGGAAGCCAGCACACAAAAGAGGAGCAGTCAATTCCAAGCACTCTCTGAGCATGGTGGGTCTTAAAGGGAAACAAATAGCAACAATGTCTCTAGGTCAACTTCTAAGGTCACACAAGAAACAAACAAGGTGGTTGTGCTCACTAGACAAGGGTCCGTTAGGAGGCTTGCTCATCTGACCCTGACACTGGAGAACCATGGAAACACACTGTGTTCTCCTGGGAAACAGTCCTTCCCAGTGGCTCCTCCAGGGAACAGCCACCAGCCACAGGGGACAGCGACCTTTAGAATCTCAATGCATAGTTTTTTTTCTCCCCGAGACAGGGTTTCTCTGTGTAGCCCTGGCTGTCCTGGACTCGCTTTGTAGACCAGGCTGGCCTCAAACTCACAGTGATCCACTTGCCTCTGCCTCCTGAGTGCTGGGATTAAAGGCGTGCGCCACCACTGCCTGGCTTCCTAATGCATAACCTTATTATATGTGGATGTTTATCAATAGCAGAGGGAAGTCACAAAACTGGTATATGTCTGTCTGAAAAAGGAATATCGCTGTGACAATGAAAAAAATTTTGTACTGGATTGTCTGTTTTCTTCCACAGTCACTACATTTTGTTTTCAACCCTCACATACTAAAGAAAAGAATGCCCAGGTCTAGTTTTCTCCTAAGTCTGCACCTCCACTTCAGGGATACTTAAAATAATGATGATGATCTTGAAAAACTATAAGTTCCTGGGGGCCCAGGAAAGACTTGAATTTCATTTTCTACATTTATTTATTGTATATTTATTTTTGTACTTGAGTGTCTGGCACGGCACTTTCACAAGAGACAAACGGTACTAGTAATTACAGATAAGCGACTAGCTACATTAAAAAAAAAAAAGTCAGGCGCAGACAAATTAAAGTAATCCAAAACAGATATTTCTGAGTAATGGATTATTTTGTTTGAACTACATCTCCACACTAGAAAAGAGCATTCTTGCATTACAGTCGTGTTTGTCTAGATAAAGCTTGTTTTGTTTTTTCAAAAGACGCCTCTGCCTGCCTGTGCAGAAAATACTTTATCAAAAACACAGTGCTATAATAAATCACGTCAAATCCTCTCTGAATAGTATCTTTTGGCAGCAGAAACGACCCACCATTCAAAGAAAGGGGGAAACTTAAGCACGGAGCACATGGTTAAGCCAAGTATTTTGTGAATACGACTTTAGAGGCTGTTTCACAAAGCTGTTTCCAATAAACAGCCAGGCTCCAGCGCCTACAGAAAGCCCACTCTTGCTTTCTCAGGCCTCCAAGGCCCGCTCAGCAGTTCCTCTCGACACCTTCCCCAAACTTTGGAAGCCTCAGGCTTCGCCACACCCTATCCTAGTTAGACCGAGACTGTCATATTAAGGAACCCGCGCTAGCAAATCAGGGCTTTGGGCCTAACTGATCCGGTTCCCTTCAACTCTCAGAAGCTATAGTAACTTTAGGAAACATTGCATCGCCTGCATCACCTATGTCCCTCGGAAAGTCTGAGCACCCAGGCTTCCGGGACCCCCAACTAATTCTGGTTCTCCTGGGCCCTTCCTGTTCCACGCGTGGGGCTCAGCGGGGACACGACTCACCCTTGGGTTCCTGGGGGTGGGGAGGCAGTCTTTAAGGTCCCCACCCGACTCTGGGGTGTGCACTTGAGGGGACGCAGCGCTCCCCTCGACCCGCTCCCCTCGACCCTCTCCCGCTTGCCCACACCCCACACCCGCCGTCTGCACGCAGGCTCCAGGAGCGCGTCGCCGGGCCCGGAGCATCCCCCGCCGCGGCCCCGGCTCCCCCGCCCGGGCTTCCGGCCCTCGGCCTCCCCGCCCGCCCGCTCGCCCGCCCGCGGCGCCCCCGGCCCTGCGCAGCGGCTCTCACCGCTCGAACAGCAGCCTCACGGAGAAGATGCCCGCCGCCAGCGGGAACACCGACAGTATGTGCCAGGCGCTCGGGTAGCGGTCGCCGTCGCCGGGGCCCTCCACGTCCGCCCAGCTCACGTTCTGAGGCAGCCAGAAGCGCTCGCTCCACAGCCAGCCGCACAGGAGGTCCAGGACTCTCGCCGCCGCAGTCGCCATCTTACGCCTGCCGGGCGGCCACTGCCGCCACTGCCTCTGCGGCAGCCAGGGCCAACGGAACCCGCTGGGAGGCAGCGCTGGGGCGGAGCCCGGCCCGGCCTATGGCCACCCTCTTCCGTCCCCCGGTCCACCCCGCGGCCCAGCTGCCTCTCCTGCACACGGGTCTCCTCCCCGCCCATCTCGCCTTCCCGCCCACTTCCCCGCCGCAGGAGCCCAGGCATCTTCAGGTGGGGCCCAGGCTGGGTTTGCTGCCTCCTGGCGCATTGACCACGCCCTCCCGCCCTGGCCACGCCCCGCTCACCTGCATCCCGAGCCCCGCCCAGCTTCTTGCAGCAGGTTGCACACCACTGTGGTCACACCTTCACTTTAGGCTAGTTTCTCCCCGTTCCGGGTTTACGGTCCTGATCCTCATTCACAGTCCCCGCGTCCCAGGCCGTCTGCCGTGCCTTTCATTAAGCACCTCTATGATCTCCGCCCACTTCTCAGCGTTAGGCCTTAGAAGTTACCTTCACTTTTTCTCATAGAAAACACAGGGCTTTCTTTGGAACATCCTTAAATGGCAAGCCTGTAATTCCAGCCTCCACTGTTAATTCCACTTTGCGGGGTAAGGGAATGGGCGCTGGAGGGTTAGGAGTTCAAGGTCATCCTCTGCTACCCAGCAAGTTCGAGGCCAGCCCGAGCTATAAGAGACCTTCCCCCCCCATCCCCACCCTCTTTTGAGCAAGGCGGGGTGGGGGGAGGTGGGGTTTCACAACTGTGATCTCAGCACTTGGGTGGCCGAAGCAAAAGAACCGTCATGAGTTTAAGACCAGTATGAAAAAAAAAAAGTTACGGGGCCGGGCGTGGTGGCGCACACCTTTAATCCCAGCACTCGGGAGGCAGAGGCAGGCGGATCGCTGTGAGTTCGAGGCCAGCCTGGTCTACAGAGCGAGTCCAGGACAGCCAAGGCTACACAGAGAAACCTTGTCTCAAAAATCAAAAAAAAAAAAAAAAAAAAGTTACGGGGCTGGAGTGACGACCTAGCGGCGAAGAGCACGGATTCCTCTTCCAAAGGTCCTGAGTGCAATTCCTGGCACCCACATGGCAGCTCACAACCGTCTGTAACTGCAAGATCTGACACCCACAGACACACATGCAGGCAAACCACCAATGCATATCAAATAAAAATAAATAACTTAAAAAGAAAAGAGAAAAAAAGTTCCTTGCTTTTCCCACATGAGGGGAAAGGGGAATGGAACAGACAAAGCAACGAGGCAACAGAAAAGCAAATGCGATCTGCCACATAGCAGGGTTTGCCGAGCACATTTTCCGCAGGTTCTTTCACTTCTGCGTCCCATGAGTTCAAAACCGTTATGCTCACTGTTGTGAAGAGTAATAAATGAGGTTCAAAGAGGCAGAGCAGTTTGCCCAGTCATAGAGATAAGCAGCTGTGCCTAGAAACTCTCTCGACTCAGGAGCCCTGGTTTCCTTGTCCTGTGAACGGCCTTAAGTGTTCCAGGTTGCACTCCTGTGAACACTGAACTCTTGTGAGTCTTCATAGACAAGGGAAATGGAACCGTGGGCCAAGCATTTTCAATTTGCCAAAGAACCTGAACCCTATCGGTTAAAACCTAACCACAAGGTTAATAGCCAGGGGCTAACTAGGGACGGTGGGGGTTCCTCGGCAGACGTCTCAAGTATGGCTGAGGACAACAGATGAAGTAACTTTGCAACTAGGAAGGCATGCTCAGAGTTGGAGGTGAGGAGCCGTCATGGAAGAGCCATCGCCGAGGGCACTGAAAGGCTTTACCTCACCTCAGATGATCAGTTTCGCCCAAGCTCTATGGACTGTTTTGTCAGCTCTGGCTGTGGAGGCTTTGGAACAGAAGCAGCGGGGTGGAGTTAATGTTTTGTTGTCTTCATTTCCGATGTTGGGAATTGAACCCTGGGCCTTGCACATGCAAAGCGCATCCTCCACAGCTGAGCTATCTCCCCGGCATCGTAAGTGACATCACTGCCACCTGAACCATTGCTTGAACCCATTTCATCACCAGTCACCAAAAGCCGCGCTCACAGCCTTTAAATGGTCCCACCATCACAGACTGCTGCTCTCTTGCCTTTCCTGCTCTTACTCTGTGTCTCTTGCTCGGTTTATGCCAACAAGAGGGCCTGTAACGGGGAGTTTGGGTTTCTTTGTAAACTCAGTTGTGTTATGTAAATGTGTTTTTGTTGTAATCCCAAGTGTGGGATTTCAGTTTGAGCTTTAGCTTGCCCACACATGTCAGTTGTCTAGCGAGGGGCGTGACTCTTGCCAGCTGGTAACGTGCAGCACGGAGAGGGGCGTGGTCTAGGGCCCAGAGAGCATGTGGGGTGGCCTGCGGTGTTGGCTGGTAGCCTGTACCAGCTTGAAGAGTCCAGACACAGACAGTGCCATGGTTTTGGGGAGCAGCGCCTTGGAGGAGACTGCTGGCTGGGGCTGTTTGTGGAGACGGGTACAGCCCAAAAGAACCCAACTGACCCTCAACAGCTGGGAGAAGTAAAGGGGTCCCCTCTCCCCACTAGCCTTCCCTCTCCTATGTAAAGTTGGGAGGTCGGAAGGGAGGTTAAGGCCTAAACACCCCAAATAAAGTAGAGTTTAAAAGAAAGAATGCTACAAGGACCTGAGTTCAAATTCCCAACATCTACACACACACACACACACACACACACACACACACACACACACCAGGTTCTATTCCTAGCACCAACATGTCAGCTCACAAACATCTGTTACTTCCCTTCCAGGGGATCCAATACCTTCTGCTGCTTCAGCTGGCCCAGCCATGCCTGTGGTGCACAAGCACACACGCAGGCAAACATGGACACATAAAAAGAAATCTAAAAAAGTATAAATAAAGGGGACGAGCAGTAGAAGAAGACACTAAACATCCTCTTTGCATATTCCATGCAAATGCTCACACAAATGTGTGCATGGAATGAACACACACACAGACACACACACACCACAGCCTATGTACAAAAGTTCCAGAGACTGCCAGGTGAGGTGGCACATACTTTTGATCTCAGCACTCAGATGGCCATGAGTTGGAGGCCAGCCTGGTGTTCATAACTAGTTCCAATCCAGCCACAGTTAGCACAACAAGACCCTGTCTCAAACAAACAAAAGGAAAAATTCCAGAGAATCACCAGGGTCTGGGTGGTCATTATTTTTTTCCAGCCTCATACGTCTGTTATTTGTGCTGTGTATGTGATGTGCTGTTCATGCATTGACAGTTGTATGATCTATCAAGTTATGAGGACTAGCAAATGCATGCCTTTCTTCCTAGCACTCAGGAAGTGGAAGTAGATGGGCCTCTGTGATTTCAACATAATCTGCATAATGAATTCCAAGCCAACCAGGCTTACATTGTAGGGCCCCATCTCAACCAATCAATCAGTTCTACATTCTGAAGTACTGAAGATTAAGATTTAATGTGCAGGGACTGAAAACAGATGGTTTAGCAGTTAAGGACACTTGTTGTCCCTCAGGACCCAGGTTTGGTCCCTAGAAGCCTCATGGTGGCTTACAAACACCCATCAAGTCCTGTCCCAGGGGATCAGATGCCTCCTCTAACCTCTGGGACATGAGGTACTCATGTGGCACACATCTATGCATGCAGACAAAACATTCATACACATACATTTTTTTTTAAAGATTTATTTTATTTATTGCATATGAGTGCTTTGTCTGCAGAAGAGGGTGTTAGATCACATTACAGATGGTTATGAGCCACCATGGGGTTGCTGGGAATTGAACTCAGGACCTCTGGAAGAACAGGCGACGCTCTTAACCACTGAGCCATCTCTCCAGCCCAAATTTTTAAAAATCTAAAAATAAAAGATTTAGGGCTTGAGAGATGGCTCAGGGGTTAAGGGCACTGACTACTCTTCCAGAGGCTCATAGCCATCTATAATGTGATCTGGTGCCCTCTTCTGGCCTGCAGGTGTACATGCAGCCAGAGCACTACATACATAGTAATTTTTTTTTTAAATTAAGGTGCAAATAGTCAAGATTTGATTCTTTATGTAACGATAAACAAATCCATCGAATCAGTATGCAGATTTACTTTATTCTCTAATAAATGATTAAAATTATCTGTATTCCAAAGGATTGTTTTGGTTGTTTGGTTGTTTTGTTTGGGTTTTCAAAACAGGGTTTCTCTGTGTAACGGAGCCCTGGCTGTCCTGGACTCACTTTGTATACATGCTAGCCTCTGCCTCCTGAGTGCTGAGATCGAAGGCATACATTACCATGCCCGGCAAAGAGTTGGAGGTTTTTTTTGTTTTGTTTGTTTTTTTCGAGACAGGGTTTCTCTGTGTAGCCTTGGCCATCCTGGACTCCCTTTGTAGACCAGGCTGGCCTCAAACTCACAGCAATCCACCTGCCTCTGCTTCCCGAGTGCTAGGATTAAAGGCGTGTGCCACCATGCCCGGCTTAAGAGTTGTTTTAAAATAGATATTTTGGGGCTGGAAAGATGGCTCATCGGTTAAGAACACTGTCTGCTCTTCCCTGAGTTCAGTTCCCAGCAACCACATAGTGGCTCACAACCATCTATACTGGGATCTGATGCCCTCTTCTGGCCTGCAGATAGGATACTCATCTACATAAAATAAATAAGTAAATCATTTTAAAAATTGTTTATAGATAATTTTGGCTGGAAAGATGATTCAATGGAACACTTACTGCTCTTTCAGAGGACCCAGGTTCAATTCCCAGCAGCCACATAGCAGATCACAGCCATTTGTAATTCCAGCTGCAGGGGATTAATGCCCCTGTCTGGCCTCCACAGGCAGCAGCCACACATGTGGTGCACAGCTACACATATATGCAACGTACTTAAACACATAAAAAATAAAAATTTATACAAAAATAAAATTCCTCATTTTATTTTATTTTTGAAACAGGGTTTCTCCATGTAGCCTTGACTGTCCTGGACTCAATTTGTAGACCAAGCTGGCCTTGAACTCTCAGCGATCCGCCTGCCTCTGCCACCCCAGTGCTGTGAAGGAAAGGGCTCATGACTGGAATGCCCAAAGCCCTGAGCTACAGCAGATAGCAAGAAGCCAAGAGCAGAGGCAGAAATATCTTAAAGGTGAACCATGACAGAGAAGCTGAGACCACAGCAGAGAGGCTGTGAAGAGCAGATGAGACTTTAAAAATTATAACACTTGACGGATGGGAGAGTTTAAGAGTTAATAGTCTAGGGCTGGAGAGATGGCTCAGAGGTTAAGAGCACTGGCTGTTCTTCCAAAGGTCCTGAGTTCAATTCCCAGCAACCACATGGTGGCTCACAACCATCTATAATGAGATCTGGTGCCCTCTTCTGGTGTGCAGGGGTACATGCAGCCTAGAGCACTGTATACATAATAAATAAATATTTTTTAAAAAGAGTTAATAGTCTGTTTAAAAAAAGTTAATAGTCTAATGCGGGCATAGCGGTGCACACCTTTAATCCCAGTGCTTGGGAGGCAGAGGCAGGTGAATGGCTGTGAGTTGGAGGCCAGCTTGGTCTACAAAGTGAGTCCAGGACAGCCCAGGCTACACAGAGAAACCCTGTCTCGAAAAACCAAAAAAAAAAAAATAAAAATAAAAAAAACAAGACCCCACAACAAACCAAGAAGAGCAGCAGACACAGAGCAGTTGATTCTACAGAAGATGTCAACAACCAAAGACACACATACCCAGAGTAAGGAACACACACCTTCAGCAGAGATGGCTGGAAATCCTATTTTGTGTGTTAGGAATAACTGTAAGGTGGATTACTAAATGTTGAGTACAAGAAACAGTAATAATAATAATAATAATAATAATAATAATAAGAAGAAGAAGAAGAAGAAGAAGAAGAAGAAGAAGAAGAAGAAGAAGAAAAGAAAAGCACCACTGGAATTTGACTTGGTAAAACAAACAGTTCATTGTGAATGCACATACTAAATCTCTTGCCAAATTACTTGCAATTTTCCAGAAAATTGTCCTCTTCCTTCAGGGTAGATGCAAAGCCCACAACTCAACTCAGCATTACCATCTAGTGGTGAAATAGATTCATAGCGCTTTCCTCCTCAACAGCTCAAATAAAAGTAGGTCTCAAGAGACCCTACAGACATAAAGACACAGTAGAAAAAATAACAGTGGGAAGCTGAAATGTAAATTAAAATCTTTATTGAATAAAAATGGTTTGGGCTAAACAAGACTACCAGGAAGCATTGCTTTACACCTCTAAGACAGAGCTAAGTCTCTACAAATGCACAAGACCTCTACTTTAAAGACACCCCCATATACATCATTTGGGGTATGAGTTATGTACAATAAATGTACTCACTAAAGCCTCACTACTAGAGAAAGCCCCTGTGCTCCTTGGAGTCCACCCACCTGACAAACGAACGGCCCAGGAAGTGGAGCTCACAGCTTAGTCTGTGAGCACCGTCACCAGGGCTGGTTGGCTTTGGCTGCTGCTGTGGCCCCAGATTGTTCAAGAAAGCGAGTAAGCAAGCCAAGGAGTGGTGTTCCTCCAAGGTCACTTCCTGTCTCGCTTCCCTGGACAGTGGACTGTGCCCTGGAAGTGGAAATGCACCCTGCCTCCTCCAAGACACTTCTGCCCAGTGTTTTATCACGGCAGTGTAATCAAACTAGGACAGCACCCGAGAGGAAAGACCTAAAGTTGATTTCATTCAACCCTGGAAATATCTGCCTTAAAAGTCAATACATTTCAAAGATGATAAAAGATTTGCCCCGGGTGGCTTTCGGGGTGTGAGCTCAGGTGGTCTCTCAAGTGGCCCCTCTTTTTCTCTCTCCTTTGGAGTCTTCACACTGTTCTACATGGAGCATGGTGAACGGGGCTCAAAAGCCCTTTATTAGAAAAACACTGCCGCCTTCAGGAAAGTGCCAGGAGCCAGCGGCAGGGAACACAGTGGGCCAGAGTGCAGCCCGCGCCAGCTACCTGGGTGTGCTGAGCCTCAGCAAGCACCAAGGCAGACAGGGTGGCTTTGTCTTAAAGGTGTTTCAAAAGATTGGCTGTATTCTTCTCAGTTGTCTGTCACTGTTGCTGGCCATGTGTCACAGGGGCCATCTGTCAGAGGATAGCTTCGTGGAGGCAGTTCCCTCACCTTTATGTAGACAAGGTAGTTCAGGCCCATGGAGCAAGTGCCTTTACCTAGTCAGGGGTTTCACCGGGACAAAGGTTGCTGTTTCCTAACTCAGTAATTAACAAGGCAGAGAGTAGGAGGAAAAGCAATAAATTTCCCATATCTATCAGAGGAAGGAAATGCATTTAAGAAAAAAAAAAAAAGTCTGAAAGACTAAATATTTGATTTCAATAGCTGAAATTGATAAAAAATATCTACACTGTGCCCTTTATACTAAAGTGCTTCTGGTCATAAGATGTAGGCTCCTGAGTCTGCTCTGCATGTCTCTAATTCCACAGTGGTGTTTGTAGTGTGAAAATGTGCCTTGAACTTTTAGCCACATTCACACTGGCTTTAGGATACTGGGTTGTACTGGTAAGAGAAGGCCCTGCTTAGCCCTTACACATATCTTCACGGCTAAAATGGAGCTTCTTTTTTTTGTTTGTTTTTTGTTTTTTTGGTTTTTTTGGTTTTTTTTGAGACAGTGTTTCCCTGTGTGTAGCCCTGGTTGTCCTGGAACTCACTCTGTAGACCAGGCTGGCCCTGAACTCACAGAGATCCGCCTGCCTCGGCCCCCCCCCCCCCCGCTCCCCCCCCCCCCCCCCCCCGCCCCAGTGCTGGGATGAAAGACTTGAGCCGCCACACGGGGTGTAAGATGGAGTTTCATAATTGGTTCTCTTTTGCTTGCTTTTGTTCTGTTTCCGTAGCGGGAACTCATTTCCGAAGTTGCTCCCACATTAGTGACACTGGGCGCCAAGCTGCCTGTTTCTGCGCTCCTCTTGATAACGGGCAGTGACTTACTAACAGGAATCCAAGGCCAGCACCGGGCGGCCCCATCATTCCTCATCCTCATCCTCATCCTCCTCGTCGTCGTAGTACCGGTTTCTCTTTATCTGTTCCTCCACAGACAGCTCTTGGACCACTTCTCCCTCCCAGAACCCCGCAGCTTGTGACTTTCGGTTCTGGGTAGCGAATTCTTTAGTAGTCGTGGTGTCTACAAAGCCAGACCAACTTGGAGATTCTGGTTCTAGGGGAGACTGCTGTTCGGGGACACCGCTGTCATCTTCAGCTACGCTGGCGCCATTTCCTATGAAATTCTCACTCTCGGGCTGAAAAGAACGGATGCGCTCGCTCCTGCTCTGGGCTCCCTCGCCAGCAGGTTTTCCCACATCCCCGTTCTTCCCAGCGGCTTGGGCATCTTCCGTTTGCTTCCTCTGGGTCACCATCTCTCCTCCAAACTCCTGCTGTGATGCACCCCAGCCTTTCCTGAGGGGCGGTGACAGATTCTTGGGGCTCTTGATGGAAGAGGCTCGAAAGGAGGCTGCGACCGTGAACGGGCGGCTCCTCTCCTTCAGGGAAGACGACCGCCTCAGCTTCTTCAGGTCCAGATCCACCCCCTCGGGAGCCTCGGGCTTGCTGACATCGTCCTCAGGAGGCCATTTGGGTTTAGAGACTTTGAGCCCTTCTTCCACTACACTTCCTGAGGTCCCAAGCTCGGCCGGGGGAGGCCAGGCGATCCTCAGCTTCTTCGTCTCCGCCGGCTTATCTTCCTTCTCCCTCTGAGAGGAGGCCTTGGCTTCCATACTGGCAGCCAGTACCCCCACTTTAGCGATGGGAGCATCCTCCACTCCCGGGCTAGGCGGGTTGTCCCCTGCAATTGGAGGCTGGGCTGGCCTCTCCAACGTTTGTTCGTTTTCGCTTTTGCTTGCCCACAGATCCTTATGTGGTCTGTGCCCAAAGCCTTCGTCATAGTTGCCTTTGGACTTGAAGAGCTGGTTGAAATGAGGCTTACAGTAGATTCTCCCGTGTAAAGATGCGTATGTCCCTAGACTACCACCGGAAGAGAAAACAGAAAGTTAATCTTCCTTTGAACACTCATCTAGCCCAGCAGGATTCAATCTGGTAGTTCCAGTATTTTCTGAAGTTGGCGAGAAGCCCTCTACCCCTTGCAGGGGTAGACACCGCGACTGGCTGGGGCCTTGTACACACACCAGGTAAACACTACTCGCTGAGGCATCCCGCCAGCCTAGGCATGTAAATACCTCTTTTAAGAGCCTTTGGGGAGGGTAAGGAAGGGGTTGAACTCACTATGTGACCCAGGCTTGGCCTGGAACTTGAAATTCATCTGTGCACCCCCGCAGTGGTTTTTATCTTTATACAAAACCAGCTTGCTCTTTCCCTAGTTAGTCCTTCCTGGCCCCTGTCCCGATGCGATGCGTAGCTCCTCTGCGGAGATGCTTAAAATCACTTCTCCCGTAAGTCTGCCCTGGGTCCCCAAAGCTCTGATCGCACACACATTTCCTTGGTAAGTCACAATGGATGCAATATCCTGCAAATGTTTGGCACTTGGAGTGTAATTCTGACTGATTTAAAAAAAAAAAAAGGCAAGCCAAGACTGATAGAATGAGCCAGGAGCTATGCCTTACCCAGTTTATTTTTTTATTTTTATTTTTATTATTATTATTATTATTATTATTATTATTATTATTATTATTATTATTTTTTTTTTTTTTTTTTTTTTTTTTTTTTGGTTTTTCAAGACTGGGTTTCTCTGTGTAGTCTTGACTGTCTGGACTTGCTGGGATTACAGAGGTGTGCCACCACATCCAACTTCCAACTTTTTTTTTTTTTTTAAAGATAGAATCTCACTAGGTAGTCCTGGGTGGCCCAGAACAGGCTAGACTTGAAGTCTCAGAGATCCACCTGCCCCTGCCTCTTGAGTGCTGTTATTAAAGGTGTTTGGTTTTTCAAGACAGGGTTTCTCTGTGTAGCCCTGGCTGTCCTAGAATTCTCTCTGTAGACCAGGCTGGCCTCAAACTCAAAACAATCCCCCTGCCTCTGCCTCCTGAGTGCTGGGATTAACACCGGGCTTGTTTTTTGGTTTTTCAAGACATGGTTTCTCTGTGTAACAGTCCTAGCTGTCCTGGAACTCTCTCTGTAGACCAGGCTGGCCTGGAACTCACAGAAATCCACCCGCCTCTGCCTCCCGAGTGCTGGGATTACAGGCGTGCGACACCACTGCCCAGCTCTAACTTTTTGTTTTGACACAGGGTTTCACTAAGTTGCCCAGGTAGGCTGTGAGCTTGCGATCTTCCCACTGTTGCTGGCATTCAGGCCCATGGTGAGCAGGCCTGACTCGCCTTGGGTTTAAGTCTACGGCTCTATGACACCACAGGAAGACACTGTGCTAAGTTTGGTCATGGATGAGACGGTTCATTAGCAGTTCACGGCGTGCTTAAGCTTCAGTTTTGACACACCGATGCATCGAGAAGTCCCCAACACCATCATCACTGTATGAAGGGCTTGTCACTAACCAGTGCCTTTTACTTTCCCAGGAGCCCCAGTACCACGAGGGCAGTGGCTCTTAGTGCCATGATCTGAAAGCCAGGGCCCCTGTGAGCGCTCACTGCGCAGAGGGCCTGCTTGCAGCTGGCTTACCTGAGTTTGCTGTTACAGTAGCAGCAGCGGAAACAGCTGACGTGAAACACCTGCTGGTTAGCCAGGAGCCGTTCCATGGGGTACACTGTCTTCTGGCACTCCACACAGCTCTCCTTCGCAGGCGCCTGAAACTTCTGGGGAAGGAAGCGGACAGCGTCAGGATCAGCAGGGAGGACGCGGCACTCGGCTAAGAGGGATCTAACGCATCTACGGCCTTTCTCACAGGAGCCACCCCTGCTCAGAGGCTACAGCTCGCTATAGTTGGGAGGCGCTCCTGGATTTCTGTACAAAACTGTGTAGCTGCCCTAAGTGTGGAAGCCTTTGAGGTCAGGTGGGCTTGGGCTGAGTTGCAGAGCAAGGGTATATAAACTCACATACACATACACACACACACACACACACACACACACACACACAGAGCAAGGTGTAGACAAGCTCACACACAGCATATACACAGCACACACACAGAGCAAGGTACAGACAAGCTGACACACACACATGCACACACACATACACACACAGCAAACAAAGGTGTAGCTAAGCTAATACACACATACACAATCACACACATGCACACACACACAGCACGCAGAGAAAGATGTAGAGAAGCTACACATACACGTGTACACACACGTGCATGCACCCATGCACCCACACAGAGTAAGGTGTAGACAGGCTGACGCACAGCACATGTGTGGGAGGAACAGGAGTGTGGCACAGAAAGAAGAGGTCTAATACAAGTGACAATAAAGCGGAGCCAACAACAGCAGCCTGGGGCCTCGGGCTGACTCTGGGAATTAAGTAAAGGCATTCCAACCTCAGAGGAGCATCTTTTGTTACTCTCTGTCCAGCCTTTACTCTAGTTTCTGAAGACAGATCTGTACACAGCCTGAGCTGCCCTCAAGTGCATCGTAATCTGGGGATGACCTTGATCTTCTGGCCTCTACTTCAAGGGCATCATAATCTGGGGATGACCTTGATCTTCTGGCCTCTACTTCAAGGGCATCATAATCTGGGGATGACCTTGATCTTCTGGCCTCTACTTCAAGGGCATCATAATCTGGGGATGACCTTGATCTTCTGGCCTCTACTTCCCCAGTGCCAAGAGTGTATGTATAAGCCACTGCATCTAAATGTGCCACGTCAGAAGCAATCTTTTCCATGTTTACTACTTTTTTTAGTGGCTGTGTACACACAAGCACGGTACATATATATGGAGGTCACAGGAAGCAATTTTTTCTTTGTTTACCATTTTTTAAAATATTTTATTTAATTTTAATTAATGTGCATTGGTGTGAGGGTGTCAGATCTTGGAGTTACAGACAGTTGTAAGCTGCCATGTGGGTGCTGCGCATTGAACCAGGGTTCTTTAGAAAGAGCAGGCAGTGCTCTTAACCTCTGAACCATCTCTCCAGCCCATGTTTACTATTTTTCTTAATGACTATGTACACACAGCACGGTGCATATATGGAGGTCACAGGAAGCAATCTTTTCTATGTTTACTACTTTTTTTTAGTGGCTATGTACACACAGCACGGTGAATATATGGAGGTCACAGGAAGCAATCTTTGTTTACTATTTTCTTTAATGACTATGTACACACAACATTGTGCACATATGGAGGTCACAGGATGCAATCTTTTCTTTGTTTACTATTTTTTTAATGACTATGTACACACAGCATTGTGCATATATGGAGGTCACAGGAAGCAATCTTTTCTTTTTTAGTGGCTATGTACACTCAGCACGGTGCATATATGGAGGTCACAGGAAGCAATCTTTGTTTACTATTTTTTTAATGACTATGTACACACAGCATTGTGCATATATGGAGGTCACAGGAAGCAATCTTTTCTTTTTTAGTGGCTATGTACACTCAGCACGGTGAATATATGGAGGTCACAGGAAGCAATCTTTGTTTACTATTTTTTTAATGACTATGTACACACAGCATTGTGCATATATGGAGGTCACAGGAAGCAATCTTTTCTTTTTTAGTGGCTATGTACACTCAGCACGGTGCATATATGGAGGTCACAGGAAAGCTCTGGGGAGTTGGCCTCTCCTTCTGCTATATGATTCTGGGGATCAAAGTCAGATCCTGCCAAGCCATCTTGCCGGCCCCAAGCCAGGCATGCTAGCAAACAAACCTTAGCCGACACCCTGATGCATGATTTGTAAGAGAACCAGAGCTACATCATCAGGGTTCCGGAAGGAAGCCGGCCCACTAAAGCCTCGCTGCCTGTGACATGTCTGAGAAGTACCAGACAGAGTAAAGCAGTGCCCGGCTACGTGTTAGTGCGTGACCACAACCCTGTGAACTGCTTGCAAACCGTGGAGTAAGAGCTGTCGCGTTGTTCGACACTATAATTCAACTTCTAAAACCAAGAGAGCTCGGGGCTGGGGGTGTTGCTCCAGGTGGTAGAGAGCTTGCCTAGCTTGTACAGAGCCCTGGGCCCACTGCTCAACACAGAACAAAACAGGGCATGGGGGTGCCTAGAACTAGCACTTGGGTGTTGGAACCAGGAGGGTCACAAGTTCAAGGTCATCCTTAGCTAAACATCAGTTTGAGGCAAGCCTATGGTTAGCTCATAAGATCCTAAATTGTGCGCCCCCCCCCCGTGTCTCTCTCTCTCTCTCTCTCTCTCTCTCTATATATATATATATATGTATATATATATATATATATATATATATATATATATATACATAATGCTATTGTAGCCCTGATAAAAGCCAGAGTTCTAATATATATACTGAGTATTTACATGATGGAAGGCAGGTGGTGGGCCAGAAGTCTACTCCTGAGTGTGAATGCCCTTAACTTGATCTAACACAAACACCTCAGCCAATAGAAGAAAAAAGCAAATTATGTGGCCAGGCCACAGGCACCTAGGTGCTCCCTGTGGAGCCTGGATGAGCCTGGGTCCCAGCAGAAGGCTGTGAGATGGGAAATAATGCCCAGGGCCTAATAGAGTTAAGCCTAAAAGGACCAGGTTATGGGCAAAACAGACTCTAGATTTAAAAAGCTAGCTGGGCAGGGAAGCTTCTGCCTGTGAATCCCAGCACATGGGAGGCACCAGCAAGAGGGGGCTGCAAGTTCAAGGCTACCCTGGGCTATACAGTGAGCATCAAGCCAGTCAGGCTAGAGTGAGACCCTGTCGAAAACAAAACAAACCGCACCAACCAGCCAAATAGCCCCGAGGATAGACCCAGAAAATAATGTCGTCATAAAGTGTCATAAAGCATTCATTTGCTACAAAACAAAATTAAAAAAAAAAAAATGGGGATTGTTTCCCAAGCAGATCTGGTAGGAAATAGAAGTAGAAAAGAAACGTAAAATGAAGCGAAGACCTATAAAACAAAGTTTAATAAAACAATCAGCAAACTCTCAAACAGCATAAGAAGGTCACAAGAACAAAAGAGCAAAGCAGGGAGGAAGTGCTGGTTCACAGCAACCCCCATGTTAGGGCAGAGTCCTGAGAGGAAAAAAGGTTAAACTACCAAAGGCCAGAGGCTACCTTCATTTTCCAGTCATGAGGGAAGTGTTAAGAGTGACCCAAGCTGCAGCAGTGAGAACTTCGGGCAGTTACTAAGCCATTATTTGAAGAATAGATTTTTTTCCTTTCCTGTTTTTGTTTTTGTTTTTATTTTTGAGACAGGGTGTCTCTATGTAGCCTTGACTATCCTGGACCTGCTTTGTAGACTAGGCTGGCGATGTTTTTTTCTTTTACAAACACAATTGGATTTAAAGGGAGATATTGTTACCTCATTTTAATAAGGTTTTCTCTAAAAAGGACTAGGTGGGGTGTTTTGTTTTGTTTGGTTTTGCCTAGAAAGCAAGACCTTGATTAAAATGTAGAATAAAATTTGAGAACATCAGTGCAACTGAAGCTACTTGGGAGAACCTGTCCAAATCGTAATTCAAATTGTGTAATAGGACAAACGTGCTCATCACATTGAGACTGTTTTTCAGTTGCAAACAGGGGATCCTGTATTTTTAACAGTTGAAATAGATTTGGGAGAACAAGGGGAAGGGACACAGAGTGCACTTACACACACACACACACACACACACACACACACACACGAGGACGCATACACACACATGCACAGACACACAGATGCACATAGAAGGAATACACCACAGAAGGGCGCAGCCTAGGGAACAGAAAGGAGCATTTGAGAGACAGTGAAGGTTTTGCTCACATCAGGAGGAAAGTGGAAGGCAGGAGCAGAAATTAGGTGCCAGGAGCAGGACGCGGAAGCTGGAAGAGACAAAGATGAACCTTCAATGAATACACAGCATTTGGTGCACCCTGGAGCGCAGGGCCTGCACCTGAGCTGGAACCCAGGCTCGGGCCCAAGAATGACTCTGGGGAAAACTCCAGCCCCTCTCAGCTATCTGGAGCACCCAGAGCCTCGGGAGAGAGGAGGCCTTCTTGACGTGAATTCTCCAGGATTTATTGCCTCCCACACTCCCACACCTGACCCACAGCTGCTCTCTTCAGGTGAACAGCCACCCTCCCCCTCGACATGGAGTTAGCCAACTGCTGCCTCCAACAACCGACTGACCACAAGACCTACCAGGCTCCCAGCGCTCCTACTCATGGCTCACAGAGGCTTTGTTTGCTGTGATTTAAGGCTTGTGCAACAACTGCCCAAGGGACCTTATACTGTCATCAAAACAACAACAGAGCTCCCAGCATGGTGATTCGCCAAGCCGTAGCAGCTGTGCTAGGCCTCCCTTTAATTCTCCGTCCTGGGCTTTCAGCCACGTTCCTGCAATTTCCCCCATGTCTATTCAGGCGACAGGAAGCACAGTCAATGCCTAAAACCCTCTCCCATTATTGGCGGCCTGGCGTGCATCCTGCCCATGTCGCCGTGATCGGTTCAGACCTGGCACGGCGTGTTCAGAACCCCGCCAACATGGGATGCTAAGACATGTTTTTATCTTTGCAATTTAGCTTCTCAGTAAGTGAAGATTTTCTTTTTCCATTCCTCTTCCTCCACCACCTTTCTCACACGTAGATACTCAAGTGCCAGGGCTGTCAGACGCCTGAGCAAGGTCACAGACACAGTCAGGGACAGAGCTGGAATTCAAACTCAGAACTCCTAACTCCACAGGCCAACACAGTGTGTTCTACACTGGCCCGGCCTGTTCTATTTTTTGTGGAGAAGAGGACAGACGCTAGCCCAGTGACAATAACCTCGCCCTCACACATTCAACAAGCTATTATCTTCAGGACAGTCTGGAATGAATGGCGTACTATACAAATAATTTATATTATTCAGCACGGCCTGTCCCATATGAGGAATACGACAGACCTGCTGCTGCTGAGCATCTAAACATTTTGTCTTATATACACTTTCAGTCTAATGAAGGCCCCAGTGGTGGTGTGTCTGTGAACTGGGGGGGGTGGGGGGGTGGGGAACCACTGGTCATGGATGATGAATGCAGGGCTGTAAACATAATGAACTCGGAGGAGAGGTCTGCGCTGCTGTCAGACCTCCATTCACCGGATGAACACCGCAGGTGCCTGCATCCCTTCCTCCCAGTCAGTGAATGGTAGGTAGCTCAGTGGGAAGAGCTTGCTTGCCATACGTAAGGTTCTAAATATCCAGTATCATGCAATAAAGCCCCAAAGCCTCCTATCCCTGGCCACAGGGGACAGCAGGACAGGTACAGGAAGGAGCACCGCAAAGCATGTCCTTCCCAGCGGCATGCTGTGCTTTCTTTACACATCCACCAGCAGGGCCACCTCAGGAAATTGGGGTCTGGGCTGTCTTGGCACAACGGAGACAAGTTGGTGACCCTCAAGGCTGGTCACATACTCTTGCCTTTTCCTTCCTCTGGGTCTTGATTGTCCCCCCACACCCGCTCCTTGACAACTGAAAGCCCCGGGTTCCGGGTGGTAAACTCCTGTAACCTCTGGACTCGGAAGGCGCACACAGCCTGGGCTGAAGAGTGAAACCCTGTCCCAGACCATTTTTGAAAAGTTGTTCAAAATCACCAGGGTTGTTGGGGCTAGAGAGACAGCTATTTGGTTAGAGCACTGGCTGCTCTTGCGAGACTCGGGTTCAATTCCCAGTACCCACACAGTGGCTCACAGCCACCTGTAACTTCTGTTCCAGGGGGTCTGATGCTTTCTTCTGACCTCTATGGGACGAGGCACATGACAAACACACACGCAGGCAAAACATTCAAGAGCTGAGACTAAAGGAATGTGACACTGTGCCCAACAATATTTCTTTTTATGTGCGTGAGTGTTTTGTCTACATGTATGTGATGTGTACTGCATGTGTGCCTGGTGCTTGAGGGCGGCAGACGAGGGCACCAGGTCCCCTGGGACTAGAGTTACTGGAGCCTGTGCGCCACCGTGTGGGTGGTAGGACTTGAACCAGGGCCCTCCACAAGGGCAGCCAGCACGCTGAACCCTGAGCCACCTCTCTGCTTCTTATTTTAAGAGACTAAACTCTGAGATCATGTGCATCCCCTGCCGAGGACGCCCTAGTTTTCAGTAACAGATAGGCACCAAGAACAGCTTTTTCTCTCCTTAGGATGCGTGGGGCTCAAAAAAAAAATCTATTTTGAGTGAACAAATGTACTCTTAGCTGCATGTAATTTCCCAAAGTAGAGAAATGCCTTGTGCTGCCGAGCCTAGGGCCACGAGAGCAGCCATGGCAGCAGGTCTCTCGGTACACGTGTGTAGTCAAGTGGTTCCCTTGCTTGTGGACTGTAAGCGGACTTGGAGTAAGAGAAAGCAAGCAGCCATTAAAGACAGTGGAGAGGAACCTGGGCCCACACCAGGCTCTGGAAAGCTACCGCTGGGTGACTGGAGACAAAGGAGCCCACCCAAGTCTGAGATAAGCTCGGATGGGTTTTCTCTGATCGACCCAGGAACACTTGTGTGACATGTCCTGCTAAAGAGAATTCATTTGCTCGGGGCCTGGAGTCACAGCAATGTAGCCCTGGGGCAGTGTAAGCAACCCCTAAGTCATCTGAACAAACAGACAAAGGCGGGTAACAAGGCCACGCGTACTGAGAAATCAAATGCTGTCCAGACCAGAGTTAGCTCTTGTATGAACAGGGCTCAGATTCTAGTCAGACACACTAGTCCTTGGTTTTTTTGTTTTTTTTTTTTAGAGCTAGGGTTAGTCTCAATGCACACTCCAGGTTAGCCTAGAATTTGCTATCTTCTTGCCTCATCTTTAACATGTGCCTGGCTTGGCTACCCTGTGTGTGTGTGTGTGTGTGTGTGTGTGTGTGTGTGTGTGTGTGTGTGTGTAACACGGTATAAAAATTCAAAGGACAGCTTGCAAGAGTTGGTCCTTACTTCCCATGTGGACTCAAACAGCTTGTCAAGTACCGTGTCTGCTGCACCATTTCCCTGGTGGTGCTGGCAAGTTTTCTGTCAGCTTGACACATACTGGAGTCATCTGAGAGGGGGGGAAGCTCAACTGAGAAGCTGTCTCCTTAGGACTGGGGATTTTCCTAATTAGTGACTTAGTGGGGATGGGGGTGGGGGCGGGGCCGTGAGAAGTGGTTGGGGGTGGGTGGAGCCACTCCTTGGCTGGTGGCCCTGGGTTCTACAAGAAGGCAGGCTGAGCAAGCCATGATGAGAGCTAACCATGGCCTCTGCCTCAGCTCCCAGCTCCTCATGGTGCCTCATCCCAGCCACTGTGGCCCTCTCTGGGATGCTGCTCTTCTCCACATTCCTGCTTTTCCCTGGCAGAGCTTGGGAACAGAAGCCAAGGTCCCATATAGAAGGAAAGCACTCTACTGCAGAGCTAGGGGCCCAGGGCCTCTATCCTTTTTGTTTGTTTGTTTGTTTGTTTAAGACTTATTTATTGGGCTGGAGAGGTGGCTCAGAGGTTTAGAGCACTGTCTGCTCTTCCAGAGGTCCTGAGTTCAATTCCCAGCACCCACATGGTGGCTCACAACCATCTATGTTGGAATCTGATGGCCTCTTCTGGCCATGCAGGTGTGCATGTAGACAGAGGACTCATATACATAAAATAAATAAATCTCTCTCTAGAAACAAGATTTATTTATTTATTTATTTATTTATTTATTTATTTATTTATTATGTATACAGTATTCTGCCTGCATGTATACCTGCGGGCCAGAAGAGGGCAGCAGATCACATTATAGACAGTTGTGAGCTACCATGTGGTTGCTGGGAATTGAACTCAGGACCTTTGGAAGAGCAGTCAGTGCCCTTAACATCTGAGCCATCTCTCCAGCTGCCTATCCTTTTGTTTTGTTTGTTTTTGTTTTTCGAGACAGGTTTTCTCTGTGTAGCCCTGGCTGTCCTGGACTTACTTTGTTGACCAGGCTGGCCTTGAACTCACAGTGATCCGCCTGCCTCTGCCTCCCGAGTGCTGGGATTAAAGGCATGCGCCACCACGCCCGGCCTATGTATGTGTATCTTTGTGGGGCGCATATGTAGCTGCAGATGCCCAAGGAATCCAGAGGCTTTGGGTCTCCTTGGAGACGGAGTTAAGGGCAACTAAAAGATGCTGGGACTCAAACTCGGGTCCTCTGCAGGAGTGCTCAGAGCTCTTCCCTCTCTCTAGCCACCCCTCCCTGCCTTTAAATCTACTTTGGATGCAGAACCACAACCCAGACAGGGACATCCGGGCCATGGAGAGGAGGGAGATCCTGTGGCACCTCGACCTTGCTGGGCTCAAACCCTGGAAAAATGAAGCTCGCTGACGGCAGCAGATCTTCAAGGCCAGGGCGGAGTCCCGGGCTTGCCCTGCCACCCCTGTGCTCAGCTCAGCTCCACCCGTGGCCTCTCAGCCCCTCTTTTGTTTGCACCAGTTTCTCTTGCTCTTTCCTTCAGCGTTTGTTCCTTTCCTGTAAACGGTACTCTCCTCGTGAATTTCTGCTTCCTTTACACATCTCTTGGTTGCCCTCGCAATCTGCCCTTTAAACGCTGGCCTCTTCTGCTTCCTCTTTTGGTCTCAAACACTTAATGTGTCCTTTTTGTGTACGAAAACATTCATCTGGGGACCAGTCATGGACAGGAGAGAAATATTCCCAGCAGATATGTGCGTGGTGTGAGAGCAGCACAGACCACCTTAAACCAAGGTGAGAGAAACCTTTCAGTTTCTCTCAGGCAGAGGTTTTTGTTTTGTTTTGTTGTTTTGTTTTGTCTTTAGAGTCAGAGTTTCTCTGTCTAACAGTCCTGGCTGGCCTTGAACTCACAGAGATCCACCTGCTTCTGCCTCCCAAGTACTGGGATTACAGACGTGCGCCACCGTGCCCAGCGCGTCCCAGGAGAAGGCCAGCAAGGACGTGTGAGCGTCACTAGTTGCCAGTCCTAGCACGGCCGGAGCTAAAATGCTAACAAGTGTGTTAGCAACTCTGATATGAAATGTAGGAAAAATCTAATTCTTTGTATGTTCATGTGTGTGTGGGTGGGTGTGGGTGCATATGAAGGTGAGGGGTCAATGCCAGGTGTCTTCCTTAGCCACTTTCCAAGTTATTTTTTTTGGACAAGGTTTCTAACTGAGCCCAGAGCCCGCCAGTGAGCACCATATATAGTCTGGTCTCTTTCACCCCAGCACTGGGATTACAGTCCTGCACCTCCATGCCCAGCTTTCTCTGTGGGTGCTGGGGAAGCCAAACCCAGGTCTCCATGCTGTGCAGCAAGCATTTATCTACTGGGCTATCTCTGTTGCCCCCCCTTACCCACCTGCCCCCCCACCCCCCGGTTGCTGTTGTTTTGTTTGCCTCAAACTTACAGCAAACCTTCTGTCTCAGCTTTGAACTCCCAGCAATCCTCCTGCTTCAGCCTCCTGAATGCTAGGATTACAGATGCGAGCCACCATGACTAACCAATAGCCTTGGATGGCCTGGAACTCAAAGAGACATGCTTGCCTGCCTTCTGAGCGAATAGGCGTGTGCTACCCCACTGGGCTGAAAGTGAGTCTCTCATACATACATACATAGGCATCACACGTATTCCTGGTGCCTCAGGAGGCCAGGAAAGGATGGCGAGCCACCTAGGACTGGAGTTACAGATGGTTGTGAGCCACCACGTGGGCGCTGGGAATTGAACCTGGGTGGTCTGAAAGAACAGTAATAGGTGTTCTAACCAGTCAGCCGTCTTTCCGGCCCCTCAGAGGGACTTTTAAGCATACCCTTATTGGCATCATATCTAGGACAGCACCAACAGGTAACTCTGGGCAGAACGAAGAAAGTTGCAACACACGACACTGGAAATAAGAGTCTGAGAGGCAGAGGCAAGTGCCACCATACCTTCACCGTTTTGGAGGGAGAACTTTCCGGAAGACTGGAGGTTCTGGTGTCAGGACTCAGCAGCTTAGGGTGCACACTGGGCTTCACCTGGGAGTCACCTGATTGAGTCACAGAAGGCAAGCATTTTAGGGAAGTTTGTGGCAAGCCTCAGGGAAGTTTTTTTTTTTTTCCCCAGAAAGCAAAAATATAGGTACTTCCCACCCGGGAGTGGTCCTTAAAGGCGTGTGCCACTGCCACTCTTCTTTTTTAAAATTGACACAGGGCCTCACTGTGTAGCCTTGGCTGGCCTGGAACTTGTTATATAGACCAGGCTAGCCTCAAACTCAGAGATCTGCTTGCCTCTTCCTTCTGAGTGTTAGGATTAAAGGTGTGTACCACTGTGCACAGCTTGGTTTTTTGTTTTATTTTGTTTTTACTCTTGATAAAGAATGAAAATGCCACATAAAGGTTTTCCTCATCATTATTTAAGTAAAACATATAAATTAACTTCTTGACATGTATCTACCTCATGATGAAACTCAGAAGATCCTGGAAAGCCATTCACACAGCTACTAAGGGATCATTTAAACAAAATTCCTGAGTCTAGAGTTGGGCCAGTAAGATAGCTCCATGGGAAACTTGCTGCTGAGCCTGAGGCCCTGGGTTTGAGCCCCAGAACTGGCAGTAGAAGCAGAGCAGAGACTACTAAAGGTGTCCCAAGTCCATATGAAAATAAATGAATAAAAATATAACTCAAAAAAACTTTTTTTTTTTTTTTTTTTTTTTTTTTTTTTTTTTTTTAGTTTTTCTAGACAGGGTTTCTCTGTGTAGCCTTGGCTGTCCTGGACTCGCTTTGTAGACCAGGCTGGCCTCGAACTCACAGTGATCCGCCTGTCTCTGCCTCCTGAGTGCTGGGATTAAAGGCATGAGCCACCACCGCCCGGCTCAAAAAACTTTTTAAGTCTGGAATCAACAAGGTATTAAAAGATTATGCTTTGTTTCCGGAGAAAAGAAAATGAAGGAAGAGCATTTTGCAGACCTGGCGGAAGACCTCAAGTTCAAGCAAAGTGAATGTGAAAGGCCACACTGATTTCAGCACTGTTTCTGGGTGGTCCCAAGGTAGGTTCACCAGCCACCTGCCTCTGCCTCCTGAGTGCTGGGACTAAAGGCGTGCGATACCACCGCCCCCTAACAATATTTAATTTGACTTCTTCCTAAGCTATGTAATGTGTGGTGGGTACTGATCCCCAGATCCCAGTGGAAACTCTGATGAGCTGGGCGGCTGGGCTTGTATGTTCCTTCTGCAGCAGACAGTAGAGAGAGAGCAAGGGCCCCACCGCGCAGAGCTCAGAGCAAATGCTTACAGGGGTCATCTTCAGCAGGGGCAGAGAGGGCCGCCAAGCCAGCCTCAGTCCCAGAAGCCTGCAGGGAAAAAAAAAAAAGATTAAGGGGCATTAAGAAGCGCATTAAAAATAAAAGAGCAAACTGCTGCCAATGCCATAAAAACCTGCTGACTCCAGTTAGTCACTGGCTGCCTGAGGGGAAATAATGGCCCCAGAACAGCTGAGCATTTAAACAAGAGGCAGCAGAACGTCTTTTATGAGGATATTAACACCCCTCTCAATTACAGAGAACACTAGAACAGACTGCACTTAACTGCCGCGCGCATCGTCTCCCTCATAAAGAACCTGCAGGCCATATCTCAGGAAGAAAAAGCCAAACAAAGCCCGAGTGAAGGAGAGCAGCACTCCTCACGCGTCGCCTAGGACGGTCCTCGGAAGGAACGCGCTCAAACACGGGAGTTGCTCTTACTCTGACTTCCCTGGTTTTCCGGCTGTGTGGTTTTGGTGGGAGGGTTAGACATGGGAGGTGGAGGCAGGAGGATCAGGAGTTGAAGACGAGCCTTGCTACGCTGCGAGCTTGGTGTTAGCCTGGGCTGCAGTATACCCTGTCTCAAAAACAGAACAACAGGACGGACAGTGCGCTCATCTCCTAGGATACTTGTTGCTTTTTTGAGGGATTTAATGCCCAGCACCCACGTGGTGGCTCATGGTCATCTGTAGCTCTAGTCCCGGGGGATCCAACGCCCTTCCTTGACCACTTCAGAGACCAGGCACAAACATGGTGCACAGACATACATGCAGCTAGAACATTCATACACATAAAATAGTAATAGAGATAAATCTAAGAAAAAAAACAAAACATTGCCACACCTGGGGCCAGGGGACACACAGCAACCAACAACAGAAATTCCTTCTCAAAATGTCAGTTATTTTTAACAGGAAGCAGACTTTGTTTTTGTTTCTCTGTGTAGCCCTGGCTGTCCTGGACTTGCTTGTAGGCCAGGCTGGCCTCGAACTCAGAGATCCACCTGCCTCTGCCTCCTGAGCACTGTGATTAAAGGTGTGCTGTGCACCACCACCACCACCTGGCAGGAAGCAGATCTTATGTATCTGTATATGTCTTTTCCTCAGAAGCCATCAGATTTAAATGAGAGAACTAGCTCCCTCTCTCTCTCCTCACACGGGCCCTAGCCATCCCTGGTGTAGGACGCCGGTGCTGGGTTAGCGGGTGATACCAAGTGTGTATATCAGGATGCCCATTGGACTGGATACATCTATAACGGAGACAAAGCTGCTGGCTGGCACACCTGGACGCCAGCATTTCCCCCTATGCTCTTTTCACTGCAGGAATTCTACCTTGGCAGAGAACAAACCAGAATAATCACGGTTCACATTTTCTGAGCATTTACTGTATGCTGGGCACTGCACTGCTCACCTTGCATGCAGAGTTGCATTTAATAATAGGGATACGTTTTCTGAAAGCTCTGCTCTTTTCATGCTTGCCTACACAGAGTTAGAGGCGAGCCTGCACTGCCTGAGACCCTGTCATCAAAAGCCAAAACCCAACAAGACCCTAAGCTCGAGAATTTGTAGGCGCATCCATGCGAGGATCTTCTTTTGTTTCTAGTCTGGTCTCCGTGGACCTGTGGGGCACATCCAATGCTGACGTAACTGCACATGGGCAGGGCCTTCAGGCAGGGGTCCTGGAGAGCATGCTCAGGCATCTCATTAAAGGAAGAAGAAGCTTGACAAAGCGTGACATCCTACCAAAGTTTCCTGGGGGCTGGAGAGCACTGCTGCTTCTGCAGAGGACCTGGGCTCAATTCCCAGCAGCTACATGGCAGCTCACAACTGCCCGTAACTCTAGCGCAGGGGATCCAATGCCCTTTTATATCCTCAAAGGATAAATTAAAAATGTGTGTGTGTGCATGTGTGTTTTGTTTAAAATAAAAAATAAAAAGTTTCCTACAAGCCGGGCTTGGTGGCGCACACCTTTAATCCCAGCACTCGGGAGGCAGACAGGTGGATCTCTGTAAGTTCGAGGCCAGCCTGGTCTACCAAGCGAGTCCAGGACAGCCAGGGCTACACAGAGAAACCCTGTTTCAAAACAAACAAAAAAACCCCAACAAAAACGTTTCCTGTAGCAGACCAAAGTTCAAGCAGTGCGTAGGTGCTGGTTAACAAAAGGGACAAGCAGCCACGGCTCTGAAAACCCTAGGAACTCGGAGGAGCAACAGAGGCTCACAGACTCGCAGGATGCGCCTGAAGAGCATCCGCCACCTTCATCCCTCTCTTCCTCGTCTACGCTCCGGCTCATGATTCACTTGCAGCTCGTGCTCCTTTACTCCATAATTAAAATGTTCTGATCTTGCCGTTCAGCCCAGAGTTCTAATTTCAAATCAAACCGGCTCGAAGACAACGGGAAGGAAGCAGAAGACAGAACTAAGGACCATGAGCAGCCTGGTCCACATAAGTGTCTTCAGCCATGTTCATTAGGTAAATATGGGGGATTTCAGGGCTGGGATCCCCCCCTGCAGGGTCTCTCTGTGTAGCCTTGGCTGTCCTGGACCCCTTTGTAGACCAGGCTGGCCTCGAACCCACAGAGATCCACCTGCCTCTGCCTCTCGAGCGCTGGGGTTAAAGGTGTGCGCCACCATGCCTGGCTTTTTAAATTTTTTTTAAATTACAGACTACACGGAAAATTGCAAACATATTTACTCGTTATATTTGAGAAACAACTTTCACTAAGCAGGTGTGGTGATCCACACCTTTTAATTCCTGAGGCAGAGGTAGGTAGATCTCTGTGAGTTTCAGGCCAGCCTGGTCTACATAGCAATTCTAAGCCATCCAGGACCATAGAGTGAGACTCTGTCTACAAGAGAGGGCTGGGGAGCACTGTAAGGCTATATACAATTTATTGTTTATTATTTTTTAAAGATCTTTTATTTTCAGCCAGGTACGGTGGTGCACGCCTTTAATCCCTGCACTCGGGAGGCAGAGGCAGGCAGATTGCTGTGAGTTTGAGGTCAGCCTGGTCTACAAAGTGAGTGCTGGGATTACAGGCGTGGTATCCTTAAGAAGCCAGTCCTGGGTCCCTGTATGCTCCTGTGCCCGCACGGCTATCCTTCTTTTCTTATGCAATCTTTCTCCGCTCGCTTGGCCCATTCCTGCGCAGTCGTCAAGGCTTGGCTCAGACGCCCCTTCCTGAAGAAGTCAGGCGAGTTAGTTCTGAACCCTGTGGCTCCCCCGGATCTCCTAGCGCCTACTCTGACGATTCTCGGTAGTGAACATGCTAGAAGGCTGACTTGTTAGTGTTCCTGCGCACAAAGGCCACATGGTTTGGGGCGTGGGAGAAGAGACGGAGGGCGAGGATGAGAATGAAGGTTTGGGTGGTGTCTGTGTTTTCCAACAGGGCCTTGCTGGCCTCGAACTCATGCTGCGTTCGCTGCCTTCACAGCTCCTAGGTTTATCATATTTGCTGCTCTGCCTGGCCCCGCCCTTAGCTTAGCCCCCATCATATTAATCAGTTAATTATTATATGTGGGGGCGGGGGAGGACATAGCACAGCACACATGTGGAAGTCAGAGGGCAGCTTGCAGGACTCAGGCCCTCAGCTTGCCTGCCAGCGCCTGTCTCTGGCTAGCCATCTTGCTGGCCCAGTCTTCAGGCTCTAAGCTTAGCACCTTCGTCTGCTTAACATAGTGCCTGGGAGACTAAACTGTCTTGAGGGAGGAAGACTAGGGATGTGGGAGGACCAGTGTGGAGGACCAGTGTGTGCGAGGCCTTGGATGAACCAACCACAAGTAAACCAGACCAAAACCAAACCAACCAACAGCCTGGAGTAAAAGAAGAAGCCAGAGTAGTGTCATGAGCCTATAGTCTCAGTTACTTAAGAGGCTGAGGCAGGAGGATTGCTTGAACGTACCAGCTCAAGATGAGCCTCAAGATGAGGCTCAAAATGAAGTTAAGACAAAACAACAAAGAAAATCTTAAAAAAAAAAAAACTTAAGAAGAACACCGGAATGCTTTAAAGGTAAAATCTCGGGGCTGGAGAGACGGCTCAGCGGGTTAGAGCACTTGCTGCTCTTGCAGAGGACCCGGGTTCAAGTCGCAGCTCCTGCACGGTGGCTCAGGACTGTCTGGGACTCCAGTCCTGGGGGATTCAGCGCCCTCTTCTGACTCTGAGGGCCCTGGTCAAGCACTTGGTGTACGCACATGTGCTCAGGCAAAACATTTATACACATATCACAAAATAAATCTTAAGTAAGTTTAAAAAAAATAAAAGTTACATCTCTGGCCAGACAGATTTTTTAATAAATGATTTCAGGGTTTTGGGTTTTTTTTGTTTTTGTTTTTTGTTTTTTTTTTGCCTTCTGAGCATTTGCTGAACAGAAGAATTTTCCAGTGAAGGCTCTTTACTTGGTCAGCTGTGAGCTGCAAAGCTTTCTAACTGAAATTATGTGACCTGCAAAAAATGACAGGCTGCCCTGGCAGCTGCCACCAAATTCCCAGACACTGCAGCTTGGAGCTGGAGTCCCTTCCAATTTTAAGCACCTAATTTACGACGCTTGCTTCCTTGGCAACTGGACAGGGACTTTTTTTTTCAACCTACCTTTTTTCCCTCCTGACGGGAGCCGCAGACCTCAGGGCCTGGGGGCACATTCTCCTTCTGTTCCAATCTGTGAGGTCTTGTTTCACCTCCACTGGCTTTCAACTCATTCTATAAAATAAGAAAAACCGGTGAACTCAGGATGCCCCCCCAAATTCCCTCTCTCCTCACAGCACAGCGTTCAAATAAACTTGGAATGTGTGGGTTTTTTTTTTAATTCCTTCTCATAGAACTCAGGTCAAACCAACCCCCTGTCTCAAGCAAAACCCATTGCAATGACAAAAGCAGCTGTGTGGGCACAGGACCTTAACAGGGTTAAGTATCTGTGTGCCTGTCTCAAACGGGATGCACGTTAGAACGCAGACACGCCGGCACGGACACACACACAGGCCACCCCCAGCACGCGGCATCTTCTTGTGATTCACTCAAGCGGCACAGCTTGTGAAAGTGCAAAGCTTGTGTGAGTTTTATCCAGAAAGGACCGTTCTGGAGCAGGGAAGGTGATGCCAAGTGCCAATAATTAAGAAAATATACTGACCATAGATATAAATTCCCGGCCTGAAAAGAAAGACAGCAATGATGGACAGATTTAAGAACCAAAATTATACTGAGTGA
>NC_140493.1:1572500-1574000 GCF_964271855.1 Acomys minous | reverse complement strand
ACCTGCAGCCCACTTCACAGAGGCCAAACGCAAGAAGAGAAAGCGGCTGTCCCAGGCCACACTGAACAAGAGAAAGGAAGTCTAACCCAGGGCCATCTCAGTCTAGCTGTACCCCATAACCCCGTCACTGGTGCTGGCTGCTCAGGGTCCTGGCTAGCGGTCATCTGTGGCGGCCACTGCATCACACCAATCTCAGCCTCCCCAGGGAGGACCCCTCCAGGCTGAGGCCAGAAAGAAGCCACCTGTCCGCCCATGTGGGCTTTGGAGGGGTGACAGTGTGCCCAGTCTCCAGCCAGGGAGCACACAATCATCTCAGCTCACACAGTGTGCAGGGGACAGCAGACACACACAGTGAGTGCCAGGCACGGCCATCAGTATCTCGAGGTCTTTCACACGCGTGTTTCACGTGGCACACGCCTGGTTTAAAGAACTGTTAGAGAGTTTCCAGGCTGGGAGTACAAAGTGAAACTCTGTCTGTGGGAGGAGAAAGAGGACAGCAAACCAACCAAAGGACGGGGGCTCTGGGTAAAGCCCCTGCTGAGCGAGTGTGAGGGCCTGAGTTCAGATCCCCGGCACCCACACGAGAACCAGGGCAGCCACAGTCTGCAATCTCAGCTCCCTGGAGGGGAAGACAGGCAGGTCCCTGGAGCTCCCTGGACAGCCAGCCTAGGATGATTAGGCTCACTGTCTCAAAATACAAGGTGGGAAGAGGCTGGAATAGGTCAATGGGTACAGTGCTTATAGCAAAGTGTAAGGAGTAGACTTTGGACTCTCAAAACCTACATTAAAAAAGAAAGAAGGAAGAAAGGAAAGACAGACAGACGGACAATCTTGGTGGCCTTCTTTAAGCCCCACTCCAGCACCCCCCAGGGAGGAGACTTCCAGGCTGTGGGAAGCAGAGATGGGCAACCCCTGGGGCAACTGAATCCCCATGCTCCACGCTCAGCAAGAGAGCCTGCCTCAGTAAATATAGTGGAGAGCAACCAAGGAAGATACCTGCTGTCAACCCTGACCTATACATGCATACACACACACAACACACACATACAAACACATATCACACACACACCAAGACATACCATACCACACACACATACACACACCAACATATACCACAACACACCATACACACTACACCACACACACATGTGTACACACATACACCACATACATACACACATACACACACCACACCACACCACACACACACCACACTACATACAAATGTAAGGAAAAAAATAAGGTGAAGAACAATGGAAGGAAATTGACCTCTGACCTCCACATACGCTTACACACATTCACACACAGCATGTCACACACTAACAGGCAAAGACATATTTAAGGTGTTCTCTCTCTCTCTCTCTCTCTCTCTCTCTCTCTCTCTCTCTCTCTCCCTCTCTGTGAGTGTGTGTGTGTGTGTGTGTGTGTGTGACAAACAGAGACAGACATGGTAGCACAAGCACTTAGGTGGACAAGGTGAGAGGACAGTGAGTTGGAGAC
>NC_140493.1:745000-882500 GCF_964271855.1 Acomys minous | reverse complement strand
AGCACGGCGACAGTTCAAACCTTTGATTAATCATGTTTTTCTCCCGGCCCTATAATTTAGTTGCTCTTTTTCCCCCCTCCCTGTTTTTATTTATTTATTTATTTATTTTTTTATCAGTAGAAACAGAGACGGAGTCCTCATCAGCTTCAATTACAAATATTAAGGCCCCTGGACAGCACTTTGACAGAGAGGCGGCCTGGCTCGCTCCGTCGTCCCGCCCCCCTAAATCATCGCCGAATTAACATCACAATCGGCGGCCGGCGCGCGCTTGCGCTTGCGGGGCGCGGACCTAAATGGTGGCATATTGTCGGCGCTCGGTCTCGGCCACACCCGCGGGGGCTCGCAGCGCCTCGGCCGCCCCCGCCGCTCCGCACGGTCCCCCTCGGCCTCCCGGGGATCCCGGCGGAGGCTCCGGATCGCCGCGCCCTGTGGCCGGCAGGAGGCGCTGCGGGCGAGCCAGGGTGCGCCAGGGTGGGCGCGGTGGGCTTGGCCCAGAGTCGGGGGTCCGGGGGTCCGGGGGGTGGGTGGGTGGGAGGACGGCTAAGTGCAAACCAGATGCAAAGGAAAGGCTCCCCGGGCTGCAGCAGCCTTGGGGATACCACTTTCCACACCTCTGGGTGAGATTCCAAACCATTGCGAGGGGTGTTGGCCCAGTGCGCTGGCAAGCAGCGGCCAAGGGCAGAATTTCTTCAAGTCCTGAGCGCGGATTAGGGATAGCTGGGCCTAAAGGACAGCTCAAAGGCTTGAAGATAAGCTTAAGGCAGGCCAGGGTGAGGGTCCCTTGTCGGGGCGGGGGTCGGTCTGCCGCCTTTAGAAGGCCTTTTTCAAAGCAGCCAGATTTTAAATGATGGCTTCTTTGGGGGGGGGGAATGGGGTGGGGTATACTTGGCTCTCCCGCTCTAGAAAAGAAAAGGGACAGTCCTTCTCCTGACCCTTTCGAGCCTTTACGAATGAAAGGAGGACTCAGGAAGAAAAAAGAAATGTCAATCCAGGAGTCCAGGCTTCGAGATAGTTTCCTATTCACCTGCCTTTCCAGTCTTGCCTGCATCAATCTCCAGGACCCTTTTTTTTTTTTGCCTAGCAACATCTCAACCAATCAAAATGCAATTAAACCTGCCAAGTCAGCTCATCCCTAACTGGGATTGGCTGCTCGCGGTTATGCGTAGTCCAAGTTTTCATTGGCTGACGGCCACCTGTATGGAAATGAGAGCTACCCGAGACGCCGAGGCCCTCCTCGGCGGTGCAGACCTGTGGCTCCCCGCGCCTGGAACCTGCCAGCTCAGAGCCAAACCTGTTTCTTGCCCGAGGCTGTTCGACCTCACAAAAGAGAGCTCTCAAACTTCCTCGCCTCTCTCCCCCCCCCCCCCGCCCCCTTCGGCGCTTCAGCTTGGGCCCAATCTGAGAGAAACTAGACCAAATGACGCAGAAATAATGCAGAATCTGCCGAATTTTGGCAGCTTTGCATTTCCTCGGTTCAGTGTCAGCATTCTTCCTCGTCCACCCGAGAGGTGGCTTCTCTCCACGCGGAGTCCCTCACCCGGCAGCCACTGTTCTTAACACCATCTCTATGGTCTTAGCTCTCCTAAGTTCCAACAGTCCCCTGCTTGCTCCTCAAAATCCAGGCAGCTCTCACAACAATCCACTTTCGGAGGGAGTTAGAGGGGGAGACCATACCCTCCCCTTAAAAAAAAAAAAGCCTTCCATCCTTTTTCCTCATCCATTTTCTCCGAGGGAGCCGAGTTTGACAGCGAATTCATTCCGAGCGGGGAGGGTGATTTATTCTTCAAATATACCGACAAGTGCGGGCATGATGGAGCCCATTAAAATGTTGGGAGATTGTTTTTATGATTGAAGTCTGTATTACTCCAACCATAAAGAAAGAGAGCAAGGAGTCATTAGCATTTTCATGATGGTGTATTTCTGCTTGTCTCCGCGCCATCACTCATCTTTACTGCCCGTCCCTTTGCTCTCGCTCTGCTACAACGAGGAGAGACTGAAGCCCGAGTTAGGGTTGGGGGCTGCGGGAGGCGGGGGCCAGAGATCCCCCCAGACGCTCTGCCCTTCACGCCAAATCCTCACCCTCTCTGGGACGCAGATCTGGGGGTGAGAGGGACACAGAGGTGAAGCCTCCACTTCCTCTGGCCAGCTCCCTGTGCCTCAGTGGTGGCAACAGGATCGCCTTGAAGTCCTGCGTGGGGATAGGATGTACCCCTTCTTTTCTTTAGCCCATCCTTTCCTGACCTACACACCCCTTGGGGCTCTCCAGGATCATCCATATGGGAGTAAATCCAAGACGTTTTTTGTCAAAGTGCCTTGGCTTGGAGACACCGGAGCAGGAGAGCAGGAGAGCAGGAGGGAGGAGGCCCCAAGCCTCTGGGTTGGGAACTGTGTTGGCAAGAAGTTGGAAGTCTAGGCATTTGGTTTCTGATTCTGTTACTCCCGACTCTGTCCCCCAGCTCTGTCCTAGTTCCTCAGTTCGGACATCTCCCCAACCCCCTAAGTCCTCAGTTCTTCACACCCCAAGATTCTTCAACACCCCAAGGAACCAATTCATTCCTTCAATGAGTTAACTGGGTCTGGGAGGCAGCTCAAGGGTAGAGCACTTGCCTACATCGTGTGTTCGGCTTTATTCAATCCACAGCACCTGTAAGAAAGAAACGAAAATCACCACCTCCACCTCCACCACCACCTCCACCACCACGGTGGCAGCTTGGAGTAGGCGGGCGATGGGCAAACACTGCCGCCAGGTGCCCAGGGGTCGCTGGGGTCTTGTGTGCTCACTCTCTTGGTCGGATGAGGCTCTACAGTGAGGAAGCACCCACTTCTGACTGGGTGCAGTCTGCCTGCGCGCTGTCCTGTCCCACGGTGTGTTCTGAATTGGGGCCTGGTTGTGGGAAAGGCTACATTAAAGGGAAGCGATGGGAGCGAAGAGGTCACGGAAAAATCAAGACCTGAACTTGCTCTGTTACCTGATGCTGCCAAGACTGGGTCTCTGAGGTAGAAGTTGGTGTGACTGACACATCGCTCTGTCAGTCAACTTTATCTGGTTCCATTCAAAAGTATGGAGGGCTGGTAAGACCTTGAAGGTTCTAAGGAATTTTCGTAGGAGTATTCTTCTTTTGGTCACTGGGTCTGGGTAGTTAGGCAGTGGCTAACATCGCCGGAATCCACCCTTTAATCGTTTAGGTAACGTTTACTGAGCACGTATTATGCGCCTTTTGATTTACCACAGCCCCCCCTTTTCACACCCCGTCCCTTGCTGAGTACCGACAAGAGTTGTCAGGTCCCGGGCAGGGTAGTGGCCCACGAGGAGAGGGAGTGAAGAGGTGAGAAGCCCCTTCAGAGCCTGCACAGTGCCCAGAGGCTGCTGCGGAGCGGCTCCAGATTTACAGCTGCCCTGGTGCTGGTGCCATAAAAGCAAACGATCCTTCTCTGTACTAATTTCTGTGTAATTAGATCTCTCCTGGCATGGAAAGTGGGAAGCAGGGGGCTGGCCAGAAGGGGAGGGTGCCAAGGACTCTTCTCAGAGTCTTTCCTGGGAGAAGGGAGCTGCAGGACAGACATGACTTCACAAGGGTTGGACACACCGATCCGCACCCACCATGGCCGAGAGGAGAAAGTCAATGGCGCGTGTGCGTGCGCGTGGAGACTAGGAAGTCTTGACGTGCCAACACAGTGGAGCCCAAGATAGGAGCAGAGAGGTCTAGGATGATGCACCAAACACCTAGAATCCAGAAGAATATCTCCTGCCTAGCCCGTGTGCACATAGAAGGCATTGCAATCCCCAAAGGAGCTACACACATACAGCAAGATCTCTCGGAAGGCGTGAGCAGCACAGATTCCCTTCAGAGAGCCACCTACATTTGCATCAACATATGCAACACACACACACACACACACACACACACACACACACACACACACACACACACCCCTACTTGAAAGCATATACACGCTTCTCTTAATCAAGAGCAAAATTTATAGGGTCTACACCTAATAGGAGCTAAGCAAGTGTTTGACACCCCCACCTCTCCCAGCGCTTGCTCTACACTCATCCCTTAGAGGAAACTAAATGACAAATAAGACTCGTTGCTTAAGTAAGATTTCTTTAAGGTGCTTGAAGATGAATCTTATGGAGGAGAAAAGATGAGGGCTGCAACAGAAATCAAAGCAAACACAGGGATGCTCAGAGACAGAATGTACTCCCCCCCCCCGCCCCCGCACCGGACTCTTGTTTTTTCCTTGGGAGGAAGAACATCTCAGAGAGGAGAGAACAGCGCTGTTATTTTTGCTGTCCTCCATTCCCATCCCGCGGTGACAAACAAGGAACGGTGGGTATGGCCGTAATACTGTTTGGAGCAGCACTGTGCTGTGCTAAAGTATTCATCATCCACTCAAGTGTGCTTGTAGAGGGACCTCAGAGGGCCTCTTACCCAGTCTCCCTCTGCAACTGCATCTCTTTCATGGTAAGCTTACCCGGGAGCCAGCCAGCCTGTTTCAACACTCCTGCCGAAATGAGGCTCTGTACTTTCTGCTCAGCCTGCCCCTGCCACTGGACAGCTGCAGGGGGTGAGGACATCATTTGGCAGAAATGAAATCTGTCTTCTCTTTAATTCCAGAATATACTAATTCTAACTGCCTGTCATATCTCCTTGAGTTATTCTAATGTTTTAAGACCGGTTCAATCTAAGCATTAATCGTCCCCCCACAATGGCAATAACAATTAGGTACCCATTGGAAAATCAGAGATTCTGATCTCCGCAGATGACTGCCATGTACTTATCTTAAGCCCTGGTTCTAATGGGTAATTTCTGATTAACCCGAGTAATGAAAATGTATCACAATAAAGGAAGATTTGTCATGCCTTGTTATCGCGTCACAAGGCCATCCTTCCAGATACCTGCCATAACGTCGGGATATTTCTACCCCAATAAAACACGGTCATGATGTGCATGGCTAATAAAAAGGAAAAAAAGCTGTGTATTAAAATATGTTGAATATGATTTGCATGAGTGGTATAAATATAAAAAAACCACCACCACCGTCACGGTCAACATCATCAACGTCGTCATCCCCTGTTTATTTGCCTTTTGAAATCCCTGCCCGGCCTTGAGGGTGGAAGGTAGATAAAGGAAGAAAGAGGTAGAAAAATCTAGCGTTTATTAAATGCTTAACATTGTTAGGTGCTGTGTTCAACACACCCCTGATGCGAGGAACCTGGGCTCAAACACCACAAGTCACTTGCAGGTCATTGGGTGGGGGGTGGACAATTAGGATCTTAACCCAGTCTGATTCCGAAGTAGGAATTCTTTACTCTTTCTATGGACTGGATAATACGACTCTGGCCCCACAGAGCCATGCTGGGTCTATATTATCGACACGCACTGGTGGTGAGACAGGCTGGGCTCAATGACTTTGCTCCACACTCAGGAGTCCTCCAGAGAGGGACTGGGCGTACAGGAACATGAAGTCCTCCTCTCTTCTGCTCGGTCACACGGCGGCCTTCACTCAGGGTGCCCACACGGCATGGTGCACAGTGCCGTGCACACTATTATGTTGCATACTGATGCAGCCTCAGAACGCTGTCACAGCCAAGCGGTGGCCAGCAAGCGGGTCTCAGGAAGGCCGCAGCACGTCCCTGGCTCTCTGGTGGAACGGGAGCAGCCAGCAGGGGTCGCCAGCACACCAGGAATTACTGCTTTCCAGGCCGGTCTCCAGCACCAAAAGGACAGGAGTGTCGCCCCCCCCCCCACCTTTGCTCTTCTCCGAAAACCTCTGCTGACCCCTCCCCTTTCCCGCCTCCTTCCCCCTCCCATCCTTTTACAGTCTGAGATTTCTAAGCACCAGCTGAGCTGCTGTTACCCCTCAAGTCTTTACTCCACCTTCCTGAACCCCAACCCAGCCAGATAAGGGACCAGGAACATGGCTCTCAGTGGCCAGAGAGCAAAGGAGGAACCTGTAGCCCCAGTCTCCCGGCTCAGCCTCGGGCAAAGGCTAATGTGGATGCCTCCTTCCTGTCACTGTTTCCCCAAACCCGGCTTGGCATCACCTACGAGACCTGGCCTTCCCCTTCTTTTTTTTTCCTTTTTTGGAGACAGGGTCTCTCTGTGTAGCCTTGGCTGTCCTGGACTAGCTTTGTAGACCAGGCTGGCCTCGAACTCACAGCCGTCTGCCTGCCTCTGACTCACGAGTGCTGAGATTAAAGGCTTAAAGGCATGTGCCACCACGGCCAGCCTGGCCTTGACCTTCTTTGTCTTGCCCTGATATCCATCTAAGGACCCAGCTTAACCCTCCTCAGACCTGCAAGGTCTTTCAGTATCCTCATTTTCTGGAGTTATCTGTGGTCACCCACTGAGGACACAGGAAGAGGACCTTGTGCTTAGCCTCAAGGGGATGGAGGGGATAGTGTCCGTTTTCTGCAGGAAGGGGACCCTGAGGAGGCTGTGTAGGCAGTTTTGGCTGCTTGCTGGGCTGGGAGGGGCTCTCCTCTGCTCTTCCCAGCTTCTCTCTCCTCCCTTGCTGTAGCAACAGTGCCCCAGCTCCCCCACCCACCTCTTTGCTGATCCCCTCCCTTCAACTCCTGGCGCCCAGTGATTGGCGGCTGCCTGCTGCAGAACAGACTAGGTTTATGGCTTTGCGGCAGCTGGGAAGAAAGCAAGGCCAGAGATAGAAAAATGGAAATCGACCAAGAAAATTGAGAACAACGAGAGAGAGAGAGAGAGACAGACAGACAGACAGACAGACAGACAGACAGAGACACAGAGACACACACACATACAGAGACAGAGAGAGAAAGAGACAGAGACAGAGATGAGACAGAGACAGAGAGACAGAGAGAGAGACAGAGAGAAACAGAGAGACAGAGACACACAGAGAGAGATAGAGACAGAGAGACAGAGAGAGAAAGAGACAGAGAGGGACAGAGAGAGAGAAAGAGACAGAGCTAGAGAGGCAGAGACAGAGACAGACAGAGGCAGAGACAGAGAAGGACAGAGAGAGAGAGAGAGAGAGACAGAGACAGAGACAGAGACAGAGACAGAAATACAGAGAGAGAGAAGAGGAAGAAAAATGTCCCCCAAGAATATTAAAATTAAAAAATAATATTAGAACATGAGAAACCAGAGTTAGTGCTGCGAGGGACCCACTGAAGCAGAGATGCTGATATCCACAGACCATGCAGAAGGGATGGAGGAAAAACAGAAAGGGTAGGATAGGGATGTGCTGAGCTTTCCAAGGCAGGCGCAGGAGCTGCCAGGAGGACCGTCCTTGTGTGTATTCAAGATCTCCAGAGATCAATTCCATGATACAGACCAGCATGGAGGATCTTGCTGTGGATCCCACTTCATCCCACAGGGTGCTGTAACTCGGCTATCGTCATGGTAGCCTCTTCCATGCACATCTTCCTGGAGTTTTAAAGCCACTGCCGAAATGCCCTCCTTGAGAGCAATTGGATTTAGTGTGGAAACATCTTGTTCCATGTTCCTTGAAATGCATAGCAAGCAGCTATGAGATCCGGAGGGGCCTGGGCATTAGGGCCTCCCTTTGTAGGCATGAGTGACTTGCAAGGTTGCTGGGTGGCCTGTCACGGCCTCGGCTCACACACACCGTTCGCACCTTATGGTTACTTCTGTGATTATGTTACCGTAGATCAGTGGCCGCCCTTCTCTGCCGTGTCTACAGAGCCTTGTTTGTGGTTATCAAGTGGGCCAGTGAATGCCCCTGGAGACATTTAAACAGGCTGGCTGACTGCCGAAGAGGGTTAATGCAAGGAATTAACTACCCCGGATGAGAAGCTGTGAATATGTCCCGAGGAGCCTTCGGGGTTTGGAGGTTCTGCGAGTCTATTTACACGGGGGTGGGGGTGGGGTGGGTGTGTGGTGGGGGGGGTGGGGGTTGAGACTGCAGCTTCTCTTGCTTCTCTCACCTGAGGGTTAAGGGACAATGTGGGAAGGACAGACTTGCAGAGCACGCACTGGGAGACAGACTCCAACAAAGAGCTTTTGTCTTCTCTTGACTTTTTGGGGGGTGGAGGGGTGGGGGTGGCAGTCTTGCATTTGCGGATGAGGGCTTAGAGCCATGAATGTTTCATCAAGGTCACATGATTAGGGAGAATGACACATCTGGGCTACAGTTGTGCATCAAGAACACAATCTGAGGCCAGGCGTGGAGGCGCACACCTTTAATCCCAGCACTCAGGAGGCAGAGGCAGGTGGATCGCTGTGAGTTCGAGGCCAGCGAGTCTACAAAGCGAGTCTAGGACGGCCAAGGCTATACAGAGAAACCCTGTCTCAAAAACAAACAAGCAAACAAAAACCACCACCAACAACAATAACAGCAAAAAGAACGCAGCCTGAGATGAGTGTGGTGACACACACCCGTATCCTAACCCCGAAAGGCTGAGGTAGGAGGGTGTCAACTCGTCAGCTACAGCGTGAGCTCCAGGCCTGAGCAACTTAGAGGGACGCTGTCTCAAAACACAAAAGTAAAGCAAACAAGCTGAAAGAATGAAGCCTTGGGTCTTCCTGCTAGCGGAGACACTGAGAGTTTGGGGTGAGTCAGAACTCGGGGAGCCGGCATGTGTAGGGCTTTAGAGACTGGGTCATTACTAGAAGTCTTTGTTTCTACCAATTTGGGAATTTCCCACAGTTACAGGAAAGAGGAAAAGGGATGGAAACGGAGGAAATAGGAGAACATATTTCCAAAATCGGGCCAATTGTGGTGTGTGTGTGCACATGTGTGTGTGCACATGTGTGTATGTGTGTGTGCACGTGTGCGCGCACGTGTGTATGTGTGTATATGTGTGTGCACATGTGTGTGCACATGTGTGTATGTGCACGTGTGTGTATGTGTGTGTGCACATGTGTGTATGTGTGTGTGCACATGTGTGTATGTGTGTCTGTTTGTGGCATGTGTCTGTGTGTGTGCTTCTGTGTGTGTGTATGTCTGTGAGTTGTGTTTGTGTCTGTGAGTCTGTATGTGTGTGTGTGCCTGCGTGTGTGCCTGTGTTTGGTGTGTTATGATAATTGGGACATATAAGACACTCATACTTATTGGGGAGCCCTCCACCACTACTGCTTTGTATTTCATTTTGATACAGGGTTTCACCAAATTGCTCCAATCTTCCTGCCTCAGGCAGGTTCCTGAGTAGCTGGGGTTGTGTGCACCACGGTTAGCTAAAATTCGCTTTTGTGAATTAAGACACCTCTGCTCTCACCTGAGTAACAAAAGACGGCATATCATAGAAGGAAGTCTCTGCCCTGGTCGTGGGCATGTGGTTCTGGGGTGCATCAGGGAGAGCTCAGGTGGCACAGTACTTGTGGAGCACACAAGAAAACCTGATTTTTATCTCCAGCACTATATAAAACCAGGTGTGGTAATGCATGTCTGTAACCCCAGTCCTCAGGGAGGCAGAGGCAGTAGGTAAGAGTGTTTGCAAGCGTGACGGCCTGGATTTGAATTCCAGCCCCAAGCAAACGGCTACACATGTCTGTAACCCCAGTAAGAGTGAACACAGGCAGATCCTGAGAGCTCACTGGCCAGCCAGCCTCACCAAAATAGCGTCTGGACCAAAACGGCATCTGGCTCAGTGAGAGACCCTGTTTCAAGGCAACAAGGGGATTGATGAAGACACTGTCCATCCTGCTCTGGGGCCTCAATACATAGTGCCCAGTACATAGTGAGCACATCTGTACACTCACACACAGATGCCATATACAACACACACACACACACACACACACACACACACACACACACACACACACACACGGGGGGGGGGGGGGGGGGGGAGGAGGGAAGGGAGGAAGGAAGGAAGAAAAGACTGCAGTCTTGGGAATGCCATGTGTTTGCCTTTCTGCTAAGGAAGACGGGGGTTGTTGGAGGTGAGACCAGCAGGCGTGGGAAGGCTAAGCATGTCCAGGCTGGGAAGAACTTACTCTGTCTGGGGACTCAGGCCAGTGCTGCATAGTAGAGAAAAAATTTTTTTCTTTTAATTATTTGGCTTTTGAGACAGGGTTTCTCCATGTAGCCTTGGACCAGGATGACCTTGAACTCACAAAGATCTGTCTGCCTCTGCCTCCTGAGGGCTGGGATTTAAGGCGCGTGCCACCATGGCCCAGCCAGTAGAAATTTAACTCTAGTTGTACACAGAATGTAAAATTTCCTAATGGCCTAATTTAAAAAGTAAAAATAATCCAGAATAACATGTTTGTCAGCTTCAGTTATAACCCCCATTAATGAATGATTTTTGTTACATTTTTGAGCGTGTGTTCTCCCAAAATGCATCATTTCAGCCTAAAGTCAGTACAACATTTTGAGACATTAATTTTTTTTTAAAGTATTAAGTCTTTGAAATCTGTTATATACTTACACACACAGCATGTCAGTGTGGACTGGCTACCGTTCAAGCATTCACTAGTGTAGTGACACTGGTTGGTGGCTTCCTTAGTGGATAGAGCAGAACTTTTATGTACTTTTAAAATGAAGGTGTGCTCTGTCTGCATGTACATACACATGCAGGCCAGTAGAGGGCATCAGATCTCACTATAGATGGTTGTGAGCCACCATGTGGTTGCTGGGAATTGAACTCAGGACCTCTGGAAGAACAGACAGTGTTCTTAACCGCTGAGCCGTCTCACCAGCCCAAGAGCAGGACTTTAAATCATTCTAGCTTTTAGGCTGAGTGGTGCCTATAGTCCCAGATGCTGGAGGGACTGAGGCAGGAAAATTACTTGAGCTCAGTAGTCTAAGGCTAACTTGGCCAAACGTAGCCAGACCCTAACTCAAAGATAAGAAAACCAGTATGTGTTACAGTAGGATGTGTTGCAGTAGGATGTGTTGCAGTAGGATGTGTTGCAGTAGGATGTGTTGCAGTAGGATGTGTTGCAGTAGGATGTGTTGTTACAGTAGGCTGTGTTGCAGTAGGATGTGTTACGGTAGGATGTGTTACGGTAGGATGTGTTGCAGTAGGATGTGTTGCAGTAGGATGTGTTGCAGTAGGATGTGTTACAGTAGGATGTGTTGCAGTAGGATGTGTTGCAGTAGGATGTGTTGCAGTAGGATGTGTTGCAGTAGGATGTGTTGCAGTAGGATGTGTTGCAGTAGGATGTGTTGCAGTAGGATGTGTTGCAGTAGGATGTGTTGCAGTAGGATGTGTTGCAGTAGGATGTGTTGCAGTAGGATGTGTTGCAGTAGGATGTGTTGCAGTAGGATGTGTTGCAGTAGGATGTGTTGCAGTAGGATGTGTTGCAGTAGGATGTGTTGCAGTAGGATGTGTTGCAGTAGGATGTGTTGCAGTAGGATGTGCTGCAGTAGGATGTGTTGCAGTAGGATGTGTTGCAGTAGGATGTGTGTTGCAGTAGGATGTGTTGCAGTAGGATGTGTTGCAGTAGGATGTGTTGCAGTAGGATGTGTTGCAGTAGGATGTGTAACACACCCTGCTGGCAGGAGGCTGGAGAATTTCTGATGTTGGGGTTCTGGACATTTTTATTTCTGCTCCTGTGTTGTTGTTGTTTTTTACTTGTTTGTTTCTTTCATTTTTGTTTGTTTGTTTGTTTGGTTGGTTTTTGAGACAGGATTTCTCTGTGTAGCCCTGACTGTCCTAGAACTCACTATGTAGACCAGGCTGGACTCGAACTTGGAGATCCGCCTGCCTCTGCTTCCTGAGTGCTGGGATTAAAGGCATGCACCACCACTGGCCAGCTCTGGTTTTTTTCTTACACTTTGGCTCAGGGGCCCTCTTTTATCTTATTACATGAACATATCATTTATCCTGTAAGTATATGTGTATGGGTCTGCATGTATGGTGCAGTTGTGGGTGTTGGAGTTGGCGCCCTTCTTTCAGCTGTGTGCACCCTGAGGGCTGGGCAGGCTTGGCGGCAGCTGCTTTAACTGCCGAGCCATTTTGCTGGGCACCGTCACTTTTTATGAGTGTGGATATATTCCCAATCCCCACAGGTCAGAACTCTATACCTACTGCAGGGGCTATGCAGCCAAGGCCACCCCAGAGCTCTCCTCAAAGTCTGTCCCTGCAGCCAGTGCCCCTGCTGTTAGTCCAGTGGCTTCCGGAAGCCATTTTCCTGGCCTTTGTGCTGGTCCTGTTTGTGCGGGACCCTTTCCTTGATTCGCCTCTCTTGAGCGACGTCCTATCGCTCTTTGGTCCTTTTCTGTCTTCTCTGTCACTTTACCTCTGACTTCCACGTTGATGGCGTCTGCTCTGTGCCTGAGTCTCTGACCTTCATCCTATGCAGGGGGCTGGATGGTCTTTCTGCATTCCTACTGACTTTACTGTCAAGGATCTTTTTTTTTTTTCCTTAGTCAGGGTCTCTCTGTGTAGCCTTGGCTGTCCTGGAACTCTCCTTGTAGACCAGGCTGGCCTCGAACTCACAGAGATTCACCTGCCTCTGCCGCCTGAGTGCTGGGATTAAAGGAGTGTGCTACTGTCAAGGATCTTAATTTCTATTTCCAGCTCCAAATCCACCTAACCAAATTGTTTACTGTGCTGCTTTCTCCTTTAGAAGGCCCCCACCCCTGCAAATAACCGGACCCCCATGAACTCAAATTGTACCAATCCATCTTTTTCTCATATATATTTTTCTATTTATATTTTTATTAATTAATTTATTCATCCACTTTGCATCCTGGTCATAGCCCCTTCCCTCCTCTCCTACCCCCCCCACCTTCCCTGCCCCTCCCCTATTCCTCAGAAAAGGGGAGCTCCTGTACCCACTCACCCCAGCTCATGTAGTTGCATTTGGACTGAGTTGTCCTCTTCCTCTGTGGCCTGGCAAGGCAGTCCCATCAGGGGGAAGTGACCGAAAGGCAGGCAACAGAGTCCAAGTCAGAGATAGCCCCCTCCGTGCCCCCCACCGCCATTAGTGGACCTACAGGAAGCCTGAGCTGCATCCAGTCCACACATGGTCCTTGGTGGGTGCTTCAGACTCCACAGGCCCCTCTGGGCCCTGGTTAGTTGGCTCTGTTGGTCTTCTTGTGGAGCTCTTGTCACCTCTAAGTCCTTTTGTCTCTGCTCCCCCCCCCCCCCGCCACTTTCCCACTAGACCCCCTATGCTTTGCCCTATGTTTGGCTGTGGGTCTCAGCATCTGGTTTGAACCGCTGCTGGGTGGAGCCCCTCAGAGGGCAACTCTGCTAGGCTCCTGCCTGCAAGCATAGCAGAATATAATACAGTCAGGGGTCGGCTCTCTCCCATGGGGTGGATCTTGGGTTGGGCCCGGCATTGGTTGGACACTCCCTCAATCTCTTCTCTATCTACCTATATTATTTATTTAGGGACTGGCATCATCAGCTACCCGGTCATTTAATACCAAAAATGTGGCATCAGCTTGATTTTTTTTCCTGCTTGCTTCTCATATCATCAGGGCCCATAAATTTTGGTCTGGATTATTATAATAGGTTTTTAGCTGGATTCCCAGCACCTTGATGACCTGGCAACAACAGAGTATATATTGCAAGAATGCAGTCCTGATTTGTTCATGTGCTTCTCCAGTGCCAACCATAGCACCTGGCACATAGTAGATATCCAAAAATAAATTTGTTGATTGAATATATGAGGAACCAGCAGCCAACCTCATACTGAGCATGCGCCTCTTAGCAGGCTTCCCTATGCCTAGATTCCTGAAGAAGTTAGGTCTTTGTGTATTTTGTTCCTTCTGCCTGCACATGCTAGGCTCACGCCTACCCATACCTTGGGGCCATGTGGGTAAGTACATGTCCTTTTTGGTCCCAGAGCATGCTGTGCATGCCTCTTCAGGTACTAGGCATGCCTACGCACAGACATATATGCAGGCAAATCACTAACACACACATACACACACACAGAAAGAGAGAGAGAGAGAGAGAGAGAGAGAGAGAGAGAGAGAGAGAGAGAGAGAGAGAGAGAGAGAGAGCCTGGTACAGTTGCACACTCCTGTAATCCTAGCATTTGGGGAGGTAGAAGCAGATAGATCTGTGAGTTCAAGGCCAGCCTGGTCTACAAAGCAAGTCCACAACAGCCAAGGCTACACAGAGAAACCCTGTCTTGGGGTAAAACAACTAAGACAGACAGACACAGAGAGAGAGAGAGAGAGAGAGAGAGAGAGAGAGAGAGAGAGAGAGAGAGAGAGAGAGAGAGAGAAAGGAGACTATCCTATCCTGATGTGGTGGTGCACATCTTTAATCTCAGCACCTGAGAGACAGAGGCAGGAAGATCTCTGAGTTCGAGGCCAGCTTGGTCTACAGAGTGAGTCCAGGACAGCTGAGGCTACACAGAGAAACCCTATCTTGAAAAAAAAATCCAAGAAAGAAAGGAAGGAAGGAAAAAGAGTGAGCTCAGCTCATTTTATTCCTTTGTTTTTGTTCTGAAATCTGTTTATTATGCATACAGCGTTCTGCCTGTAGGTCATAAGAGGGCACCAGATTCATTATAAATGGTTGTGAGCTACAATGTGGTCACTGGGAATTGAACTCAGGACCTTTGGAAGAGCAGTCGGTGCTCTTAACCTCTGAGCCATCTCTGTAGCCCTTGTTTTTGTTTTTTGAGACAGGGTTTCTCTGCATAGTCCTGGCTGTCCTGGCCTCATTTTGTAGACCAGGTTGGCCTTGAATTCACAGAGGTCCTCCTGTCTCTGCCTCTGCCAGTGCTGGGATTATAGATGTGTGTCACTGTGCCGGGTGACCATTTTATTCTTTATGTATTATCTTATATGCACAAAGTATTTTTGGTTTTTCGAGACAGGGCCTCTCTGTGTAGCCTTGGCTGTCTTGGACTCGAATTGTAGACCAGGCTGGCCTCGAACTCACAGGGATCCATCTGTCTCTGCCTCCCGAGTGCCACCACCGCCTGGCACACAAAGTATTTTTTCAATATAATTTTAAAGACTTTTTGAGGAATCATCTTTTGTGCCCATTCCTATATTACAGAGATGTATAAGCCTAGACTCTACCCTCATGACACTTACAGAGAGATGAAAACCTTGTACACATGACAATGAGCTTTGGTTTGTTTACAGTGCTGGAGATTTGACCAGAGCTTACACAAATGAGGCAAGATCCATACTGTGGGTTTAGTCCTAGCCCGTGGGCTGACCCACTGCCCTGTTCTCTTTTGTCTTTTTTTTTTTTTTTTTTTAAGGACCAGGTCTCCTCAGTTATGCTGGCCTGGACTTTGCAAACATCACCACACCTAACCTGCCCTTGGCCTTCTGAAGCAGGATTTCGTGATATGGCTCAGGCTGACCTTGAATTCAAAATTGTCCATTTCCCAGCTGCTGCGATTGCAGGCATGCGATGCTGGTGGAGTGTGTTTTTATGAACACACCACAAGCATTCTGTCTCCTTGGGATACTGAGAATTTAAGTGGTTTTGAAACATCCTTTGGGTGGACAGAAAAGACTCTGCTCAGAGTCACTCAAAAAACACATTTCTGTGAGATGGTTCTGTTCTACTGTTCCACAGGGTTCCTCAGGGCGGCTGAGGGGCGGAAAAGCACACAGGGACAGTGAATGGAGAAACCTGTGCAGGCACAGTGAGCTCCTGTAGATTGGGGCACCACAAGGTGCCCAGCTAGAATTATCCTTTGATGACAGATACTGGCAAAAGTCCCTATCTGCGGCCACCTCAGCTGGCTGTTCCTTCACCCCAGGACCTTCGGTTCTCTCACCTTCTGCATAAAGATAAGGACACATCCGTCCCACGGAGGTGGGACAGGGTGAGCTGCAGAATACCACACAAGCGGCTGCAAGTGCTTGGTGTCTGTATCAGGGGCCTGAGGAGCTGGTGGGGTTGCTTCATACAGGAGGAAGTGCTGGACGGACCTGAGAGGGCTAAAGCAGGACAGAGCTGAAGGGACAGGAAGGCGTGAGAAGGGCCCATGCCCAGGAGAGGGTACTGCCCACAGCACACAGAGCGGTCCTCACCAGTGCCTCTACCGAGGCGTATGTGTCAGTGGCTTGGTTCGGTTAGCCCTGCAGCGTTTGTGTATCCTAGAGAGCCGGCAGGGAGCAGGCAGCCTGGCCTACTCTAGGGGACCAACCTCCTGGAAGGCAGAATGCGTAGGTCCCAGGCTCTTCCCTCCCAACCTCCCCCCAGACATAAATCACAAGTGATTTCATTAAATGCGCCTCCTGCTGGGGATGTTGGCCCGTAATTCCTCTCTGATTAACCCCCACTACCCCGGCAAGTTTATAGGCCAAGAGAGGGAGGGGAAGATGGGAAGGGGGACAGGAGGGATGGGGGGAATCCCGGGCCAGTGATGGATGCCTCTGTCAGCCCAGCTCGTATTTATTAATAGTCTTAATACGGGAAGCAATAAAGGAAGAGAGGGATTCTATTAATTAAATCATTGTTATAATTAACTTTCATTAAAGGAGGATCAATAAAGAGAGGTTGAGATGGAGAGAGGAGAGAGATCCATTATCTCCAATTTCCTTGGAAAGGATTCAGGGAATGAGATGGGGTTGCTAGGAGACAGACATGAGGGGAGGAGGAAGGATGGAAGATGTCATGCAGGTGCCAGGTGCAGTAGGAGGGGGTGGACGGTGGGTTTCAGGTGAAGACAAGGAAACCTGAAGGGGATGGAAGGTGCTGGAAAGGGTGTTTGGGACAGAGGATGAGGGAGCTGTCGGTGTACGCCTGGCAGGGCACACACAGGTCCTCAACATATGCTCTATGGTGCTGTGGATGTGTGTGTCACCCAGACAGACTGTAGAGTCCTCGGAGTACATGGGGGTAGGTGGGGCGCAACGCAAGGTGGGGTAGGGATGAGACAGACCTGGCACTGCAGAGGTAGGAGCTTAGAGCTCACCTCACCGGGCAGAGCTGAAGGTGCGCGCCCCTGACAGGGGTAACACTGTCTACTGGCCCAGGGTGTAGCAGGGACGGGCATGGACGGTGGAGGTGTGAGCAGTGGGAACCGGACTCTTTCCTGCATGCCCTTTCCATCCCACCGTCAATTTGCTCCCTCTTAAAAGTGTGAGCCAGGCCAGACCCTTCTCTGAGGTGTAGCTCAGGTGGCCAGCTCATGGGAAAGCCCGGTAGGAATGTACCGATCACCCCCCTGCCTTCCACAGGGTCTAGGAATTTGAGGCCCTTGTTCTGTGGCAATGCCTCTTGATAAGGACACACTTTATGACAATAGTTACACGTATCATATAAATATATTTGTTCAAACTACAGATAAGAGGGGGGATTAGGGGGGGAGTTCTTATTGCTGTGGGAGGCCTGGACAGGGCGAGGGGAACAGGGACACCTTGGATCCCCATGCCCCCATCCCTCACAGAAGGCACAAATGCATTTTCTTTCCCATTTGAGGACTTGGGTGTGGGGTGGCATGAGACCGTATAGGACTCCTTAAAAATACAAAAACAAAACAAAACAAAACAAAACAAAAAACCCAAAAAAACCAACCCTTCCAAACTTACGACCTAAGGCTGTAGGCAAAGCTGGGGTGGGTAACAGAAAGAACCAATGTAGCCAAGAATGAAGGGCCTGATGAGGTCATGGAGCCCACGCTGCCGCCTCTGTGCAGGCCCAGGGAAAACTCAAACAAACAAACTCTGGAAAAAAAGCAGGTGGGGTGCCCCAGGAGTTGGCTTTGGGGCATCAGAAGGGAGCGGAGAGTTGAGATGTGTGTGTGTGTGTGTGTGTGTGTGTGTGTGTGTGTGTGTGTGTGTGTGTGTGTGTGTATGTGTGTGTGTGTGTGTGTGTACACACTTGGGCTAGCAGTGAATTATTCTGCTCCCACAGGGGAAAGCCTCCTCCATCCTGGTTCCTTCAAACTGTTTTCAAAGAGTAAACTCAGCTGCTGCTTCCAAGACAGCTCTCCACCTGGGACAAGGAGCCGGGAAGGTGATTGGCGTCACAAGGCAGGGTGCAGGCGTGGCTTGTAGAAACAGAACGTATGGAGCCCAGTGTGATTACAAAACTGCTTATATGTCTGCGTGTGCGTGTGCGCGCGCATCTACGTACGAGGGAGGGGTGAGATCACTCAAAGGTGAAAGGGTCCTGGGTGCTGAAAAAGAAGTGTCCATCCATGTGGTCCTCCAGGGCGTCCTTGTCACTCTCGGCAGGGAAGCGCTCCTTACAGACGGGACACTCCTTCCATGGAGGGGTGGCTGGGACCCCAGTGCTGGCCTCTGACGACAGGGAACCCACTGCAAAGCCACTAGAGAGAGATGAGGGAAATTGACAAGGTCAGGGAGCTCTGGTCTTTATTTCTATTTTTGACATAGGGCCTCACGCTGCTATGCAGCAGAGGAAGAAGACCCTGGATCCTGATTCTCCCGCCTTCCTCCCAGGGGCTCGGATTTTAGGCAGGCACCACAACGGCCAACTTCTGCTGCCCTTTGCCCTGGGGACCTCAGGGCACAAGCGCCATGTGTTCTCGTGTCTCATGTGCTGCCCTAGCCATTCTCTGGTCAAGCCTCGGCGTTTCCCACTTGTATTCTGGGCGCCTAAGGTCTTCGGGTGCCCATGTCCTCTCGCCATGAGCCCCTGCTGGTGCCTGCAGTGCAGAACCCATCCCCCACCTCCCGCTCTCCTCCCTCCGTCTCTGTCTGCTGCTTAATGAGGCTGAAAATGAGTCTGACACTGTTCTTCATCTTCCTGCTCCAGCAGAGAGAGAGATGGCAGCACTGGCCCTCTCTGTCCCAAGCCCCACTTGCTCCAGGCAGAGTTGAGGGCCAGGTGATGGCGCTCTTTTCCCTAAGGCCCTGCCCGCCTGAGACTGGAGAGCCAGGCAGAAGGCCCCACCTGATGTCTGCCTGGCCTCGGCCTCGGGCTCCTCTCCCAGAGTTCCCCAGCAGGCCAGGGGCCAGCATCCCTGGCACAGCCAGGTGGTACTTCTCCATCCCTGAGGTCTTGGTCACCTTCCTCCTCCCTGAAGACCTAGGTACCTTACCTGGCGGTTGGGGAGGGGGTAGGGGCAGGAGAGAGGGGAAGCAGGGCAGTTTGGGCTCCGCGGAAGATGATGCTAGAACAACACAGAAGCCAGTCAAAGGTAGGGAGAGCGAGAACATGACAGCCACCTAGGGCTGGCGGAGGCAGCTGACATTTCTGTCAGGCACACTGGTACCTTCTCTGGGGATTTAGGGGCAGGACATGGTGGCAGCTCACACTGACCTCCTCCCCAATTTGTGCTGCCCTCACCTGGCCATGTCATAGAACGCGCTGCCGAGCTCAGGAAGCAGGAGGTTGGCTTCTTCACCCCCACTCTGCACAGCAGCCATCAGGACCGACCTCTCGTCTTCAGCCTCCTGGCACCAAAGAGACAGGGAGTAAGTATTGGAATGGTGTTCCAAGGTAGGGACAGGTGAGGGGGCTGGTGTGGGACAGAGAGGTGGTAGAAAGAGTGAAGCAGGGACGGCTTCACTAGAAGCATTAAGGCTATTGAGCTGGGCTAAGTTTGGAGTGATTCTGTTAATATATACATATTATTATATGTATGTGTGTGTGTATACATATACATATATATATGTAGTTTGTTTGTTTGTTTTTTCAAGACAGGGTTTCTCTGTATAGCCCTGACTATTGTCCTGGGCTTGCTTTGTAGACCAGGCTGGCCTCAAACTCACATCGATCCACCTGCCTCTGCCTCCTGAGTGCTGGGACTAAAGGCGTGTGCTACCACAGCCCGGCCCAATATATATATATATTTTTTTGGAGACAATATTTCACTGTGCCGTCTTGGAGCTATGCAGACTGGCCTTGAACTCTGCCTGAGTGCTGGGTCGGAAGGCCTGTAACACCATGCCTAGCCCTGGTGGTGGACTTGAAAGGCAGAGCCTACCTCTTTCAGCCCACAGTAAGTCCTGTGTGGTGCAGGCTTTCTGCCCCAGCTTAAGGGAGACCCTCCCGCCTGCTTGCTCCTTGGCACGCAGCTATTACTACTCACTGAGTCAGAGCTGCTGGCCTCCCCTGGCCCTGAGAGGTGGGGAGCAATGGGAGCAGGCTGGTTGAGGACAACAAGAGAAGACGCCTCCCGGAGCCCAGGAGGAGAGGAGCGCAGGCTTCCGCGGTCACACAAGCCATAGGGTGGGAGCCTCATGTCCTCTGGGGACTCATCCTCTGAGTCTGTCAGGGCTGCAGGGCAGCCTAGGGGAGGGAAGGCAGATAGAGAGGAGGTCAGCCTCGGGGGTCTGAGGCCCAGGGAACGGGACGAGAGGGCCAGGCTGCTTCCAAGGTGTCATAAGATTGGAGGTGTACAGACTCAGCCCAGCAGTGGCTTCCTCATCTTCCGTGGCAGCGTCTTCCGTCCACTTCTCGTCTGCCACCTTCTCCAGGCGGGCCTCCAGCTTCCTCATGTACTCGAGTAGCTCCTGGAGTTGGGGAAGAAGAGGCAGGGGCAGGATGCCAGCCCTGATGACACTTTCACGGGGGGTGCAGGCACCCCAGGCAGACCCCAAGTAGTAGTAGCCAGCTCCCCACTGCCTGCTCTTCATTCCCTTGTGGTGTTCCCCCGACACACACACACACACACACACACACACACACACACACACACACGGTGTACAGTTCCTAAGGTCAGTTCCTTAGGTCAGTTCCTAAGAGGAGTCAGGGCCCTTTTTTAGCCTTTGTGCCTCTGAGCCAAGATGACACAGGCTTTTCAGTGCCCAAGCCCTTGACTTTGGCATCCAGGGCCCGAGAGACAGGTGAGACTCACCTGCTTCTCTGTCTGCAGCTCTGTCAGCTCTTGTTTACTCTCTAATAGCTGCACCTGAGGGGAAAATGTCATGGACCCCGGAGCCTGCGATGTACCGCCAAGAACCTGGCCCAGAAGTTAAAGTGTGGCCTCTCTGTCTTGGCGCCCCAGACTCAGGCCAAAGGCTTAGACTCTACTCTCAAATGGGCCCTAGGTAAATGTCTAAAGCCAGGGCGAGGATGTTTTGGTCATGCCAGCAGCCGCTGCGTAGCTCCCTACGTCATCCCACAAGGCCCAGGTGTGCACACTCCAGCCAAGCGTCCTCAGAGCACAGTGCTTCAGAGTCAGGACCAGGTCTGAGCCCAAGGGGCCGGGAGGCATCTCACCAGGCTAGAGTCCTTTTCTCGGGCCAGTTCGGCCCTGAGTCTGTGGCTCTGGCTCCTCTCTTCCTGGACTGTCTTCTCCAGGCGGAGGATGTCTGCACTCAGCTTCACGGTCTTGTCCTTCTCGGCCTACGATGGGACAGAGGGAGACGGGAGGGAGGTGAGGAAGAGGGAGGGAGGTGAGGAAGAGGGAGGGAGGTGAGGAAGTGGGAGGGAGGTGAGGAAGAGGGAGGGAGGTGAGGAAGAGGGAGGGAGGTGAGGAAGAGGGAGGGAGGTGAGGAAGAGGGAGGGAGGTGAGGAAGAGGGAGGGAGGTGAGGAAGAGGGAGGGAGGTGAGGAAGAGGGAGGGAGGTGAGGAAGAGGGAGGGAGGTGAGGAAGAGGGAGGGAGGTGAGGAAGAGGGAGGGAGGTGAGGAAGAGGGAGGGAGGTGAGGAAGAGGGAGGGAGGTGAGGAAGAGGGAGGGAGGTGAGGAAGAGGGAGGGAGGTGAGGAAGAGGGAGGGAGGTGAGGAAGAGGGAGGGAGGTGAGGAAGAGGGAGGGAGGTGAGGAAGAGGGAGGGAGGTGAGGAAGAGGGAGGGAGGTGAGGAAGAGGGAGGGAGGTGAGGAAGAGGGAGGGAGGTGAGGAAGAGGGAGGGAGGTGAGGAAGAGGGAGGGAGGTGAGGAAGAGGGAGGGAGGTGAGGAAGAGGGAGGGAGGTGAGGAAGAGGGAGGGAGGTGAGGAAGAGGGAGGGAGGTGAGGAAGAGGGAGGGAGGTGAGGAAGAGGGAGGGAGGTGAGGAAGAGGGAGGGAGGTGAGGAAGAGGGAGGGAGGTGAGGAAGTAGCAAGGAGCCAGGGAAGCAGCACTGCCCTCGCTGGGTTCCCCCTTCTGTCTGGAGGACTACATTGTTTCTGAGCAATTTCCTCATTCCCAGCACCCGACAGCAGCGTGGGCACCATGGTGGGGCCTGGGGCCATGACAGCAAATGCTCTACAGCAAGCATGGCGGCGGGACTCCCTGCCGGGCTGGCTCGTGTCTGGAAAGCGAAGAGCACCTGCAGGCCCTGCAGCAGCCCTGCCCGCTCCGTGCTCCACTGGCTTTTCTCCTCCTTCACGTGCAGGCTGAGCTCGGCCAGGCGGCTGCTGACTTCCGCCACCTCCAGGCGGCTGCGGTGGAGCTCAGCGATGGTTCGGTCTCTGGCTCCTGCTGCGCTGGCCAACTCCTCCCCGAGGAGGGCAGCTTTCTGTTGGCTCGAGGCTGCAAGTTCCTGGACCCCTCGGAGCTGCTCTTTCAGGGGCTCCAGCTCAGCCTCCAGAGAAAAAGGACAGAGATCAGACCGCTCAGGCTCCCTGTGACCCACGGAGCAGCCTCCTCAGGGCCCAGGCTGTGCTGTTCACCTTTGCCTCTTTTCTCTGGACACCCAGATGTGTCTAGACTACTGGGCCTCCGCTTCACTCACCACTCTCTGCTGGGCCTGGCCCAGGGTGTCCTTCATGTGGGCCACCTTGTCCTTCAGCCGCTGGACCTGAGCACCTTGCTCTTCTTGCCGGCCCTTGGCCTCCTGCAGCTCTATGTTTAAGCGGCAGTTCTCACCCTGCAGCATTTGCAACTCGGCCTGGTGGAAGTGGAAAGAAGCAGCGGGGGTGGGGTGGGGTGGGGTGGGGGTGGGGTGGAGGGGGGGTGGGGGGGGTGGCTGGGCAGCAGGAGCCGGCTGCCTTCCTGTCCGTTGAGATCAGAGGGCAAGGTCTGTTCCTTAGACTCAACGAAACCCTCTCTTCCTGGCTCCTCACTCACAGCCTGGGGTCTTACACTGAGGCACCCCACATCCCACTTTTCCTTTAAGTCAAAATAGTCTGAATGGCCCCTGAAGTGCAGACCGCCTCCTCTCCCCCTCCTGCCCTCCCTTTCCCCTCAGTCTCCGCCTCTACTCCTTCTCCCCGTCAGACTATGTAGCTGGTCCAGACTCCTCCTCCTGCTTCTGTCACCTGCATGCTGAGACTACAGGCGCATGCTGAGACTACAGGCGCATGCTGAGACTACAGGCGCATGCTGAGACTACAGGCGCAGGCTTCATTTCCTGAGGTGCCTGCCATCCTGTCTGCTGCACTGAGCACTTCTCAGTGCACCTCATGAACACTTGGGTGCTGCGCTCGGCTCTCCTCTCTCCCTAGCAGTTCACGGAACAAAGTGATGGCTTTCCCACTCTCCATCCATCACAGCCATCCTCTCTTTTCTCTCACTGCCCTGTACAACCGCACTACCCGGGGCGTGGCTGTCCTTGTGGGCTGCCTGGATAGTGCGGTAACTAGTTATTTTCTACCAGGCAGGCCTCATTCTGTAGACCAGGCTGGCCTCAAACTCACAGAAAATCGCCTGCCTCTGCCTCCTCAGTGCTGGGATTAAAGGCCTGCGCCCCCAACACCACCTGGCTCTCAGTACAGTTCTTTTAGCGTGTGTCCCCACCTGAACTTCACCAGCACTTCTCACTGCTTAGAGAAAAAGGTTCAACTCCAGATCCTCCACAAAAAGGTACACACCTTGTCTCAAACTGCACACACGTGCGCCTCAGCCCCTCCAGTACTGTGGTTCAATTTTACAGAAGCTCAGGGCTACGGTTTTGCAGATATCATATTTGCATTCCTTCTTCTTTCTTTCTTTTTTTTTTTTTTTTAGCCTTGCTCAACACTGAGCTACAATCTCAGCTCTAAACTTGTTCTAAATTATTAAAAATTGTTTTTAAAAACACATCAGCACATACGTGAACACACTGGAAACACAATTCACTGACGTGTGCTTTTAGGTTAATTCGGTTTTGTAACCTTCAGAATAAAATTTCTTCTGTTTTATCAAACTGAAGAGTAAACCAAAGTTGTAAGACTGTTATCATTTGCCACCTTCTGTCTGCAATGCCAGGTGCTCAGGGTTTGAACTTCTTCCTGCTTTCCTACCTACACAGTCTCAGTCTAGGCTGGCCTTGAACACAAAATCCTTCTGCCTCAGCCTCCTGAGTGCGTGTGTGCATGAGCCCTTGTAGACCAGAGGCTGGCCTTGTCTTCCTCACTTGCTCTCTATTGGTCACTGGCTGGACTGGCCGGCCAGCAAGGGTCAGGGGTCCTCATGCCAGCATTACCCGTGTGCACTCTGACTGCTGTGCTGTGGGGGACACAGGGCTCCTCTACGCGTGCACCCTCCTGTGTGCCCAGCACTCAGAGGGACTCAGTGAACATGAGCTGCACAGCTAAAGCAGCCCCCTACGCGGTCTCTTACCTCGCTCTGCTCCTTGTCGGCCTGGGCCTCCTTCAGCTGCGCCAGGAGCCTCTCCTGTTCCCGCGTCAGGGCCTTCACTGTGTCTCGAACCCTGAGCATGAGATGACAGTGTTGGGCTGGAACACTCTGACCTCTGAGCTGTGCTCCTCTAGAGCACAACCACAAACTGTTTTCCTCTCCTTTTCCTTCTTTCTTTCTTTTTTTTTTTTGAGACGGGTCTCTCTGTGTATCCCTGGCTGCCCTGAAACTCACTATGTAGACCAGGCTGGCCTTGAACTTGGAGACCCACCTGCCCGTGGCTCCAGAGTGCTGAATTAAAGGTGTGGGCCATCGTGCCAGGCTTCTTTCCTGTTTACGTGTCACTATACAGGACGCTCTACCAGTGGCTCCCTGCTTCCACTCAATCAAGAGATGAAAATCCAGTCTTTGAACAGCAGTGGGCAGTCACTACTGACCTAAGCGGTAGGTCAGGAGGAGGCCACAGCAAATGTGTGCGGGGGATCTTCATGAAGCCCATCAAAGCCTAATGATGCTGACACTTGAATTTCCTACTATTTTCATTATCATAAAATCTTCTTCTTATCTGACAGTTTCAGCCACCGAATCTTGTAAAAACAGGTGGTAGGCTAGAGGAGGCCCGGTCAGTGCGCTGCCGGTCCAGACGCCTTTGAGAACACAGGCATCCTGTACTGACCAGGGCAAGGCTAGCACCCTGAGAAGCAACCTTGGATCACTTCACTCACTGGCACGAGACTGGGCAGAACTTCTCTTTCCTTTACAAGGATTTTTTTTTATGTCTACCAAGGCTGAAGTAAATGATGTTCTGCAATGAATGAAGGGACTGCAGCACTGACCTTGGTAAAGAAGCTGAAAGACAAGCCTGAGCACTGTCAATATTTATGCTATTTGATAGAAATAATCCTGATGAGCCGGGCGTGGTGGTGCACGCCTTTAATCCCAGCACTCGGGAGGCAGAGGCAGGCGGATCGCTGTGAGTTCGAGGCCAGCCTGGTCTACAAAGTGAGTCCAGGACAGCCAGGGCTACACAGAGAGACCCTGTCTTGAAAAACCAAACCAAACCAAAACAAAACAAAAAGAAGAAGAAAAAAGAAATAACTCTGATAACTATGATTTTTCTCTCCCAACCTTTTTTTTAAGAATACAGACTTTTTACACAGCCCAGGCTGCTCTATAACTCACTCTGTAGCCCAGGCTGGTCTATAGTTCAGTATGTAGCTCAGGCATGCCCGTAATACCAGCACTCTGGGAAGCAGAGGCAGGTGGATGGATGGGAGTTTGAGGCCAGCCTGGTCTGTAGAGTGAGTTCCAGAACAGCCAGAGCTATGTAGTAAGACTCTGTTTTTAAAAAACAAAACAAAACCTCCCTCCAAAAAACCAAAAACAGGGCTGGAGAGATGGCTCAGAGGTTAAGAGCACTGCCTGCTCCTCTAAAGGTCCTGAGTTCAATTCCCAGCAACCACATGGTGGCTCACAACCATCTATAATGTGATCTAATGCTTTTTTTCTGGCCTGCAGGTATACATGCAGGCAGAGCACTGTACACATAATAATAAATAAATCTTTAAAAACAACAACAACATCCGGGCGTGGTGGCGCACGCCTTTAATCCCAGCACTCGGGGGGGCAGAGGCAGGTGGATCGCTGTGAGTTTGAGGCCAGCCTGGCCTACAAAGCGGGTCCAGGCCAGCCAAGGCTACACAGAGAAACCCTGTATCGAAAAACCAAAAAAACCCAAACCTGGATCACCAGCTCCAACATCTCTCTCTCTCTCTTTTTTTTTAATAGGGCCGGGACTGAAGCCAGGGCCTTGCACACACTCAGAAGGTGCTCCTGTCACTGTGCTGTGACAATCAGCATTTCCAATAGCAAGAACAGAACCCAAATCTTTTCCTATGCTTTAAATATATAATTTACTTACTTAATGCACATATATACATCCTTACTTATATGACTATACAGTGTGAAGTCTGGGTATATATATATATAGTCCCAGGCTAGATTCAAGTGAAGTTCTTGTCTCAGCTGCCGCAGTAGCTGGGAATATGGATGTGCATCATCCTGTAGTGAAGTCTGAAATCAGTCTTTTTATCTTGTGTTGAATGTTCTACTCAACTTCTCGATATTCCAGAACTAGCTCTGCTTAGCCTACTCCACACAATAAACAGCAATGCATCTCTTTGAAGGTGAGGAGCATAGCCTTAGGAGAGACATCTGAAGCTGGCAGAAGGAAACTCCTGTAACTAGCATACCCTACATGAGCTATAAAGGGCAGAGGAGGCGGCGGGGAGGCGCCCATACCTGTCCAGCTCCACCTCCTTCATCAGCACCTTGTCGCTGATGGCCTGGATGTCACCCTCTAACTCCAGGATCCGGGCCACATGCTCTCCCTTCTGCTGGCTCAGGATGTCCCTCTCTCCTGTGAGCTCTCCGTGGGACCGGGACAGCCCCTGGGAAGGAAGACGGGCAGATGGTGAGGGCTTAGTGTTATATCTCCGCCTTTGTCCTCGGAACTGCTGAGTGGAGACACTGCTACCTGGGAGTACTGCATTATGCCAGTGTCCCCAGCCCCACAGAACCGAGTCTGATGACCAGTCGGGGGCACACCTCTTACCACGTAAGGTTAGCCTCACCCGTCACCCTTAAGCCTTATTTGCTAGATGCAGGGATCACTTTAAACAGTCACTGGCATCTTTCCTTTCTCCTCTTTGCTGGGTCTAGGCCCCGCGCGACTCCCACCTTGTACTGCTCTGTGAGCTCCGAATGCTGCTGCCTGGCAGTGGCCAGAGCTGCCTCCAGCTCCTGCACGCGGCTCCTCAGCTCTGTCACCTGATCCTCCAACTGCAGCTTCTGCTGCAGCAGGTCGTCCCGTTCCTGCCGGCTCTCATCCAGCTGGTTCTGCAGGGCAGGGCAAGGGGTGTGCTTGTGAGGCGCCACTCCAGACCCATCGTGGGGTAGAGAAACCAAGTGGGCCCGGCCATGGCTCTCTCCTGACTGTCAGCCCAGGCCTGGCACCTCCTCTGACAGGGCAGCGTGACAAGGGGGAGCCTCTAAGTTTACTCTGTCTTGATGCAGTTTGGGTAAATCTGCAACGCAGTTTTTACTAGTCGGACCACTGGACTCCTCGGCTGTGAGGTTGAAATGAGAATAATCAATGTAAAAAGAGAATGGCAGGCGGCAGCTTGCATTATCTCCCACTTACGTAGGTACAAGCATCTTCCTGTCATGTTGATCCACGGACTTATCAGGCCTGGGTTCTGGAAGGCAGCGGTTTGTCCAAGTCACCACGGAGCTACTGACTCTCAGCTTCTGAGCAACTTTTCACCCCGCTGGAGAGTGAGCTGCCTCCCCCTGCCCCTCACCTGCCCTCAGGCTCTCTTTCTAGTGTCTGCCTTTGCTCTTAAGACTCTTTTCTGGCCAGTGGAAATATTTATAGAAGGCACATTTTTAAGTTTTCTAGAATCCATTTTAATAAGAAAATCTGGGGCTGGAGAGATGATGGCTCAGAGGTTAAGAGCACTGACTGCTTTTTCGAAGGTCCTGAGTTCAACTCCCAGCAACCACATGGTGGCTCACAACCATCTATAATGTGATCTGATGCCCTCTTCTGGTGTGCAGGTGTACATGCAGGCAGAGCACTATATACATAATAAATAAATCTTAAAAAAGAAAAAAAAATCTCACGCTGGAGAAACATCTCAGTCTTGCAGAAGATTGGAGTTTACGCTACAGCTACATCCAGTGTCCCACAATCACCCATAACTCCAGATCCAGAGTATTCTATGACACTCCACTCTGGCCTCTGTATGCACCTGTCTGTACACATCCCTGGGCTGGGGAAGGCAACTGAGGGAGGCAGTTAGGAGTATCATGGCCGGGTCAGCGCGACGGCTCGTTAGATAAAGGCACTTATTTGGAAACTGCTTGGAATCCTTTGGGGCCTACACAGCAGGAGAGAGCCAACTCCCACAAGTTGACTTCTGATCTACACATGTGTTATGGCATGTATGCACCCACATACATGCACGATATACACATACCCAGACATGTATATATAAATAAGCAAATGTTAAAATACTGAGTGTTCAAGCATGATTACACTTCAAATTGGATTGGTGTCGCCCAAAGCGCCAAAGAGCCACATGCGGTTAAGCTCCTCTGGTACCGATGGGACAGTTCACCGGCCTGCTGTACCGTGCTAGAGGCAGCTCTTGGCATCCCTTCCTCCCTGCGTTCCCTGGGGCAGTTTCTCCTTAGGACTCAGGGCAAGCAGTGGCCCTCTGAGCAGGCGGCCTCAGTTCTGGGAACCTTGGTAACACTGGCCTACGATGATGCTTTCCTGTCCTGTGTCTGTGTCTAGTGATGGCTGAGAGCTGACCGTTGGCCCCTGGCCCAGGAACAAGTCTGCCATAGGTTTCTTACCTGAAGCACAGTGGCCTTAGGGACAACCAACAGGATGTCAGAGCCTCCGTCGGCCTCCTCCAGCGTCACCAGCTCATCCATGGGCCTCGGCTCTCGGAACTGGAATGGTGGGCTCTGCCCGCACACCCGGCCCTGGCGGTTCACATACCGGAACTGGTAGAGTTGGGCTCCTGGTTTGGGCAGGTAGCTGGCTGTGGGGAAGAATAGCCCAGAACCCCAGTATGATCTCTGGCTCTTCCTATTGGGTGAGGAAAAGTGTCACCGTGTTACCTGCTGTCCACTCCCCTGCAGCTGGTCCTTGGGATACGTCTTCCTCCTAGCCACCCGACTCACACTCCCTCCTCACCACGCTGGCTCTCGCTGCCGCTTACTGAGTGCCGACACGCACCTCGCACTGCACTGTTAACAGTGTTCCCCGGATCATTGTAAACCCCTATATTGTTCCTACAAGAGGGGACCCTATTTTAACTCACCCGGTCAATGCCAAATAGCTTAGGAAGCAGGGAACTGAGACTAGAACCCAGCTCTTTCAGACTATCATGTCCACCTTTTCTGATGATACACAGTTTCCTCGCCCCATACTGGGGTAAACAAGTGGGATTAACACCCTCTAATTCCATCCTTCTTACAATACTCTGCAAGTCCCTGAGTATCAGGTGCTAACCCTAGGATACTGTGTTGAACCCTGTTGGATACAGTCCCACAAGTCTTTTTCTCTTTCTTTCTTTCTTTCTTTCTTTCTTTTTTTTTTTTTAAGACATGGTCTGGCATGTTGCTCAGGCCGCCACTAATATCCTGGGTTCAGGTTATCCTCTAGCCCCAGACTCCTCAGTGGCTGGGATGACACTGGAGTCCCATTAGGCCTAGCAATTAAGAGTTAAGTACAAAGCTGGGTGGTGGTGGCCGCACATGCCTTTAATCCCAGTACTTGGAAAGCAAAGACAGATGGATCTCTGTGAGTTCGAGGCCAGCCTGGTCTACAGAGCAAGTTCCAGGACAGCTAAGGCTACACAGAGAAAGCCCGTCTAGAAAAACCAAAAAACAAACAAACAAACAAAGCATTCATATGCCTGCTAGCCCACCACTTTCCCCCAAACCACCACTTCTTTGGTTCCTCCATCCCAGTTTCCCATCTGACTTTATACCTTGGAATTGAACACTGGCATGGGTGGGGGAACCGTCAGTTGTACTTTCTGGCACTGAGGACCATACAAACGTGTGATAATCCCGAACACAAGCAGCTTCCACCTGAGGGGGGGGGGGAAGAGGGAGAGAGGGAGAGAGGGAGAGAGGGAGAGAGGGAGAGAGAGAGAGAGAGAGAGAGAGAGAGAGAGAGATGACGACAGAGTTACTATTTATGAGTAACGGGAGGGTCTGCAGGACTGAGCAAATGGTACCACGGATGCTGGGAGCCAGGAGCTGGAGGACATTATGCTAGCAGGAGAGAGAATGGCTGAGAGACAGAGATGAGCTTTATTCAGATGCCTCTGGCATCCGTGTCATCTTTATCCCTATCTACCAAGCTGAGAAGCCAAGGACCAGTCACTCCTCACATTCTAGCCAACCTGTGTCCCATAAGCCTGCACCCGGAGGAGAGTCTAGAGATACCTTGAAAATGCCAACCCAGTCACTGGCGCTGGGCATGGTGCCTGGAGGCAGAGTGTAGTGACATTCCACCTTGGTATTGGGGACGTAGGTACGGGCCACGTTCAGGAAGCTGACTCCACCCCGGGACGGTGCCCGGCTTAGTGATGACTCTTCCATTCTGCCCTCAAGATGTCGACTGCCCTATGAAAGAAAGTGTTGACAGACTTAACTCCCTCTGTTCTGCTTCCTCCCTGAACCGTGTGCAGCCACCCACAGTCCCTGTCCCTGCCCAACTGGCTAAGTCTCAGTCTCTCAGTCTCTCCTTTTCATTACAACATCCTTGGGAGTTCCAGATTCTCTTGGCTTCCCAGGGCACTCCTCTGTGCCTTCTGGCTCTGGAACTCAAAACCCAACTGATGTGTGGGCCTCTCCCAGTTTGAGCAGGTCTCCCTTACAGACGCCTAAGCTTGCTGACCTACTGTACCCAGGGAAGACTCCAAAATCAACTGAGCTCTGATGATGGCAAGAGTCTTCAGAGGAGAAGATGGTCCAGGGACCAGCAGCCTAAGCCTGGATCCTCTGCTCTCAGTATACCTGTCTGTGAGTTGTCTATCCCGGTCAACTCTAGGCAAACAGAAGGAAGCAAGCTTTGCCTCTCCTCCAAGAACTAGAGAAGGGGAGGATGATGGGATAGACAGGTTCTGTCCCTCAACTTCTATTCCAGGAAGTCAGAAAGTCTGGAGGTGGCACTTCGAGGGTGGAGTGAAATCTTTAGCAGGAAGGTGGTGGTGTGGGGAGATGGAACGCGGGGGCCTGGAGCCAGGAAAGCCCCACCCTTAGGCAGGGGACAGGTTAGAAACAGGGTAAGTCAGGGGCCCTGAGAAGGAGAAATGCACATTCGATGTTGAAAAAAAGCAGAGAGCTCAACAGGGAACTCCATTTCCCCCCCACATCTTGCCCTGAGCAGAGCTAGAAACCTAATGGTTTGTCTGGGTGCTAACAAAGCTCTAGTGTCTCCTCCCCGTTCCTTCTGGCTCCTCTTAGCCTCAGTCCTGTGTCTAAATCGTGCCCTATGCTTGGGTTAGAGGCAGGAGATTCACAGATAGGGGAGTTGGAAGGGAGGTCCCCGAGTTAGCTAGGGAAGAGTTAACTGGAAAATATGGGGTAGGTGAGGATAGGTAACAGTCACAGCAACCAACCTCGCTACAGTATGGGGGGCTGGAGAGATGGCTCAGTGGTTAAGAGCATTGTCTGTTATTCCAAAGGACCTGGGTTCAATTCCCAGCACCCACACGCCAGCTCACAACTCTTTAACTCTAGTCCCAGGGGATTTGGCAGAGTCACATAAAATTTAAAAAAAAAAAAAAGAGTACAGCATAGGGGGTTGTATAGCTGGGTGGGTAAGGGTGCTTGCCACTAAACCTGACAGCTCGAGTTCAACCACCAGGATTCACATGGTGGGAGGAGGAAACAGCCTTCCACAAATTGTCCTCTGACTTCTGTACACCTGCACACACACACACACACACACACACACACACACACACACACACCACGCGCCCATGCACACATGAGAAATAAAAAAATTAAATCATACTAGTTCTAAGATAAATAAGAACAAAGTATGATGTACACGTTTGAAAATGTCATAATGAAACTCACTGTATGTTAACTTAAAAATAAAAATAAAGGCCATCTCAGTCGAAGGCTACACTGCAGCCCTCTCCTCTCCGGCCCACAAATCTGCTTCCTGTGTCAGCTGCAGCTGATGTATCCAATCAGCCATCACCACAAGTCATATGCACGCCCCCAAACAGCACAAGCCCACACCAGGCTGAGACGGTGGGGGAGGAACTTTAAAAGAAATTAGACACCCCGTTGAGACCGAAAGGTGGGCCAGCGATGCAAAAGGGAACAATTTCTTCCCTGAAAAGAGACTGGACTGAGTGAGCTATTTCAATGTCTTCCCTTTACCCCCCACCCCCGTCCCCCACCCCATCTCTGAAAACTCTCTCGTTATATTTACTCCATGTTTTGTTCAGATACAACTCCTCTGAGGGTAGAGTGAGTGTGAACTGCCTCCCAAGTCCTACGGGGCCGAGAAACCCGGAACCCCTCCTTCCCCACAAAGAAAATCCGTAACAGCTGCAAACAGTCTCCGTCAAAGTCCTGGGCACCTAAAGTGTATGTGGTCGGACACCGATGCTAGGATGCTGTGTGTGTGTGTGTGCGCACGTGCGTGTGTGCGTGCATGCATGCCTGTGTGTGTGCGCTTGTGTGTGTGTGTGTGCGCGCCTGTGTGCGTGTGTGTGTGCGCCTGTGTGTGTGTGTGTGCTTGTGTGCGCGCCTGTGTGCGCGTGTGTGTGCCTGTGTGCGTGTGTGTGTGTGCGCCTGTGTGCGTGTGTGTGAGTGCATGCCTGTGTGTGTGCGCGCGCTTGTGTGTGTGTGTGCGTGTGTGTGAGTGCATGCCTGTGTGCGTGTGTGTGTGCTTGTGTGCGCGTGTGTGTGCCTGTGTGTGTGTGTGTGTGTGCGCGCGCGTGTGTCCTCTCCACTGCGGGGCTCTCAGTGTTTTGGCATTCCACAAGTTGGAAGTTTCCCCCTCAGGGATTCAGCGCAGTAAAGGCCTAACTAAGAAGGTCCTACTAGGGCAAAGACTTGCCTGGGAAAGATTAAGCAAATATTTCAGTCCCGTCAAGCTGCCATAAGTGGATCGAGCTTTACAGAGAAGGCCTCGCAAGAAACTGAGGACGACGACGCGGGGGCTACCCCTCAAGGCCGCCCCCCCTGAAACCAACAACACCCTGAAACGTGGGGGCGGCTTTCTTCAGTGCACGCGCCTGCGGCCGTCTTCCACAGTCCTCACGGACTAGCCGTTCGTAGGCTGAGAAGCGGGCTGACCACCCCCGCGTAAGCCCACCCTCAGCTAGGCCAAGTTTCTTACCCTACAGACGGATCAGCTGTTCCCCCTCACCTTTCACCAACAACAAAAACAGCACTCCGACTACAGGAGGGGAGGGGAAGAGTGACGCGAGAGCTTCTGGGGCGTGTGGTTCTTTTGTGACTTGACACCGCCCAGTTCTCGGCCTCTAGAACTACACGTCCCAGGAGGGTGCGCGTGAGGGGCGGGGAAGAGGGCGGTGAGGCTGTGGTGGACTCGGCGTGGCATCCTGGGAGTTGTAGTTCTCACTTCCGTGCGGGTCCAGGAGGGTGTGGCCACCAAAGGACTTCACGGCCCATGATTCCTCAAGAAAGGGCGGGCTGATATATCTAGTGGAGGTTGCTGGTTCACAACGTGCCTAGTGAGAGCTTGAACGCGTTCTGCACAGCTGTTTTCAGAGGGGCGGAACGCTCCCAGCACAGCCTTCTCGTTCGCCTTTACAAGATAGGCCGTAGTGTTATATCCACTTACAAAAAAACAAAACAAGCAAACAAACAAAAAACTCGTTTAAGGATCACTGTAGTTTCAAGGCTGGTTCCAAGCTATGAGCTACCCACGCCCCTTTCCCCCAGCTGGTCACTATGTTGGGGACAGGGAATCACAGTGGTGGCAGTGGTTATTTATTTTTAGCGTGTTCTGACCTCAGGGTCGACATATCTTGTAAAAGTGTCACATCTTACTATTTTGTTCTAGCTTGAGAAGATGTCTTTGCCAAGGAGTCTGATAAAAATTCACACACCCGCACTCGAGACCCCTGGAGTGGCTCTGGGTCTTGGAAGAGGGTTCGTTGCCTGAGGTGGTCAGGAGCTTGGCATAATGCCGGACCTGCCTCAGCTCACAAGCTGCTTACAGTGGCTTGTTTGCCCAAGCCTTTTAACTGGCTTAAATTAATTAGAGTAGCAATACAAGTTGTTGCTGTGTGTTTTATTTAGGATAGGTGAAAGATGCACGTTGCTCCCACACTCCCAAATCACGGAAGGACTTGGAGCGATCCTTACCCCTGTGGGCGGCCTCCAACCTCGGAGGAGTTCAAAGTTCGTTTCCCTGTCTCTTTATTAAAAGGATTAAGCGAGAGGCGTAGTGGTGGACAGCTGCAATCCTAGCAGCTGACAGAGCAGAAGGAACCTGGAGATTTTGATGCCAATGAGGGCTACAAAGGAGACCCTGTCTCACAAATAAATAAGTTACATTCTAAGGATTGCTGTCTTCTTTCTAGGTGCCTATTTTTTATTATCTGCTGCAGTGGGCTCTGGCAACTCTGCCTCTCCCATGTTTTTTCGTGGTTTATTTTATTTTATTTTTTCCCCTTTCCTTTTTTTTAAAAGACAGAATAAGGTATTTGGTGCTCTCCTTGTGTGCCTTTCATTTGATGATATCCAAGCACTAAGCCACCGGGCTGCACAAACATTAAGGTGACATGTCTGTGTCATTAGTCAGGATTTATGAGTTAGGGCGCAAGCTTCTGGATGGGGAGATGGCTCAAGGTCCTGCGATGAGCCATGGGTGAAGTCTGTCCAAAGACTCACGTCTCAAATGTCGCTAACATTTGTATTTTCTCATTCTCACTTCCATCAGAATGGAAGTCCGTAAAACCTCAGTCCAAAGTAGTGCTAAAAATAACGACTTCCATGTTTAGGGTGCTTACAGTGTGTTTAAAGAGCCAGACAGCGTAGGCCCTGTTTTACATACGATGGGAGTGAGCCTCAGACTGCTGAGTAACTCCACCGGGTTAATTCAGCTAGTAAGTGGCAGAGTCAGGGCTCGGGCTTCAGCGGTCAGCACACACGCTGTTAGTGTGGTTTAAAATCTGTTGTTGTGAGGAGCCGTGCTGTTAGTCAGGGGATAAATATTCACTGAGCTTTGATGTGCTCAGGGAGGGCGCGTGGCCACGGGGAGCATCATTGCGTTGGTATGTGTCAGTACTGTGCTGGGTGTCCCATACATTTCATTGAGAATAAATATAGAACCGAAGGTTATATTTGATTCAGTTAGTTTGTCGAGACGGGAACCGGGAAGAAAAAGCTTACTTTAGGATTGAAGCCAAGATTCAGAAATAGGCCTGGGCGAGGGTCATCAGAGCCTAGAGAGGTATTCAAACAACATATTAGTTTCAACTTAACAACACACACACACACACACACACACACACACACACACCAAGAACAAAAGTGTATGAGGCACTAGATTTGATCTCTGCCACTGCATGGAGTGGAGCATGGTGGCACACACTCAAAATCAACTTGGAGGTAGAGGCAGGATTATTAGGCATTCAAGGTCATCCTTAGCTACGCTCGGTCTTCGGTCTGGGAGCCAGTTTTCGCTGTAGGAGACCTCATCTTAGCAGAACCAAACAGAACAGAACTGGGCTGGGCGAGGTGGCTGCTCATCAGGCTAAAGCGTTGGTCAAACAATCCTAAGGGTCTGAGCACAGTCCCTGGAGCCATTTTATTTATTTATTTATTTAAAGATTTATTTATTATGTATACAATGTTCTGCCTGCATGTGTGCACCTGCAGGCCAGAAGAGGGCAACAGACCTCATTATAGGTGGTTGTGAGCCACCATGGTTGCTGGGAATTGAACTCAGGACCTCTGGAAGAGCAGCCAGTGCTCTTAACCACTGAGCCATCTCTCCAGCCCCGGAGCCATTTTAAAAAGGTGAATGAGCCAGCAGGCAGCTGTATCCAGCACCTCCATGTCAAGGTGGTCGGTGGACACGGGGTGGGTGGGGGGATGCTGAACGTTGTCTTCTAACCTCCACATGTAACAGTGGCATGCAGGCCACCTTACACACACACACACACACACACACACACACACACACACACACAGAGAACAAACAAACAAACAAAAATTCAAATGTGGCCTGGAAAATGCCTCAGTGGTTAAGAGCACTTGCTGCTCTTCCAGAGGACCAGGTTCTGTTTCCAGCAACCCCGTGACACCTCACAACTGACTGTAACTACAGTTCCAGGGGATTAATGCCCCCTTCTGACCCCTGTCAGTTCCGGCACACACACGTGACCCACATACATAAACACAGGGAAAACAGTCATACACATAAAATAAGAAAAAATTTTAAAATAAAAAGCAGGGGGGCGTAGCATGATGACGCATGCCTTTAATCCCAGAATTTAGGGAGGCAGAGGCAGGCGGATCTCTGTGAGTTCCAGGACAGCCTGGTCTACAAAGCAAGTGCAGGACAGGCAAGGCTGCACAGAGAAACCCTGTCTCAGAAAACAAAACAGAACAAAACAACTCAAGGGGCTGGAGAGATGACTCGGGGATTAAGAGCACTGACTGGGCCGGGCATGGTGGTGCACACCTTTAATCCCAGCACTCGGGAGGCAGAGGCAGGTGGATCGCTGTGAGTTTGAGGCCAGCCTGGTCTACAAAGGGAGTCCAGGACAGCCAAGGCTACACAGAGAAACCCTGTCTCAAAAAAAAAAAAAAAAAAAAAAAAGCACTGGCTGCTCTTCCAGAGGACTAGGGTCTGTTTCTCACCTAACTACTGTCTGCAACTCTAGGTCCTGGGGGGATCTTACACCTTCTTCTGGCTTCCTAGGGTATCAGGCACTCATGTGGTACACAGACATACATGTAGACAAAAATACCCATACACATAAATAATAAATATAAACCTTTTTAAAAATTAAAAAACAGGGCTGGAGAGATGGCTCAGAGGTTAAGAGCACTGACTGCTTTTCCGAAGGTCCTGAGTTCAACTCCCAGCAACCAGATGGTGGCTCATAACCATCTGTAATGTGATCTGATGCCCTCTTCTGGCCTGTGGGTGTACATGCAGGCAGAACACTGTATACGTAATAATAAATAAATCTTTGAAAAAATTAAGAAACAATACCAAGGAAAACATTTTGAGGGATATTTTTCATGGCTGCTTCTGGACTTGCTACAGATGACCTTAAGGTCAGTGACCTTGAAACCATGTATTAGTCAGGCCCATAAATACAGCTACTGGGGAACTAAGGCAGAGGGCTCACAAGTTCAGAGCCTGAACTCAAGTCCAGCCTGAGCAACTTAGTGAAACTCTGTCTCCAAAGAAAAAAGGAAAAAGTGCTGTAGCTATAGCTCGGTGGTAGAGCACTTGCCTAGGGGGTTGCATCGTCAGAAAAACTCACTTGAAGATAATGGAGTCTCAGGACAAAAGGAATATGGTTCCCCGAGCCACTATTAACCAGGGCCGTGCTTTGAGACTTTACTTGACATTGATTTTCTATTTTCTTACAAGACTAAAGATTTTGGATCTATTTTTTGTAGAAGCAAATATTTTCTTTTGTTGTTGTTGTTGTTGTTTGTGTGTTTGTTTTTGTTTTTCCGAGACAGGGTTTCTCTGTGTAGCCTTGGCTGTCCTAGACTCACTTTGTAGGCCAGGCTGGCCTCAAACTCACAGTGATCCACCTGCCTCTGCCTCCCGAGTGCTGGGATTGAAAGGCATGTGCCACCACACCTGAAAGTCCTGAGTTCAATTCCCAGCACCCGTATGGTGGCTCACAATCATATATAATGTGATCTGATGCCTTCTTCTGGCCTGCAGGCATACATGCAGACAGAGCACTTATATACATAAAATCTTGAAAACAGAGACAGCCACAGTGAAAATAGATAATCTAGTGACCCCAAGCCCAATCTTGGGGTTCTGAAGTATATACAGGAAAAGGGGTGAAGGATAAATACACATCACTAAGTCCTGGTCAATCCTGCCCACCATCACTGTCTGGCTCCAGTCTGTCCTGCCAATTGATCTGACAACGGGTCAGAACTGAGTGAAACTGTTTTCTGGGAGGCAAGCTCCCCCATCAGGCTTCCTTTCCCAGCAGGCGACCCCTGGAGAAATTCCGATTTGTTAGGGCCTTAGAGCCATTGTCCCAGGAGTCTGATGGTTAGAGAGAGGAGCCCAGGGCTCTGTAAAGCTTCTGGATGGTTACTGGATTTTCAAGGCTGGCTTGGGCTGCAGAGTGAGTTTAAAGACAGCCTGAGACTACAAAATGAAATTCTATCTTAGAGGGAGAGAGAGAGAGAGAGAGAGAGAGAGAGCGAGAGAGAGAGAGAGAGAGAGAGAGAGAGAGAGAGAGAGAGGGACAGAGACAGAGACACAGAGACACAGAGACAGAGACAGAGACAGAGACAGAGACAGACAGAGACAGTTAGAGAGAGAGAAAGAAAAAAGAAAAAGGGATAAAAGAAAACACAGGGAAGGGTGGTTAAGAACACTGGCAAAGGTCCTGAGTTCAATTCCCAGCACCCACACGGCAGCTCACAGCTGTCTGATGCAGTCTTCTGGTGTGCAGATATACACGGGGACAAAAGTACCTATATACATAAAATATATACATAAATAAATCTTTAAGCTGGGTGTGGTGGCGCATGCCTATAATCCCAGAACTTGGGAGGCAGAGGCAGGTGGATCACTGTGAGTTTGAGGCCAGCCTGGTCTACAGTGGGAGTCCAAGGCAGCTGAGGCTACACAGAGAAACCCTGTCTTGAAAAACCAGGAAGAAAGAAAGAAAAGGAAGGAATGAAGGAGGGAAGGAAGCAAGCGAGCAGGCACAGGGGAACGGCCTTCTCAGATGTTGCAGGGGCTGATGCTTCCTGGGGATTAGAAAAGCATTGGCATGATGTTTTGTGACAGGGTCTTACTGTGCTGCCCAGGACTTGATCTTCAACTTTTGGCCTCAAGTTACTATCCTTTCTCAGTCTTCCACGTCACTGGGGACACAGACACAAAGTTCAGTTCCAAGTCTGAGCCTTTCAGACATCTGTTTATTTTGTGTATTGGTTTTATTTGTAGACAGGGTCTCCTCTAATTCAGGCTAGCCCAGAACTCACTACGTATTAAAGATGACCTTGAACTCACCGTGTGGCCGAGGATAACCTTGAACTCCTGCTCTTCTGCCTCAGCTTCCTGTGCCGAGTGCCCCTTGGACAGCACTGGACTATTGTCTAATGTCCTCTTTCTTTGGTCTAGTATTACTAGTTGTTCCTGCTGTTGGGATAAAATAACCCTATAAAAACAACTTGAGGAAGAAAGGATGTCTCTTCGTTTATAATTCTAGGGGCTGTCCATCACGGGGTGGGTAGGTAAGGGGTAGGGAGGTTATGGTGAAGTCAGCAGGCAGAACGTGGCGACGCTTGACCTCCCCCTCCCTTCCTCCTCCTCCTCCTCCTCCTTCTTCTCTCTCTCTCTCTCTCTCTCTCTCTCTCTCTCTCTCTCTCTCTCTAATACTGCCCACCCCCATCCCCACCCCCACCCCCACAGCCCATAGAATGCTGTTAACCACACTTACGGAGTATCCGTCTCCTTCACTTAAGCTGATATAGAGTGTCCCTTCACAGGTGCGTCCAGAGCCTAAGCCAATCTGTCTGTGAGAGTATTGGTCATCACAACTCTTCACCATTTACATGGCTGGGGGAGGGTGTGAAATCCCCAGTGGCTGCGGCCTGCAGCTCTTCCTCCCTCTACACACCAGGACTGCCGCTAGCATCAGTCAGTTCTCCCATCTCTGTCCTCGCCTAACCTGAAGGTGAGTTTGCTTGGCTTACAGTTTTGGAGGCAGAAGATTGCATAGCCCCTTGGGTTGCTCCTTCTAAAGGGGCCTAGTGGTAGATTGCAGATGGCGGTAAGCGAGAGCCAGAGCCAGAGCCAGAGAGGGAGAGGTCACGGCATAAGTCAGGACGCACGGAACCATGGTACTCGAGCTGCCAGGTTGACCTGAGTTCCCATGAGAACTACCTTAGCCCCTTCCGAGGGCAACCGCAGGGCCCAAGGACCTCCTAGTGGTCCCCACCTTTTAGAGTTTGCATATAGCCTCCTCCTGGGTGCCAGCTTCCTACTGTGAGCACTTTGGGGGACAACCTCCACCCAAGTAAATAGACATTGCTAGTTGTGGCAGAAATGCAGCTCTGTAGTCTCAGAAGGCAGAACCACCATGAGTTCAAGGCCAGCCTCAGCTCTTGAGCAAGAGAGACCCTGTCAAACAAATTACCTCAGCCAGCTTTCAGCAACGAGGAGCAAGATGCAGCTTTGATGATCGTCTATTCATTCTCATTATTTGTGTCTATTTATTGAGTTTATTTTTTATGTGTATGTGTGTGTGGATGTTTCCATGTGGGTGCGTGCGTGCATGGTGTGTGTGTGTGTGTGTGTGTGTCTGTCTGTCTGTCTGTCTTCCCTGATTGCTCTCCATTTATATATTGAGGCAGGCTGTCCTACTTTAACCTGGCATTCATCTAGTCTAGCTAGCTACTCACCCCTGTGATTCCCTGTCTTTGTTTCCCAAGTGCTGGGGTTACAGGCGGGCTGCACTCTGACCTGGCATTTGCACGGGAGTCAGGGCCGTGCCTTACCTGCTGATCTCACCGGATCCCTTAATCAGCACTACGGACTGACTGACGGGGAAGAACAGCCTGTGACATTTGGAATTCTCTAACTCCAAAGACCTTTCACATCCTTAGCCTTGCTTGATTGCCACATTAGTGCAATAATACTATCTTTTTTTTTTTTTCTTAAAGTGGGTAATGAAACTTCTGCCTCATACCTGCTAGGTAAGCGTTAGTTACATCAGCAGCTCTTGATGTGATTTTTATCAACGAAGAAATCAACGCTCAGAGACATCGATAATTCTGATCAGAGTCACATAGCTTATATGAAACGTGTGCCAAGAATTTCTAGTCTCCAGTGATCCTGTGTACCTGCTTGAATCACAGAGCAGGAGGCAAACTGTGGCTCAGTGGCCACCAGCCTAGTCAAAGAAAACAAAACAACAACAACAACAACAAAAACCCAGCAAGCCCTGTCTCAATGAAGTACAGCAGGGAAAGAGAGAGAGCAGGAGGGTGGGGGCATAGTGGCGCACACCTTTAATCCCAGCACTCGGGAAGCAGAGGCAGGCAGATTGCTGTGAGTTCAAGGCCAGCCTGGTCTACAATGCAACTCCAGGACAGCCAAGGATACACAGAGAAACCCTGTCTCGAAAACCCTAAAATAAATAAATAAATTAATTAATTTTAAAAAAAAAGAGAGAGAGAGAGAGCAAGAGACCCAGCACCTTCCTCCCATCTCTTTGCAACACACATGCACAGACCACACACACAGCGACACAAAACACAAGTTGAAACGAGGGGTGGGCTTGGTGCTGGGAGAGCAGCCATAGGGAAGACTTGTGTGTGGTTTGTAGGTGTTAGTGCCAAGAGTGATGGGGTGGGCATCACGGGCAACAGCTGTGCTTCTCAATTGTGCAGAGCGCTTGCCCACTGGCTGGATTACCCTTCTGGTGTCAGCCTCTGCCCACACAGAGGAATCATCTCTACTTTATACTCCTGCTGCACCCCACAACCCCTAGGTTGGACAGAGCCCTCTGGAAAGAAAGGAGCTGGCTGCCTTCCTTCCTGTGTGGCTGAGGGCCATTCCTTTCCTGCCTGGGACAGAGTTGGGGATGGAGGCGGAGGCCCAGCCTCGGCTGTCTGCCCCAGGGGCCCAGGCTTGCGTGGTAATGCTCTCAGCACGTGCTCACTCACATCCTTCTGGGTTAGTGATTTTTTGCATAGCTCTGAGCAACCCACCTGAGAAATAATTTAAAAGGGGAAAGGTCTACTTTGGCTCATAGCTTCAGAGGGTTTCATTTGTAATTGCTTGGCCCTGTGGGATTTTGGGGAGAACATTACTGGGATGGGACCGTGTGGTGGGGGATCTAGGCATAACCTTCAAAGGCATGCCACCAGTGACCCCCTTCCTTCATCTAGGACCCAGTGTCCCTACCACCTTCCCCAAGTAATACCACCCACTGTGGACCAGAACTCAACACAGGCGCCTATGTGGGGGCAGGGGTGAGGAGGGCATGTTCCAATGATAACAGTTTAAATCCCACTGTCTCTGTGTCCTCTCTCTCTCTCTCTCTCTCTCTCTCTCTCTCTCTCTCTCTCTCTCTCTCTCTCTCTCTTCTCTCTCTCTCTCTCTCTCTCTCTCTCTCTCTCTCTCTCTCTCTCTCTCTCTCTCCAGCACAGATTGTGTGGCATTTTGGAGGGTGGAGAGCCTGGGCACCCAGCCCACCACTTCCCGCCCCAATCTGGCCCTGGGCACAGGCCACACGGTGCTGGCCATCAGCCTGGCCGGCCGCCCATCTATTATGGTTTCAGCTGCTGGGCTGGCACACTGACCAAAGGAGCCAGTCCTGCCCTCCCTCAGCCCTGTTGCCGGGGCAGAAGCGGCAATCTAATGAGGCCGTGCTGGGCAGGGGTGGGAGGTGGTACACGAGTGAGAACTTAGCGTGGGGAAGGGTTAGTTATGTCCCAGCAGGTGTGTCCAACCTAAGGCTGCATGTGGCAGATGGCTGCTAGGGCTGTAGCCCAACACAAAACCAAAAACTTAGCTGAAACCTTCTGATAAATTTTTTGTGATTTTTTGGTTGTTGTTGAGACAGGGTTTCTCTGTGTACCCTTGACTATCCTGGACTCGCTTTGTAGACCAGGCTGGCCTCGAACTCACAGTGATCTGCCTGCCTCTGCCTCCCGAGTGCTGGGATGAAAGGCGTGTGCCCCTACTGCCCGGCCTGATTTTTTTTTTTTAAAAGAACTTGACTGTGAGGTTTCTAAGCATGAACTTGGTAGATGACAGTGTCATGTTGCAAAGCGCTGCAGCATTGCCAGGCTGCAAGTCTCAGAGGACAAGCAGCTGCTGAGCTGCTGACTGAGGCCGGGGACTAGAGAGAGGGTGTAGCTCCCCACGGAGCCTTCTTGTCTCCTCTCCTTCTTCAGGGTCTGTGCAACGTACGTTGGTTAAGCACACCTCACACTGGTGGGCGTGTTTCCAGGGGAGGTGTAGAAGATCTCTCCACGGTGAGATAGACGTACGGCTGTGTCCGGGATGTGAAGGAGGAGACTGCTGTTAGTGTATGGAAGAGTGGGCATTTGCTGAGCATGGCCCTCGTCCGCCCCGGCACAAGCCCACTTTATCTGCTACGTGGGCACTCCACCCACCCCGGTTATGGAGAACCACGGCTGTCTCTTCCGATGGCGGCTTATCCTCTGGAGACGGCGCGGGCTGGTGCTGTGTGGGGTGTGGGCCGTACTTTGTCATTACATCCGTGTGCTCTGTATGTTCAAATGTGTGAATCCCCTGAAGAGATGCTGGGTGGGGAGGGGAGGGGGGGCGGGAAGCCCGAAAAAGATAGGGAATTTATGAGGCGCTTTTGTCGGGAGACAGTCGTAATGAAGAAAATTCAATTTTCTGCAGCTCGGAGAGTCAATATGTTAAATCTCGGAGAAGCTGCGGAGTGACAGCAGAATGGCAGAGTCAATGGGACGTGTGTGGGAGGGAAGCTGTCGGCCTGTGTCTGTGGCGGGCTGCCTCCTCTCCATACCCTTGAACTGAAGGTGGGGGGCAGGATGGTACCAGATACACGAGTGCTTGGAAGCACCCTGTTCTGCACAGCCTGGCAGCTGTCTTCTCACACCTGCTTTTCCTAATGAGAAAAGCTACCATTTCCCAGTTCAGTTCTGTTCTAGCACCAGCTTGCAAGGTAGTCCTCTTCTCCTCCTTTTTTTTTGGGGGGGGGTTTGTTTGTTTCTTTGTTTTTTCGAGACAGAATTTCTCTGTGTATCCTTGGCTGTCCTGGACTCACTTTGTAGACCAGGCTGGCCTTGAACTCCCAGCGATCCTCCTGCCTCTTGCCTCCCGAGTGTTGGGATTGAAAGGCGTGTGCCACCGCTGCCCGGCTTCCTCCTCCTCCTCCTTTTCTCCTCGTTTCTTTGAGGCAGGGTTTCTCTTTGTAACCCTGGGTGTCCTGGAACTCACTACGTACACCAGGCTGGCCCGGGACCCCCAGAGTTATGCCTGCCTTCTGCATGCACCACTACCACCTTGTAGTACAGCCTAGCCAGTGCTCTGCCTCGATGCAGCTACCAACTTCCTAACCTAGAATCACGAATGGAAACATTTCCTTCGTTCTCACTCTTCATCAGCATCTCCTTGGCTGGCCTCCTATTTCCAAGCAAAATTCAACTTTCCGCATCCCGTCTTCGCCCTCTTTTCTGCTTCCTGTTCCAGAACGCAGCACAGAAAGAGCTGGGGGTGGGGGGTGGGGGGCCCAGGCATCCTCAGTGAGCCCAGTGTCACCAGGAGCTGTGATTAGCCGAGCTGCTGGCTGTGTAATTGGCATGTGCCCGCGTCCCCGGGGTCTGGTGTGTTAACGGCGGGTCCCCGTGGTGAGTAACGAGATCTGGGCCCATGGCTGGTTGCACACTCTAATTAATTAGTGCTCCTCTGGTGTGGAGGAATGAGGGGAAGCTGAGGGAGGCCACTTGGGGGCGTCTCAAAGTGAGTCTGGATGTTCCGAGCCCAGACGTCCCAGAAGCCCGAGGGAAAGGGAGCCACCACCCCAGAGTGGGGCAGTTGGGTGTGAGTAGCCTGGGTGCAAAGAGGCCGGCCTCCCACTGGTGGTCCGTGCTTGGCCCAAGTGTAGGGCGTGGAGGAGCAGGGCTCCCTGCCCCTGCAGCCTCAGTCCTGTTTGTTCACGCCTGCCTCACACTAGGCTCAGGGACTTTTGCACTCTGGCTTCCCGGCTCTGCCTACCCCTTGTACACATGTGGACTCTCGGCTCTTAGGGTGACTTTCCAATTCAGAGGCCTCTCCTTCAGCCCTGCTGTGGCTTGAACCCAGAGCCTTGCCATGCTAGGCAAGCATTCTACCATCGGTCTACAGTGGCAGCCATTAGATTATAGGACAGGCTCTCACCCTGGGGCCCAGCCAGTCTTTGAAGTTTACATTCTCCTGTGTGAGCCTCCCAAGTGCACCACCATGTCTGGGTTGGTCTTTAAAAAAACAAAACAAAACAACAAAAAAAACCTGACATCTTGGGGGAATACAACGGAAAACTTCAAGTAGGGAGCAGGGAGAAGGTTGGGAGGGCGCCTTCTCCTCATGGCCCCACCCCTACAGTATGATCATAAGTATTACAGCAGCAAGAAAGATTAAGGTGAGAAGTGTGAAAAAACTTCCGGCAAGCAGAAGGGCTCCACTTGCGTACTAAGGCAGAAGTCTATGCCTGACGCCTCGAGGGACTAGGGTGGTCGACCAGGCACCATTCCCATCCCCCTCACGGAGCTCTTCCTTTTAACGCTGAAATCGAGCAAGGTGTGTGGGGCGGGGAGAGTGGGGTTGGGAAACTAGAGAAAACCCGCAGAATTGGAGATGAGGCTGCAGCAGGCGCTCTGCCTTCCATGTGGCGGCACGAACCCCGGTCCCGCGCCCGGTAATTGCTAAATTACCCACCATCTGCTCGGCTCTCAGACATAAATTATCTGCGAGGAGAAAAGCCACAGAGGCGGTGTACTCCCCCCCTCTCCCCGCCCGCCCAACCCGCGAGAGGAGCCGAGGGTGGGCTTAGGCAGGCCGGGCCTTGGTCCTGCGGAAGGGGCAGCAGTCCAAGGGCACTAGGAGGGTCCCTCGGGGCGGGGCGCGATGGACCGGGTCCGACATGGGCAGGCCTCTCAGTGGGCGGGGCACTCCCCGTGGCACCCACGAAGAGGCGGGGCCAGTGTGGTGGGCGGGGCTTATCCAAGGTGGGCGCACAACGCGTGGCTGGTTTTGGGGGCGCCACTCTTCTCTACCCAAATTCCAGGCCGTGGCCCCTGGTGTCTCTCCAGCTGTCGCTAAAATAGCTGTCCCAGGGCTGGGCAGGAGAGTGGGGGGACAGGCCGAGGGCGTGAGCAGGACCTCGCCCTTGGGACAGGACGTAGAAATGACAGGGCTGCAGGTGGCAGCGGTGCAGAGTTGTAAGGAAGGGAAGGTGGGCAGCTGGGAGATGGAGTTGGTGCAGGAGGAACAGGCACAGGAGAGCCGAGATGAGCACTCAGGGATGTCAGTGAGGCCCATGGACATGGAGAGCCTAGGAGGGTCGGAAAGCCGAGAGAGCACACAGTATGGAGAGCCCAGGCCTGAGGGAATGTGGGGAGCCCAGGGTGCACCAGGGAAACAAGGGTGCCTTGGACGGTTCCAGGAAGGTGGCATCTCCTGACCCATCCACTGCTCCCAGGCTAGGGCCTGGCTCTCTGGAGCTGAGGAGTCAGGGGTCCCACCAGACCTCCAGGCACCTGCAGGGTGTGCCCACGGGGTGGGGGACGGGCGGGTGACTCCCAGCTCCGCGCAGGACAGAGTGGGGTTTGTGCGGCGCGCGATTGTTTAGTATTCATGGGGCGACGCAATCTCTCCCACATCTGCTTAGCACAGCAAGTCCTGTCATATAACTGTCTCCCGCACTGTCTGTCCATAAAGAATGTCTCGGAATTGGTGTAATTCAGAGAAATTAATGACGACTTTCTGCGGGACGGCTCCCTGGGGGATGATTAACACTTCATCGTCCATCTGATGCGCGGGGCCCAGCGCTCCATCGCGAACATTTGGGCCGTGGCCAGCCGCATTAAAGGTTATTACGGAAAACGCGACCTGCAAACGGGCGAGAGGCATGATGGACCAGGGGCGGGGGATGGGGGGACCCGGGGAGCCCATCGGAGCTGGCCAAGTCCGAGATCAAGTTTCCTGAGGTGTGCTCATCTGAGAGGTCTGATGCCGAAGGAGAATGGGTTTCTGTTTCAGACTATAAAGGACCGGAAGGGAATTGGGGATCTGCTAGGCCCAACCTTACCTCAGAGCTGGGGAAGGGAGTGGGGGATGCACTGCTAATGGAGGCGTTCCTTGTCTTTTACTTCTCACAGCATCATTAGGTGAGTTTTATTAACAGTCGGTGTAACCGAGTCTCGGAGATGTGTCTAAGGTAGTACAGCGTATGAAGACACCAAGGCAGAATTTGAACTCAAGACTCTTAATTCCTAGGCCGGGCGTGGTAGCATTCGCCTTTAGTCCGAGCACTTGGGAAGCAGAGGCAGGTGGATCGCTGTGAGTTCGAAGCCAGCTTGGTCTACAATGTGAGTCCAGGACAGCCAAGGCTACACAGAGAAACCCTGTCTCGAGGGGAAAAAAAAAAGTCTTAATTCCTGAGATCTTAACCTTTTCCATCACACCCTGGGGCAGCCTTATTAAGTGTCTTTCTCAACTTCCTGCACAGAGGGTGGTAGCTAAGTGCTCAAAAGTGTTTGGCCGATGAGTGCAGGAATTACTTATGCAGGCTCCACCTCCTCTGCTCTGGACCAGAGATGTGAAGACTCTGGTGGCAGGAAATGGTGCTGGGATGGCACTGAGGGTCTAGGGTCATGGCTTCCTACAGGTTCCCTGTGCAGTCTCAGCCTCTAGAGAGGGTTCTGGTCCTCAGTCTGTAGGAAGGGGTGCAGGCAGGCACGCACACAGCTCTGGTGAACGTGAGAGTGCAAGTGTGTGTGTGCATGCACATGTCAGCCAAGGTAGGAGTGGGTATGTCTTGCACATGTGTGAGAAAACATATGAGCGACTATCAACTTCTTTTTTTTTTTAAACTATTTTATTTGCATTGGTGTTTTGCTGTGAGAGGGTGTTGGATCCTCTGAAACTGGAGTCAAAGACAGTTGTGAACTGCCATGTGGATGCTGGGAATTGAACTCAGGACTTCTGGAAGAGCAGACAGTGCTTTTTTTTTTTTTTGGTTGTTGTTTTTTTGAGACAGGGTTTCTCTGTGTAGCCTTGGCTGTCCTGGACTCCCTTTTGTAGACCAGGCTGGCCTTGAACTCACAGCGCTCCACCTGCCTCTGCCTCCTGAGTGCTGGGAGTAAAGGTGTGCTCTTAACCACTGAGCCATCTCTCCAGCCCTGAGGCTATCAACTTCTAAGTAGTCTGCCCCTCCCAGCTTTTGGCTCGTCCCACCCTGTTTTACAGTGCAGGGTCCCCAGTTTTTGTCTGTGCTCTTAATACTCTGGAGCATCATGCCCAATGCAAACTCCTCTCACTGGCTTTGCCGAGGAGCTCAAAGCCGTTTGTGGCTTCCTGGGAACCCTAACACAGACCGTGTCTGCATTCTCACCGAACTGCACGTGGGTGGAGGTTTCCAGGCCACTTGTGCTGAGTTCTTCCTTGAGTCTAACCTCAAATCGTCCTGCTTCTCTGGGAATGCCCAGTAGGAGCCAAGCGAGTTGTGTGAAATGGGAACTTTGCAACCACCTCCTTCCCACTTCCAGGATGGGCGTAGTTCCTTCTGGTTCCGGGGGCGAGTCTGGAGTATAGGGGCTAATGGTGGTAATTACCTTTAAAAAGTACCAGTAATGCTCTGTGCAGCTAAAAAAAAACAACTACTTTTATTATTTACTATGTGTGTGTGCTGGGGGTTTGGGGCTTGGTGAGTACATATGCCATCGTGTGTGTATGTTGTGTATATGTGTGTGCCTGTGTGTGTGTGTGTGTGTGTGTGTGTGTAGCATGTGCATGCAGGTTCTATCTGGGAGCTGGTTCTCTTCTTCCACCTTGTGGGTTCTGGGATTGAACTCAGGTCATCAGACTTGGCGACAAGTTCCCATGATGTCGGAACTATCTAGTTTGTCCTCTCTCTGTAATTAAATCTAGACGTTTGTGGGGGCAGGGTGAAAGCCTAGTGGATGGAAGAGGGCCTTGGGAGGAGGGGCATGGACCAACAGTGGTCCATCCTCGTAATAGACAAGGGCTGGTTTCCTCACACACACTGTCCTTCATGGGTGGGGCTGTCCCTGCTTCCTGGTCTAGGACTCCCGCAGCCCCTATCATCCAGTCCCGGGGTCCTGGTACCCACCACAAGTTTTGCTTCGATTCCTCATCTTCGTGTTTGGACGCCTGTATGACGTCTTGGCTTCACATCCTAGCAGTCAGTCCTCTCCTTCCTCCTACTCCTAGACTCCCGCAGGTAAACCATCTTCTCCCTCCTCTTCCTCCAAACTGACCCTCTGCCTTTTACAATACAATGCCCCATAGCCCCCTCCTCTGGAAAGCCTTCTGGGATGTCAAGATCCCAACCCACCCTCTCCTTTGTAAGCTGCTGTGTAGCTACTCGGGCTGTTTCTTGTCAACCCTTTCGTCCCCAGTTGTGTACCTGCGCACCCTGGCCACAGCGAATATTGTCCCGCTGTGGGTTTGCCTCTTCCGGGACCTCTGGCTCTTGGTCAGCTCTACAGCTGAGAGCCACGCCCATTGGCCTGGTCTGTCTGGTGCTTTGGAGGTGGTGGTGAAGTCCTTTCACCCTCTTGAGTTTACTTTTGGGTTAGGACTCAGCCCTAGGCACTGCTGTGCTCTGGCCCTGGTCACAGGTCTTTGCTGCCTTGCCGGTATTGTTCAGCTTGGACCAGCAGCTACCCACCTGGACCAAGCCTTTACCGCGATTTTACTCTCCCCTCTTTCTCCCTCGCCATCTCACCACCCTACCGAGTCATTGCAGAACTAAGCCCCCTTCCTGAGACTGGTCCAGCCTAGCAACGGATGCCACGAGGTTAGCGTAGATCTGAGCAGCCGAGGGCGAAGGTTTGGCCGCCACCTAGCGGCAGATGGTGAGCACCGCAGGGTTGGGGTCCCTGTTTGTGTGTGACCGCATCCTGAGTGCTGTCCTCAGATTTCCCAGAAGGCTTCTCAGCAAATCCATAAATTCCTACCTGAGAGGGAGTGAGAACTTCAGGGAAAGCCAAATAGCAGGGACACTTCTAGAAGAACCCAACCTCCCTAAGTAACTGAAACGGAAGCAAGAGTGGAGGTGTGACCTCAAAGCACATTTGGTTACTTGATGGACACCGCTGCACAGTCGGCTCCTTTCCGGGCTCACACCTTGGACGGGAGCTTTACCACTGAGCTACTTCCCCAGATCTTTTGCTTTGTTAACATTTTTGAGGCAGTCTCACTAAACAGCCTAGGCTGACTGCGAACTCCTTCTGTAGCTCAGGCCGGCCTTGAACTTTTGACTGTCCCGCCTCAGCCTCTAGAAGCCAAGATTACACATACCTGTCCCACAAGACTCCGCTTTGAATAGAGGTTCCACCCCCCACCCCATCCCCAAAGCTGATGACACCCTGTGTCAGCGTGTGTCGCATTTTCTCCAGTCTCCTATTCCCACCACACTCAATGAGTCTTTCCAGAAATCTAAGTTCCGTTGCCTTCCTCCTCTGACCTGGGCGGTGTCTCCCAGCAACCGGAAGGGGAGAAAGCCCCATGCAGAGCCACAGGTGGGAAGACAGGGAGGGAGGTTTTGAAGCAGGACTACTCTGCCCCCAGTTTTCTTCCCGGCCTGCTTGGGCAGAGTCACGGAAGCTAGGGAAGAGAACCCCAGAGTCCTGATCGACACGTTGTTTCCCCTTCCCCTTCCCTCTGTCGAGTGGGGTGGGAGGTGCTTCTCTGCGTTCTTTCTGTCTCAGCCTCTCTTTGCTCTTCCGGAATCCCAGGCCCCGAGGCTCCCATGGTGGCTCGTGATTTTTCTCAACACCATCATCTTGGGCCCGGTCCTCTTCCAGGAGAACCAAGGTGTCCAGGGTCCTCCCAGCCACTGACCCTGCTTCCGGGGGGCACTTCTCAGAAATCCCTGCTCTGGCTCTAAAGGCCGATGTCCTCCCTCTAAAGAGTGAATCCTCCCTGTGAGGTACGGAGGGGAGTCCTCCCCTGCAGCCTTTGCTGCTGCTGGCCTCACCGAGCTAAATTAAAAAGCAATGTTCTGTGCGTGGCTCCAGCCCTGTGGAGCTTGACTCCAGCAGAAGACAATTACCAGCCCCTGCATCTCCCTCTCGCCTTGGCCGCCTTATAATTTTTTCCGCGGCTGCCTGGTATGCAACATTTATGTTTTTAATAACACCGGAATGGCTTTGACCTTGGGAATTCATAGCAGAATGGGGCATCGTGAGCTGCCCCAACGTGACGGTGACCAGTGTGTCTCAGTCCCTCCCAGGACGGAGGTTCTGGGGCCGCCTAGATTCTGGGGAGATGCATGGGGGGGGGGGGGAGACGTGGGCAGAATCTGAGAAACTAGAGTGGACCCAGAGATAGATGGGGGCAGGCAGGATGAGGAATTTTGAGAGGTTGGGTGCCCCCCTTCATGAGGAAAGTCTCAAGTGTGTGTGTGTGTGTGTGTGGTGCTGTGGGGAGAATCCATTGGCTCACAAGTAACTATCCCAACAACAGGTCTCATTTGTCCTCTGCCTCACTTTCTCTTTAACTTTTCTTTTTTTCCGAGACAGGGTTTCTCTGTGTAGCCTTGGCTGTCCTAGAGTCGCTTTGTAGACCAGGCTGGCCTCAAACTCACAGTGATCCACCTGCTTCTGCTTCTGAGTGCTGGGATTAAAGGCATGTGCCACCACGCCTGGCTTCTCTTTAGCTCTTTAATTTCATGAACATTGGAAGCTTGGAGGGTTAGCCAGAACTTTCCAGTAGAGGGTATGGGCATCAGATCTTCTGTGGGAATCTCCTGAGGGCAGCAAGAAGAATGGGGGGAGGGGTCTGGAGAGCGAGGGGGCAGGCAAGGGGCTGAGAGACAACCTCCTCAGGAAGACAGCTATGACACCTCCACACCCTGCTCCCCTCAGGAAGACAGCTGTGACACTTACATGCCCTGCCCCCCCACCCCCAAGTATACAGCACCTGAACAGGATTTCCTTACACCTTCAAAGAGCCCTGGGGATAATGAAAAGCTTGCTCAAAGAAAGTGCAGATCAGTGAGTAGGAAGGCAGGGCATATAGATGAATGGTACCCAGGCAGCATTAGCGGCTGTATCTCTGTGCCCCAGGCCAAAGGTCCTGTATGAATGTTAGTGGAAGATAGCTCTTTGGTTCCGACTTAAAAAAAAAAAAAGATGTATTTATTTATTATGTATACAGTATTCTGCCCGAATATATGCCAGCATGCCAGAAGAGGGCACCAGATCTCATTATAGATGGTTGTGAGCCACCATGTGGTTGCTGAGAGTTGAACTCAGGACCTTTGGAAGAGCAGCCAGTGCTCTTAACCTCTGAGCCATCTCTCCAGCACCTGGTTCTGACTTTTAAAAGTCATCAGTAACTGTAGTGTATGGGTTTAATTCTGGAGTGGTGGTGTCTGGCACCATGTGGGAAGACCCTACCTCCCTGCTCTAGAACCAAGAAATCCTGCTCTAGTCATGCGCTTGGACTCTAGGGCGTGCCATTCTTTGAGCTGAGGTGTAGGCCCAATTACCTACACTGGGGTGTCCTTTGCTGCCCTTGAGGGAAGAGCCACAGGATCTTTGTATATCTGCGGCTCAAGAGCACAGCTCTAGGGCTTTAGCCCCGGGTGGGATGGAAGGGAGATGCTGAGGTAGGTGATGGCTTTTCAAGGTCTGGAGAATCTGAGAAGGCATGCTGGTGGATAGAGGTGTGTAAAGGTTTTCTCAGATTCGGAAACTCATAGATCCATGCTCAGTCCCTCAAGTTTAGTGACCTGGCCTCTACGTGCCCCGAGCCCGTCCCTGGCCTGCTGGGAGCCCTGTTCTTTGCCGCCCTCCCGTGGCCGCTTGGTCCTTCGCAGGTCGCGGCTGAAAAGTCTGTTCAACTCCGCAGAGCTGCCTCCCTCGCCCCCTGGTGGAAAATTCTTACATTACAAGAAGCGATCTAGGCTTTCTAACTGCGTTTGTGTTTTCCTGTCTGTTTCTCCAGAGTCTGGAGACATCCACCGCCCTTTTCGCAGCTCCTCAGATATGACCTTCCATACTTTTGCCAGAACCTTGTCTTGCACTGTGGAGAAAAGGGGTTGAGAACGAGTGGGTGTGTGTGTGGGCATCTCTCTCCTTCCTTTGGGTACACACACACACACACACACACACACACACACACACACACACACACACACCCAGCCAGCTTCCTGGGTGGGCTTTTTCAAGAAAGATATCAGGGTCTGGTGACATTTCTGGAGAACATGGATATGAAGCATGGAGCCTGCCCCAGCTCCCTCCAAGGGGCACCTGAGCTCAGCCTGTCACCGTCCACAGAGAGATGGATTGGCAGGCGCGGCAAGGCAAGAGACAAGGATGATGGAGGGAGATGCCGTCTTTGACAGATGCTGACAGGGCTCCTTATTTGCTGTCTCTGGTTCCCTCCCACCCACCAAGCTGCCCTTGGTCTCCCCCTCAGACTCAGTGCTCGTTACTGACTGGGGAGAGCCCTGTGGACAGGCAGCCCCGGAGGCCCAGTGGCTGGTGATGCTTGGCTGACTGCGCTTGGAGCTGACTGAGATGTCCAGGTGCTGGTTTACGCGCCTGCTATGCACAGGGGCAGTTCTGATGTGCCTTGGAGGGCAGAGTCCAAGAGGGGCAGGCCCCACAGTCACTGCTCCTTTTCTTTTCTTTCTTTCTCTTCTTCTCGAGACAGGGTTTCTCTGTGTAGCCTTGGCTGTTCTGACCAGGCTGGCCTTGAACTCACAGCGATCTGCCTGCCTCTGCCTCCCAAGGGCTGGGATTAAAGGCTTGCGCGCTGCCGCCGCCGCTGCCTCCGCCGCCGCTACCACCACCACCACCCGGCTGGTGCTCCTTTTCTTGTATGCTTGTTGAGACAGAGTCTCATGGACACCAGGCCTCCCACCTGAGGACGCCCATGAATTTCTGACTCTTTTGCCTCCACTTCCTGAATGCTGGGGTAACAGGTACAATCTGGCTCCTGCTCCTTTCCTGTTTCGTCTCCATGAGTGTGCGTGAGGGGTTAACCCTGGTGAACCTCAGATGGGGTGCCAGTCTTGATCCCCCGCACCGTTCTGTTCTTCACCCCACTCCCACGACCAAGGGCCTTCCGTGGGCCCCCTCCCACCTCTCCTCAGGTGGGTACCTGAGCAACAGGGGAGGGGGGCGGACAGGGCTTGGGTCCCCCAGAATCCTAGCGTCTCCCATGGAGGAACTAGGGTAACGGAGATAAGTAACATTATCATAAAAGGCCCACGGAGCAGGCAGGGAGAGGACAGACATTTGGAGCCGTGGAGACGGTTCCGGGAGGAGCCGAGTGCTGCAGTCAGAGCCAGGGCTGCATCCTAATCAGCGCTGCGGAGGCTGCGCAGCGGCCGTCAATCATCCACACAAAGGGCCGCCCGCCCCCCTTCCCCCTCTCAGGCCTGCGCACCAGCCTCCCTACTCCATCCCCAGAAGCTCTGGACAGTGTAAGGAGGCTGGGAAGGGGGCGGAGGGGGGGAGAGCAGACCCACCAACAGGAGGAACCCACATACACCCAGCAAATTCAAGCAGAGGCCCATAGAGCGAGGCCAATACAAAGCAGTGTGGGTCCTGAAGACTGACACAAAGACAGGGGCACCCCACACCTGAGACAGCAGTGACAGGTCCTGGGAAGAACTCGGAGCCACAGGGACCTCCCCATACAAGCAGTGTACCCAGAGGCAAAGGCCCGGGGCAGGGGGGGGATGAGGGGGGTAGGTGGGGGGTCAGAATGGGGGTGATGGGAGCAGAGGAAGGAAGGAGACGTAAAGGAAGGCAGCGAGACTGCAGTGGGGTGATGCAGACTCCTGGCCAAGCCCTCAGCTGGCCTCCCAGGACCTGGGATTCAGGTGGGGCGGGAAGTGGCAGCTCAGCCACATAAAATGCCAGATCACCTGGTGTCGGAACAGACTTCCATTCCGCCTCAGTCCCCGCCAGCAGCAGAGTGGCAGGCTCAGAATAATTAGGAAGGGCTAGGGAGCAGAGAAAAAGATGCCAGTGCAAGACCCAGAAAGGGAACAGTTGACCCCCAACAGAAAGCAGAGGCATAGTCGGTTTTTGAAAAAAAAAAAAAAATTGACAAAACAGAAAAGACCAGAGGTGGGGAGCAGCCAGCTGCTTGTGTGGCTAAAGGCTGGAGTTTGAAGGGGGCAGATTTGGGTGCTGGCACAAGGCACGTCTGTCTCCCTACAGAGGATGGCTGGGATGGAGGCAAAGGTCTGAAAAAAAAATTTAGGGTGACCTTGCCTTTCTATTTTGTTCAGAGAAGCCATCTATTCCAGCGCACGCCATCATTCTAAGAAACACTTTCAGCTGCTGCGGTGGCTGGGTCATTCCTGGCAATTCCTCTTTGGGGATCGCCTTTAAAGCCTGCAGTGTAGCTCTGAGCAGACTCACCAGAGGCAAATTTGTATCCTTTAGGGCTGGATCTAAATTCTGAAAACAGCCAAGTGTTGTTAGGAATCAAGGCTGGAGAGTAAGGTGAAGGCCCAGCTGGGGAATAATATTTCTAGTTAAGTACAAGGTGAATGTGGGGAGACACTGTGTGTGTGTGTGTGGGGGTGCCCCCTCCTTCCAAGTTGCTCTGAAGAACCTTGCAGGATGTGACAGGAGACCTTGCAGCCCCTGCTGGGGATTCCAGTCTTCTGGCTGTTAAAAAAAAAAAAAAAGATGCAGCTCCTACACCCCAGCGAGCCCCTGCCCTGCCCTGATTTTCCTCCATCGCCACCAGGGGGTGGGGGTGGGGAGGGATGGGAGGCGGCTCACAACCAGCTCCCGCTTGGTGTAGAGCGTACTTGAGTGTTCAAGCAACCTGGCGATACCCTAGACATATCAGACTGAAAAGTGTAAACGACTGGGGTAAATGTGTAAGGAGCGAGTTCATGTGGGAAGGCTGTCTGAAAGAGGAGGCTTAGGAGTGGGGTGTGGAAGAAGCAGCCCAACAGTGCACGGAGCAGAGTGAGGAGAGCCTCTCTATGGCTGCTCTGAGCAGAGTTAAGGAACGGCTCTTCTAGCCGGGCACCAGGACCCCGGCATGGAAAGACTAGGCAGATTCAGGAGGCTGGGCCCTACTGGAGGGCACACTGACACGTGTTAGATGGCGCTTGTGCACAGTTTTCTGGATAGGTGTGTGTGTGTGTGTGTGTGTGTGAAGGGGCTTGTGTATTCAAGTAGCTTTGTGCCATGTAGCTTTATGGCCTCAGGCTCTCTGTCTTTCCATCTGTGTGCGACTGGCATTCAACTATGTCTGAGCGTGTTTGTTCATTTGTGTATTTCCACGTGGCCGTGTGTGAGCAGTATTTCCGTTGCTTTCTGGGAAGTTTCATTTGGCTACCTGCAGGGAGGGTAGCTTGAGAGGTGAATGCCCGAGCTGTGCGTGCCTGAGTGCGCGTGCTGGTGTCTGCAGGAGCAGCGCGGCTGGCGTGCAGTCCTGTCTCTTTCCCTCCACTAGCTCCATCTGCCCTCTCCGAGGTCGTGACAAGGAGGCAAACAGCAAAACTGTCAAACAGCTACAGTTAGGGAGGCCAGAAGTATTGCAAGCCCGGCTCAGACTAGCCCTGCTGGGGGGAAAATAGCCGGAGGGAGACCGACAAGACAACCGCGCGCACAGATGCTGCGTGGCCTCGCTTCCCCCGGGCAGGTGCGCTCATGCGCGCACGCCATCGGTAGCACCAGGGCCTCGAGTACACTGGGCAGTGGGGCTTCTGGCCTTCCTTCCCCAGGATATGGATCTCCAACGTCTCCAAACGCCTGTCCTGGTTGGGGTGCTGCGGCTGGGGGCGCTCGCACCGACTTCGGAGCCAACCGCGGGATGTCAGCAGGCTCCAGGTCCGGTGGAAGAGAATGCTCGCGGGGGCGTCCTGGCCCTCCCTCCCCAGCCCTGCTGCCTCCCACCCACCCCCTTCCGGCCCGCGGCAGTTTCCGAAATCGCCCGGCGGCCGCGAATTCATTAGCGGGGGGCGGATGTAAACGCAGCGCGGTGGAACGTTTTAATTAGGCCTGAACAATAAACAAGCTAAACGAGGCGCACAGGGCTCCCTGGCGGGCCCTCAGCCTCCTCCGCGCCGCGCGGACTCATTACGGCTGCAGCCAATTTCATGCCAGCGCCGGGTGCGCGCGGCCCGGGCCGGGGAGGGCGCGCGGGGGCGGCGGAGACGCTGTGCCCCGGGGCTGCGCGCTGGGCGGTTGCCCGCTTCGCAGGCCGCTGCTCTCTCCTCTTAGCCTAGCTCGGTGTCCTTGAGCTGAAGGTCTCCGCCCGCACCCGCCTGCTCTTTTAGGGTCTGCCCTCCTCCGCGTGTTGCTCTCCTCCTGCTTCTCGGTGCAGGGTTCCGCTCCCGCCCTCCCCTTGCCTCGAACCCTCACTCTCCTCTTTGCCGCAGTCTTCCCGTGTCCTCTTCAGGATGGATCTCTCCTCCCCGCGGGTCCTTTTTCACACATTGGCGAGGACCGTTAGGCGCCTTTAGTGATGATGGACCCTGTGGCCTGGTGCTTCGGTCTCGCTCCCAATGTCCGCCATTTCTCCGCTTGCTGATGGCAGCAGCCTGCCAGCCTCCCTTCCGCCTTCTGTCTCCTTTCAGGGTTTCTCCGGAGGTCCTTAGACCCGAAGGTTTAGTGCATCCCGAGGCTTTGTCCCCAGCCCTTAACAGGGCTTTTTTTTTGTACTCAGAGCCGGTTGAGTGGCTTGGCTCGTTATTGTCTTCCCCACCTTGTAGCAAAGCTGCAGGCATGCTTTGCAGGCGCATAGCCTTGGTCAGGACTCCTCCTTGTCTTGCTGTTGATGGCCTGTAGGTCTTACCTTGTCCGTCACCATGTGGCCTCTTACCTGGCCTTGCTCACCTATAGAGGGTGGGAAGTCATTTTAGTGCTTTGTGGGACAGTTGTGAGAAACAGCACAGGGATAATGGAGGTAACGTCCTTGGCACATAGGACACACTCAATCAATAGTCACCCCCTGTGCTCTCCCTCAGTCCGTTCTGAGGAAAGGGGTGACAAACTCAGGGCATCATAGGCGCCAAGCGAGTTCCTGTGCCCAGCTGAACACCTGCACGGAGCTCTGACAGGACCGGGTCACAGAACAAAGGACACAGTGCAGATCGGTGCCCGGGACTGATAAAATTGAAACCCAGAGGCCAGCGGGGAGCCGTGGCCCACGTCTTTAATCCCAGGACTCTGGAGGCAGGGCAAGTAGCTGTCCACGTTTTTAGTTACATACAGGCTAGCCAAAGCCACACAGTAAGAGTACACAGTAGTGAAAACAAACAAAAACCCTAAATACCCCAGATACCACAGGACGCGACTCTCCTCCAGTCGGCCTAGCCTGAGGCGGTGAGGCTGTGCCCTCTCAGAGGCTGAGTAAGGCTTGCCAAGACTTTTACATCCAGATAGGGACCTATTTCCTGGAACCTCAGACCTTCATGGCTTCAGCGCAGCCCTGAAGTGGAGCTACTTCTCTCTGGCTGGCTGTCTCCCTGCCATTTAAACATTTTAGGGCAAAACCTTCCTGGTTGTGGCCCTTTCTGTACTCTGGTCTGTTTTCATTCCTAGGGGGTGGGATCCAAGCCTGCGGCTACCTCTCTCTTGTGCCTACCTCCTCTGATGGGAGAGGCAGAGCGGCCAGGTGAGAGGCAGCTGTGGTGCACCCATAGCAAAGGCTTGTGAGTGGGAACAATTGGATCAAGCACTGTAACTTGGTGTTGGGGAGACTGAGGCTGACCAGGCAGGGAATGACAGAAGCCATGCAGGAAGCGTAGGGGGTTGGCGCTCATGCAGGGAGCTCTTTGTTAAAACGTATGCTGTTGGGTAAGCAAAGGCCTGTGGGAAACTCAGAGGCAGAGGTTTGAGGAAGAAACCGGCAGGGTCGCTCCCATGCTGGGAAGTGGTGGGACGGGTGGGTGTCCTTGAGACGCCCCTGTTTGCTGCGCCAAGGTAGAGCGTCTTGGCTGGTGTGTCCTGGAAGGCCTCTGGGACAGGGTGGCAGTGGAATTGGGCATCTTGACATCTTATGTTGCTGCCCCAGTGCTGAACCCGCTCAGTGACTCTGGGCTGGACTGGCAGGATGCTAGGAGGCCACGCTGCCTTCCTCGGCTCTGAATGTCCTCAGCAAGGATGAATGAGTCTGGATTTCATGGGTTAGTGAACCATGGCTGGGTGGAGACAGCTGTTCAGGCTGTGAAATGTGAGGAAGAGGCCTCTGGGGTCAGCAGACAGAGATGGAAATGGAGGACGCTAACGGAAACACCCAAGTGTTTGAGGCTGGCTTGGCCGGCTACTCTTTCCACGGACTTAGACACTTTATTTTATTTTATCTTTTTCTGAGTCAGGGTCTCATGTAGTCCATCCTGGTGCCACACTCAATATGTAGTTGAGGGTGGCCTTGAACCTTTGCTCCTTCAGCCTCTCTCCACCTGCTGGGCACCGACCCACGACAACGGGTTTGTGTGGTACTAGGGGTTCAGCCCAGTGCTCGGCGAGCACTCGGCCAGCCTAAATCACATTTAAAGCTAAACGTGCTTCATTTTCGTTATCTAGCCCAGCCTGCCACCTTCAGAGGGTAAGGTGTGGCTTTCCTTTTTCACAGAGGCCTAGACAAATTAACCAGCCTGACCAGAGGTCTGGAGAGCATACGCTGAGAAGTGCGTCAGGACTTGGGTTACTTCCTGTAGGGGTAGGTATGGGGTGGTGGTGGTGGGGCACAGTCTCTCCCTACACTGCTAGATTCCAAGGCTGGCTGCTCCTCAGAGCAAGACATTCAGGGGCTGAAACCCCAATGGGTAACTTCATTCCTGGCTACTTAGCAGCTCTGTGTCCTGAGGCAAATTATCCAGCCTGTCTCTGTTAGTTTCATTATTGGTTAAAAAACAAAACAAAACAACCTGCAGCATTAGAACCCACCTCTGTGGCTTGCTCTTGAGGATAAAATGAGGTGTATGCAACAAACTGCGCGCAGCTGCTCGGGCTTGGAGATCCAAACGCACACGCCGTTTAAACTGTTGCTGTGAGCTGTGAGCTCTTCAGATGTGCTGCAGACATGACATCAGCTTCTCCTCCCAAGCCCTGTACGCCCTGACCATCCCCTAAGCCTGCTTGCTGACCCCTGACCCCCACTTCCTACCGCTGCTGTCTAGGTCCACCCTCCTTGCCCTGTACCCCCTTGGCAGCGCTATTCTGGTCAGTTAACTTCAGGCATCGCTGTCTCCCCTCCTCTGGGTCAGTTCTCTGCTTTACTCACACCTTGGAGAGCCGAGTCCCATCTTTTGCCTCTGGCCTTTTCCATGCCTCCAAGCCCGGGTTTGCTAGGTGAGTCCAAAGAGTGGGTACTGAGAAGGGAGCTTAGGACAGAGCAGGAGATGAGGCGTTTGGAGGAGACACTAAGTTGACTGCCTAGGAGCTCTTACCCACAGGGTATGTGACTTAACATTCACTTTTTTTTTTCTGGGTTTGTTTTGTTTGAGAAGGAGTCTCACTCAGTAGCCTAGGCTGACCTAGAACTCACCATAGAGCGGAGGTTAGTCTTGAACTTGAGGCAAGTTCAACCCTCCTGCCTTGGCCTCCAGAGTGCTCGGATTGATACACTTTCTGCACCTGGCTCTTCTGCAGTATTTTCCGTGACCTTATTAGGGATGGGATGGGGATGGGGAGGTGGCACACAAGGATAGTCAATCCCTCGTGGAGTTAAGGTTTTAAAGGGAACTGTTTTTCTAATAGTTTGGCAGAGTGCATTTTGCCTTATCAGTTACATGGTGCTGAGTAGAGGGGGAAACGTGTGTGTCTGTGTGTGTGTGTGTGTGTGTGTGTGTGTGTGTGTGTGTTGGTTGTGGTGATGGAATATTTATCAACCCTACTCGGAGGAAGGAAATCCTTTGTGAAGTCGACTCTAAATTTCTCTTGCTGAAATTAAGCCTATCTCTTTAGTGGAGGTATTAGCTAAAGTCCTGGCTCTGGCTCAGCGTCTTTTGTGAAAGATGTGCATGTGTGGAGGGGGAGGACAAGGAGGAAGCAGGAGAAGAAATGTAATGAGGCAGCTCCTGGCTTTGATTAGAGCTAAGCCCTGAAGGTGAACTTCGCTGACCTCCCAGTGTCTGTGGGGTGGGGCGCCTGGTGGGCTGTGCTCTCTCAGGGGTTCTCTGAATGCTTCCTCCCAAGCCTTTGGCTGTGGCCTACTGCACCCGGCTACAGGTGAGGCTACAGGTGACACTGCAGCCAGCTTTCCCAAAAAGGATGCTGTCATCTACCTACCCAGCCTGGCATCTGTCTGTATCCTTCCCCAAATCTTCTGGTTCTTTCTCTCCAAATCTAGTATGATTCATAGGACTACTTTTTTTTTGGGGGGGGGGGGGAGAGGGATAATATGCTTAGCTGTTTGAGAAAGGGGCCCTTTTTGTAGGAAGACTCTCCTTTTAAGTACCCTACTAATTACAAACAGAAATCATGTCTGTGAAGGTGGTGGTGCTCCTTGGTTTGGTGGAGGGAGCCAGAAGCTGGTGGGTGGGGGGGAGGGATTTAAAGTGCAATTTCCTGTACCTTTTTCATTTCCTGCTGGGGGTTGTGGAGAGCAATAAGCAAGGTGGGTGGCAGGGGCCAGAAGGTCTGGGCAAGTGGGGGATGGGAGGGGATCCCTTCCTCCCCACAGCAGTGCCATCTCCCCTGCTCAGGCTGAGCGTGTGGAGAAGGGGACCTTTGATCCACAGACCCTGGCACTCTTTCTAATGCCCTCTGCCCTCTCAGAGGTAAGGAAACCCCTGTAGAAGGACCGGCAGACTGTCCCGGAGAGAGTCAGGGAATCGCAGAAGCCAGTTGCATCTCCCAAGTTTTCTTCGTCAGGGAAAGAAACAGGCCTGAGACAGGCCCAAGGTCAACTTGCCCAAGGTATCAGAGAGAGAAAGGTGGTGTGGCTGGTATTCATCTGCCTCTCAGGCTTTGTGGGTTTAGTGTCTTTCTTCAGGCAGGGTAGCTGTGGGTAAGGGTAAAGGTGAGTGTGTGTGTGTGTGTGTGTGTGTGTGTGTGTGTGTGTGTGTGTCAGCGCATGCTTGGAGGAGGGGACTGAGATGGGGAGGGGAGTTTAGGAGTAGGAGATGTCTGGACTGCTAGTGATCCATCCAGGGCCTGAAATATCCATTCTTTGTCAGGTTCTGTGGAAGAGCAGGCAAGCCTTACACAGCGCAGCCTTTTGTGTGTCGGGTCAGAATAAAAGGCATACGTAGGCGCTGTGGCCCGTGGACTGCTGGTTCAGTGTTAGCTAGCCCCTTTACAGTCAAGAGTTGGATAAGGTGGGGGAGGGGGTCACGGCAGAGGACAAAGGAGCCAATTATTGAGTGAGTGGATTAATTGATTAATTGTCCAGAAGCTTCCAGCGCTCCCCCAACAATGACATCCCCTCCTCCGACCCCAGTCAGGCATGGCCTCCGTTGGCCTGGATTATTAATTAGGGCTTGAAGTCATTTAACGATGATTTCATTATCGACGTGCTGTCTGTCTCGGCTCAGCCCGGTTGCCAGGGCGACTCTGATCGATTGCCTTCCGGTCTCCTTGGCGTCACCACCTTCTTCATCTCCCAAGCCTGGCTGTTGGCGGGCAACCCCCTAGCGGTCGTTTCTGGTATTGCAGTTTTCCTCCTCGAAGGCTTGCCAGGTAATAAACCTGGAGGTATCTTACAGTAGGGAGAGAGGCTCAGGCTTTTGAAGCCGTTGGGCTGGGCTAGGCAACTGTGGTCCCGAGGCAGATGTGCTGATCTTTCCCCTGGCGTCCTTGGTTCCACCCCCTGGCGGCTCTCCACCCGTGCCTACTTCTTCTAGAGACCTCAATTGCTGCCCACAGCAGCCTCTGAATTTGCGCCGAGAGTGAAGCTGGGAAGAAATTATTTCTGTTGCTGGGAGGCTTCTTGGGCGCTGGCTATATCACCAGTATTCAGCCTTTCGCCTTTTTAAAATAGCCAGGAGCCGGAAAGGGAGATAATTCCTCTGTGTTGCTCTGCTAATGTGGATAGTCTTTGCTGGCCCCGACAAGGGCTGGGTGATGTAGCCTTTGAAGAGCTCAGCTATTTCCTCAGTCAAAGACGGCTTCACAGGGCTATAGTAAGTCTTAGGTCTGCTTTTGGCTATTTGTTTATTGGTTTTTGAGACAGGGTCTCTCCATATAAGTCCTGGCTGTCCTGGCACTCAAAATGTAGACCAGGCTGGCCTTGAACTCACAGAGATCTGCCTGCCTCTGCCTCCCTGAGTGATCTGACTCCGGAGTGCTGGGTTTAAGGAGGTACACATACGCTCGTGGTCTTTTCTGTCACCAGCCTAGACTCATGCGTGCACACGGGATGGGCCTCGGGATCCCTGTTCTAGCCTTACCTTTTCTTTCTGGGGTCCTGTTCCTGGAGAGTTGTTTGAAAGCATTGGCCATAGCTTCTCAGAAGGTACCTATGTGTTGACTCCCAAGGGACAAGCCTGGGGCATCTTATTTATTATTCATTTATTGTTTTGTTTCTGGAGACAGGGTCTCTCTGTGTAGCCTTGGCTGTCCTGGCACTCAATTTGTAGACCAGGCTGGCCCTGAACTCACAGAGATTCACCTGCCTCTGCCTTCCTCAGTGCTGGGATTACAAACCTTGTGCCACCGTGTGCCCAGGCTCTCACAGACATCTCCATATTCCTTGACCTCTCCACCTTCCTTTCTGTGGTCTCTAACCAAAGTTGTCCCCAGTACTCCCAGAACTTGTTTCCTTGCTTGGTTTCTTTTTTGCCTCAGTTTCCCCCCCCCCCCCCCCAGCTTTGTCCTTTTCATCCCAGCCTCTGAGGGTTCTGAAAAATTTAGAGCTGGGCTTCTGGGCCTTGCTTAATCGCAGCATCTGGGGAGGAAGAGGCAGATTGGGAGGTCATCTCTAGGCATAGGTCTCAGACCCCCCCACCCCCACCCCACCCCCCAGGTTGGTGCTGGCGGTGAGCCCTGGGGGCGGCTGTGGCAGCGGCTTCACCCTATCAGCTTTCTGGGCACATCCACCACAAGCAGCACCTGAGAGGGAACAGACTCTGCAGTGAGCTGAGCGAGATTGAAGAGGATCATAAAGAAAATATATATCCCCTCCCTGGCCTCGCTCCCCCCTCCTGCTGCACACTTGCCTCCCTCCTTCCCTTTGTCTTGTTCCCTCCCCCCCACCCCCCTCGCCACTGCAGCCCTGTTTTCTTTGTTCCTTCTTTGCTTCCCTCACCTTCATCTCTGTCAGGGCAGGTCTGTCTGTCTGTCCCTTTGACTTGACATTATTTTTGGATTTTCTTGAGTTTTCAGGGACGGTGCCTGTCGTGAGCTGCTTCCCACAGGCAGGTCTCCGAGAGCCAGTCTCTTCTTACTACACCATGCCTAGTTTCCTTTTGTGCCTTTCAGTCTCTGAGTACAGGTTCCCCTCCTGTCCCCTCTTGCGGCCCCCATCACTGTCTGGGTCTCTTACCTCCCCTCCATCTTCTGCTTTGCTCGTGGCTGTCTCTTTTAGCTTATTCCCCCCCCCCCCCCATGCCGGGCTCACACCCCTGCCTGCCTCTCGTCTCCCCCCCCCCCCCCACCCCATCCCAACCCTGCAGGTTCAGATACTTCATGTAAGATTCACCTGGATGGGCTCCAGCTGTCAGGTCCACCGCTCCCCCCCACCCCACGTTCTGTACCCCTTTTCTCCCTGAGAGATTTATGGCCCCCCAGCTCTGCCTCCTTTGCATTCTCCCAGCCCTGGGCCAGTTCTTTTCATTACCTGGTGATTATCTGGGGGCCCTGGCATTTCCCCAGCCTCCCACCCTTACCCAGCAGGCAGCGAAGCTCGGGGAGAAAGGGCCCAGACTGAAGGACGCAGAGACCTCCCCCTGGGCCTCCCTCCATCCCCCTCAGCGGCGCACATCTGGGAAAATCCCAGCTTGAGGCGTGGAAGGCAACCCAGGGAACAGACATAAATCAGCTACCCAAATGCTCCTCCCTCCCACCCTGTCCTCAGAGCCATCTTCCAGTGCCTCTGAGAATTTGGGCTCTGCAGTCTGGACTGGGCCCCCCTGCTCACCCACTGCCACCCACTGCCCACCATCATGTGTCCAGGGATGAGGAGCCCTCGGCCAGTGTCCTTGGTCCACAGCTAAGTGGGAAGCCCAGGCAGTGTGGTTGGTCAGGCTTGGAGGCCCTGAGCCATGGGGGGAAATTCTCTTTTGCTGTTAGCCCAGTATCTTGTCTTAGAATTAGCATAGACCCTGCGCCTCCAGGCCTCATGGCCTCCCTTCCCCCCCTCTGCTCCCTCATCCACTCCAGTTTCTCCTGCATCCAGTTTAGGGCTTAAATGTCTCCACAGGACCACCGTGTGGAGGCGGTGGTGTCTTTGAGACCTGTGGCTTCCTAGTCGCTTGCCCACTGGACCCCTCTCCCAAGTCTCTTGAGTAGGCTCCCTTTCACCCCTTGGGCCACAGCCTCACCAGTGTTTGACGGTAACAACATCCGGAAGGGGACAAGCCTTTCTACAACCCCACATTTCAGGGCTTTGGAACCATGTTTTGAAAGTGTCAGGAAGCTTTTCAGGCAGGGACTTCCTCCTCGCTGCTCAGGGAGTATTAGTATTCTTGCTGTGAGTGTTTTGGAGGGCCTTGGTGATGAAACTGGGGTGATGGGAATGTGGGTAAAGGTCAAGCAAGCTAGTGGGACGATTTGGGGAGCGGTTAAGGTGCTTTTCTCCTTGTTTAGAGAACCCTAGAATTGGAGGTCTTTGCGTGGATTTGGGACTGGCTGGCAAATTGCCACAGGCAAAGCTCCACCCTCCATTTTTTTTTTTTACTCCAGCCAGTCAGGTTTTCCTGGGACTCCTGGGGACCATCTTGTTTCTTTTCTTTTTTTAATTTTTAAACATTTACTTACGTATTATGTATACAGTGCTCTGCCTGTATGTGCACCTGCCTGCCAGAAGAGGGCACCAGATCTCATTATCAATGGTTGTGAGCCACCATGTGGTTGCTGGGAGTTGAACTCAGGACCTCTGGAAGAACAGTCAGTGCTCTTAACCTCTGAGCCACCTCTCCAGCCCGACCTTCTTGTTTCTAAACTCAGTGCTGCCAGTCTCCAGCGCAGCACTGGATAAGCCTCTGCTCCGCCTTCACACCCAGACCGGGCTGAAGCCCTGCTCCCACTGCCTACCCAAGCTCTCCTCCTGGACTCCAGGGTGGCGCCGCTTTCTCCTTCCCCGAATGCACGCCTCGAAAGGCACACCTCTGTCTGCAAACTCAGCCTAGAGTTTTCCTCTTCAGCTCGCTCTTGTCCGTTATAGAAAGACCATGGGCTTATGAGTGGTGTCTGGAGGCTCTGGTGCCAGTGATGCGACAGAGAGGAGGGCTGGGCCTGCAGGGCTGCCGTTAGGAGGAGATTCCATGGCTCCACGGCGGAACTCGGGGTGTGTGGACCTGGGCAGGGGCTTCCTTTGGTTCCCGAGAGACTCTTGAGCGTATGTAGTGTAGTCCCAGGAAAGTAGGAGAGCCCTTCCCACTCCTTCACACCCTGATTCTTGGCCTTTCCCCTTGATCTTGATGCAGATTTAGTGGTTTCTTTTTTTTCTCTTTTGGTCTTTTTTTAGATAGCGCTTCTCTGTGTAGCCCTGGCTGTCCTGGACTCACTTTGTAGACCAGGCTGGCCTTGAACTCCCAGAGATCCCCCTGCCTCTGCCTCCCCGAGTACTGGGTTACAGGTGTGCGCCACCTGAGCCTGGCTCAGATTTTGCGCGTTTTCATTGCATAATGAAGGCTTTTCCTGCTTGGGTCTCCTGCCACTTTTTGTCTGTCCTTTCTCACTTCAGAGGCCTAAACCCTGTGTCTCATCTTGTTTTGGGGAACATTAAACTGATACGGACTTTGCAGAAGACCAGCTCCACTCTGTCAAGGTTGCCGCTCACAGTGAGAGATGATTTTTTTTTCTTTCTTCGAGACAGGGTCTCTCTGTGTAGCCTTAGCTGTCCTGGACTCACTTTGTAGACCAGGCTGGCCTTGAACTCACAGCGATCCGCCTGCCTCTGCCTCCCTAGTGCTGGGATTAAAGGCGTGCGCCACCACGCCTGGCTAAGAGATGATCTTAAGAGCCGCTTAAGGAAGTCTTCTTGATCTTCCTTCTTGGTGAGGAGGCTAGACCCATCCAGTAAGGTGTTTGGAAGAAAGATTACCAAGTTCCATCAGCACGTGGCTGCCTGGTAGTTTCTAGAGAGGTGGCTGGGAGGACCTCTTGGGAGCATCTCTTGGGAGAACCTCTTGGGAACATCTATTGGGAGCATCTTTTGTTCTTGCAGAGGACCTGGGTTTGATTTCCAGCATTCGCGTGAAGGCTTACAGCCATCTGTAGCTCCAGTTCCAGGGGATCAGATGCCCTCTTCTGATTTTCATGGACACCAGGCGTGCATGTGGGGGCACATATATACATGCAGGCCGACCATCCATACACGTGAAGTCAAACCTAATAAAACAAAGTGCCTCACGAAGGCTTGCCTTAGCGTCTAAGTATGTCTCAAATGAGCCAGTGACAAGCAAAGCTTGGTTCTGTCCTCTCGGCATTTCCAGTTTTACATACATAATAGGTACGTCTGTTGGTTGATGAAGCTTGAGGTAGAGCCTGCATCTCCAAGAGGAAGTTTGCTGTCACTACAGGATATACTTGAGACTTTTTAATTTGTAATGCCCCTGAAGTCTTGATTTCTCCTCCACCTCCCACACATGTACCCTTTTGGTAACATCTGGACACCCAGAAGTTCAGAAAAGACAAGCACCCTTCATGGCACCTGCTCTGGGCTGACACTCTCTCACTCGGCAGCTGTTCTTGGCAGCATTTTCTCCACTGCCAAGATAGAACTTTTAGTCCTCAACTTTAGCAAAATCACGTGGAAATCCTAATTTCCTTTAAGAAGTACAAGTTAATAAGAAGTATCTTTGAAGGCTGTTAACTTTAATTATTTTTAAAAATATGTCTGTCCGTGTCTTTCTGTCTGTCTGTCTGTCTGTCTGTCTCTCTCTCTCTGTGTATGTGTGTGTGTGTGTGCGCACACGCGCGTACATGTGGTGGCCAAAAGAGGGCGTCAGATCCCTAGACTGGAGTTAGAGGTAGTTGTGAGCCACCAGCTGTGGGAGTTAGGAACTGACAAGCACCATTAACAGAGAAGCCATCTGTCCAGTCTCTCAATTCCATTCTTTCCTGTTTACCGCCCCCCCACCCCCCCACCCCCCCGCAAAAGGTGACTCTTTCCGTTTATTATCACAGAAATCACTCGATAGAGCAGGGTGTGGCCAGAACTGGAGAGCGAAGATGAGGCGTGTACCCCAGGAAGCAAGGCGCGAGAGGCGCTCTGTTGTAGGCTGGTTGGCGTGAGCCGTGCGTGAGAAGGTGACTGGCTGAAGTCATATTGATTGTGTTTGGAGAAGAACTCAAGAGATTTGAGGCCCGATACACCCTTCATCTGATTCATGTGACCTGGTGCTTTTCATGCTGCAAAACAGTTTCCCTGTGAAGGTGGCTGGAGATGGTGCTGATGAGGAGGAGCTGTGTACGGCTGTGAGAGGAACTAAGCAGAGCCTAGTGAGAGGGAGCCTGCTACCGCCCTGGGAGCACCCAGTGACGCACTGTGGCGTGAAGGAAGGTAGCCAGGGAAAACCGGCATTTTCCCAACCGCCTCCAAGCGGTGTGTTGTCACGGCTTTTGGGAGGAGGCTCATGGCTCTGGCCACCTGTGACTGCTGGTCTGGAAACTGACGGCGTGTAACGACAGCAGGACGTTTAGATGAATCACTGCGTTCTGTGCTTAGAAGGGAATAAGGGGATTTGTGGGAATAAACAGGATTTATTTAGCAAGGCTTCTTGGGAAAAAAAAAACCGCAAAAACAAACGAGTGTGGCCCAGAGCTCCTTGTTCATAAGCGTGTTCTCTTACGTTAGAGCTTTAGGTTGGGAGGTGAAGCACATGGTTGCCTCTCGCTGTTGGCCATGGAGTTATTTCCTGAAGCATTCTGGATTGATAAAAAGCTGGGCTGAGAAATGGGGAGCAGAGACTTGGGAAGAAAAGAGAAGAAGTCCGTTTGTCCTGTTGGCATCTGTTTCCTAACGCCTTTGTCCGTTGCATCCCTCCTGGTCTTCTTCAGCTCTGCGTCTCTGGTCTGTTGAGGCCTAAGGTGGCTGTTCTCCGCAGGCAGCCCTGTTCTTCAGAGAGAGCTCAGAGGCGGGATTCCAGACTCTCTCGGTTGGTCAAGTTGGCCTGGTATTGCAGGCTTATAATAATCAATCTCAGCTATTCAGGGGGCTGAGTCAGGAGGATCACAGATCCAGAGCCAGCTTGGGAGGCACAGGGAGTTCAAGGCCAGCTTGGGCGACTTAGTGTGATGCTGAGCTGGGGAGAGAGCTCAGCCGGCAGAGTGCTCGCCTGGTGCAGGGCCCAATCTCTTCCAAAATTGGATTCTGGCTGTAATGGAGTCTCTTAATGTATCGAATCAAGAGTGAAGAACTGTCCCGAAGTTATCATCCCCAAGGGTCTCAGAAATACCAGCTTGCTCACAACTCTATCAGAATACCCTAGGTGTATGGAGGAACCGTCTCCGGGAAGCTCTGGGCATCTGGCGATTTACCCTCGGTGGAATCCCTTGCTGTCTGCACAGAGGGTAGGAAGCAAACATGTTCTGGTCTGTCTATATGGGCCTTGGTTTACCTGTGAATAGACCCCATCTGTATGGTTTGGGTGGCTTTTTGGCGTGAGGTGCTATGATCTACCCTGCCATGGGTTTCCGTGAGTTCGGGATTCAGTCTCTGTGGGCTGGGATGCTGCTGTGATGGCGGCGGGGGCGGGTAGGAAAGCCTGTGGTTGGGGACTGCCACTGCTTTCCAGCTGGGGACTTGGTTACAGCCAGAACTGTTTACTTGCAGAATTACGGTTCCCAGCTTCACTGAAGAACACGAATCACTTCCACCCAGAGGAGTTTTATTTTAGGTTGGGAGAGGAAGTACTCTCTGAAGGAATATTCTGGCAGAATGCAGCGAGAGGAAGTCCGCAGGTCGGGGAAAGATGCCTGGCAAACAGTCAGTTTGGTAGGGTCGTTCTCCAAGACTCCAGGGAGGAAAAGTCGAACATTTATCTCCTCAGCATCAGCTGAGCTTAGCTTTCCTCCCAGCCCTATCTGGGTCTCACTTCTTTTTCCCCAGAGTCTGAAGCAGTTACGACTGAAAGAGGGTTTCTTTCTCCTTCACATAGTACAAGGACTTACTCGATTTGCTGTATTTTAAAGTCTTGATCAGTATTAATATCTGTTTGTTTGTTTGAGAGAGTCTCTCTACACAGCCCTGGCTGTCCTGCGACTCACAGAGAGATCTGCCTGCCTCTGCCTGCTGGGATGAAAGGCAAGCGAGCGCCAGACGTATTAACAACTGTAGCAAATGTTTAAGTGGGTCTTTGTGCTTGGGAGACCTGGCTGACTGGTTTAGGACGTGTGCAGAGGGTTTTTTGTTTTTGTTTACTATGCTTTGTTTTGTTGTTTGGTGTTGGGTGGCCATCAAGGCTGTGTGGATGGGGGAGAGGGGCGTGTCACGGTCTCAACCCCATGCCATCGTGAGGATATACTACTTTAATGTTTCTTCAACTGACCTGAGACGGTGTCCAACTCAGGGAAACGAGTCACTTGCTGTGATGTCACCTTACTGTTCACTTCTAATTTATGATTAGTTCTCCTAACTGCTATCCGTATATCTTCCACTTATTTCGAGGAAGTGAAGTACCCATGGAGGTAATGTCCCACAGGAGAGGAAGTCTCCATTCTTTGCCATTTGTCTTTTGAATATGGCATTTTGGTATGTGGTATACAGTATATGGTATATGATATATGGCAATTTGGTAGTGATGATGGTGGTGTTAATTTTTGTGTGTGTGTGTGTGGGGGGAAGGATATTGATTTGATTTAATCACTTGAAAAAAGAAATTTTTGGTGCTTAAATTTTCTGATTTGGAATTTGCCTGTTTAATACTCAGGTGACATCTGTGGTTTTTTTTCCTTTTATTTTTTAATGCTGGAGAGCAAACCCACAGCTCATGCATTTAAAATACGATTTTAGTAGTTTGAATCCACGTCTTATCATTTAGAAACTTATGGTGCAATCTACTTGGAGGAGGCACAAACTGCACAGGAACCATCCAGTTCAACCCGAATTAATCGGAATTCATTTGTGAGCTTATTTACAAATGAAACAGGGAGACCTGCAGTGAGTACAGGAAATCCCCTTTGCCGGGAGCTTATAAAAGGACAGTTCACAGATACTTTCCATCCTTCCAAGAGAAGTAACCAGTATTCGTTTGGTTATAGACCACTCTTTTATGCCTTCCCTCTCCCTCTCACCTCTTCCTGTTGGTCTCCCCACCTCCAGTAATCTCAGGGCCTTGTGAAGGAGATCACTGTCTCCCAGCATCTTGCCTCTCCCTTCTACAGCATGGACGTTCATGTCTTATGGAACAGTACCAAGGCATTATTATGTTGTAGGTCTGGGTAAGAGGTTGTGTGTGTGTGTGTGTGTGTGTGTGTGTGTGTGTGTGTGTGTGTGTGAGAGAGAGAGAGAGAGAGAGAGAGAGAGAGAGAGAGAGAGAGAGAGAGAGAGAGATTGAGAGAGAGAGATTGAGAGAGCGAGATTTTTTGCCAGCTTTGAGGGAACTGCCGTTTTCCAGAAGGAGGGTAGAGGGCGCTCACACCTCAGTTATCTGCTGCTGCGCCAAGCAGCCAGCTAGAGACCTTGGCTTAGGGCGAAGGCTGCTTCCGGGAAGGGCAGCATACTGAAAGCTGGGTGAATCTGAGTGGATTGCGTTGTTTTGAGTTGTCAGCCAGGACGGTAGACGGGGGCTGTGGCAGGAGGCTGTCCCTAGATACACTGTATCTACAAACGGTAGGGCTCTTTTAGAAAGACTCTGGCTGAAGAAAGGTGCCATCAAGTCACGTGGGCTGGACCAAGTGTAGGGATAGTGAGTGATTCCCCAAGTATCTGAAATCAATGGTTCTTTTTGGGGCATCTTTGGTTTGCTCTAAATTGTCGTGTCACGCCCCTGAATACAACTAGGATCCTCACAGGTTGCTTTGCCAATCTTCTAGTCATTGGGTAGGTGGAGGTCTGAGTCTCTCTCTCTCTCTCTCTCTCTCTCTCTCTCTCTCTCTGAAATTCAGATGAGAAAAGATGAATCTTGTATTATTATTTTTTCCTATGGCTCTTCCTGTCCCCGGTCACATGCTAATAATACCCGTTAGTCCTCATCTTGAAGTCCATATTTCTAGCTGACACTCAGAGGTTCCTGAGAGAGGTCAGTGTGGATGCCCTGCGTTTGTTGGTGCTTGTGCCTATTTTAATGAAAGATTAAGAAATTGTAAGAATGCTCTAGGTATTATGAGTTCAGGGCTGGGCAAAGGACTGAGGCACAGAGGATCTCTGTTTGTCAGGAACAGTCAAGCCAGGGTGCCGTAGCTCCAGCATCGCCGTGCACCCTCAGCTCTGGAATGGGTTGACTTACTTACTGGTCCTGTGCTCTTCTGGGTTGGGGATAGGGAGAGTCTGTGTTTCGCTAGTAAACATCCCCCTCTCCCGTCTGCTCCTGATTGGCAGCCAATTCTAAGGAGCAAATGGCCAAGTGAGTTAGGAAGCTTAAAGGATGTTTTGTTAAACCATCCTCATTAAACTGGCACCGTCTGCCTCCCTCCTTGCCTTTGTCCCAGTTGGGGCCGTCCTTCCTGGCAGATGTTTCTTAACAGTGTGTGCCGGCAGCATCTGGAAGCCTTGGGTGACTGCTGAGGTTTGGGGAAGCCACATCAAGAGGTGTTAGGGCTGCTGGGGGAAGTCGCAACCATTTCCTGCCACAGGGCCACCATTTTTCCAAAATGCCTTCCTCTTTATTTCTTCATCTCCCTTTGGCGGATGAAAATCAAGGTTCCACCTGTTCCTCTAGCATTTCCTAATCTGGGCGGGAGTCTCTCCCCCCTTCTTAGGACCGAGATCGCGGGTCAAGTGATTTGGGATAGAGTGGTGACCTCTCAGGAGGGTTACTTACACATGTTTTACTAAGTTGCTACTCACCTGCAGGCAGAGGGAGATGATGAAGTTGTGAGGAAAGACATTAGAGTTAAAATCACGCGTGGGAGCTGCTGGACAAGCCACGGGGAGGCTTAGGAATCTCTTGTCACTGTCTGGAGACTTAGGGGTATTAGATTGGTTTAAGATTTAGCTGAAGATGGTTTGCATAGGACTTTCTGTCTCTGAGCTATCTAGCTATTTGGAAGGAAAGGAAAGGCATCTCAATTGCCTCATCTTTCAGCTATGGCCACCCCACCTCTTCCTCTTCCACCTCCCCCCACCCCCCAATTTTCTTTGAAATAGAGTCTCATGTAACCCAGACTGGCCTAAAACTTACGATGTACCCGACCATGATCTTCAACCTTTGATCGTCCTGCTGGGCCTACACGCGCACACCACCCTGCCCTGTTTGGAGCTTCCTTACTCTCTGTGGCGTCAGGGCGCTGGAGCAGAAAGATGAACATGGGCTTCAGAGTCAGAACCAACGTCAAACTCCAGCTACTGTTTTTCCTGAGGGAGTGATTTAACCCCTTCCTATCCCACAAATAAAACAGTAAGAATAACAAGACTTAATGAGTCATTGCTGTGAATTGGACATGATTTGTGTGTTTTGAAATGATTGGGTTTTTGTATTTTGGAAAGAGGGTCCCATGTAGTCTAGGCTGGCCTTAAATTTGACATGCAGCCAAGTCTGGCCTTGAATTCCTGCTTCTACCGCTTAAGTTTTGGAATTACAGGTGTACCTGCCACACTTGGTTCGTGTACTGGAATTTAGTCTTCACTCAAAAGAGTTATTAAGAAGGTGCAAAACAGCCAGGCTTGGTGGTGCACGCCTTTAATCCCAGCACTCGGGAAGCAGAGGCAGGTGGATCGCTGTGAGTTCGAGACTGGCCTGGTCTACAAAGTGAGTCCAGGGCAGCCAAAGGCACACAGAGAGACTCTGTCCTGGGGGAAAAAAAGGTGAAAAACGAGGCTGGGGAGAGCGCATCTAGTAGGAATGCTTGTACGAGCACAAAGTCCTATGTTTAAACTCCCAGCATCATGTAAAAAACTCGGGTGCAGTTCCTGCTCACACCCACAGTAGTCAGGGGCAGAGACAGGAGCATCCCTGGGGCTTGCTGTCTGCTGGCCTGTGCGTTCAGTGAGGGCCCTGTTCCAAAGTAATAAGACAATAGTGATGGAACAAGGTAACCTCTTCTGGCCTTCACTTGCACACAGAGGTATGCATATTCAAACCTACGTGTGTGTGCAACACACACACACACACACACACACACACACACACACAGAAAGAAGATGGAAGCTTAAAAGGCAGGCACGATACACACAACTGTAACTCCAGTATTCAGGAGTCTGAGATAGGATCATGAATTTGAGGCCAACGTATGAAATACAGAAAGATGGTTCCGGACACTGTGGGAAGAAGGAAAAAGATGTGAACATAGGTGTTCAGAAGTGGGGCCTCTGGAAGATGCCTGGAAAAGGTTGTCATGATAGACCCTCATGCTTGAATACTGAAAGCTTTCCGAGGGGGGGGGGAAGGAGGAGGAGGAGGATGAGAAGAGGAAGAAGAAGAAAAGAAGAAGAAGGAGAAACACATGCTTCCTGTCTCTTGTTACGTGATGTCCCACGCCACACTCTGCCAACAAGCGGACCGTCAGGAGAGCCAGCAGTGCGCTGCTCAGGCTTTGAGGACTGGGAACTGAAGACATCTTCTGTACACAGTTACCTACCCTGTCTCAGGCAGCTCCTCATGACCAGCAGATTAACGTAGCTGTCATGGCGGCTTAGTAAAATGATATGTGCATACTATTGGGAGCTCGAAAAGTACTGCTTCCTGCCCCTGCCCAAGCACCCTAATTCTTGAACATACACTTGGTACCCCTGTTTGTTAGATAGTCCCTCCCCCCCTCATCTCCCATAATGCTTAGTGTTCAAGCTCAGGGCCCTGATTTATTAATTTGTGTTAGTCTTACAAAATGACAATAACAGCATGTACTTTTTTTAAATAACCATATTAACATGAGCCAAGGTTGTGGTTTCTTTCCAGGCACTTTTACCTGCTGACGACTGGGGTTGTAAATCAAAGACAACAGAGTTTCTTAGCCCACCCACTTGTCTACTCTAAAGTTGCTAATTTGGGACTTGATCATTCTGGGATTTTACTTCCCACTCCATGAAGGCAAACTTATTTATAATGGTCATTTGCAGGGAGAAATGTTCCCATCACTTTTCTTACCAGAGTACCCTTGTTTTCTTTTTAACCATTTAGTTAAAACAAAAAACAAAAAACAAAACAAAACAACCCTACAGAAAAACTGCTGCAACAGTTTTTATAAAACCACCTATTTATCTTTCACCAGAATTGACCAGTTAATTTCTTAAAAGATTGATTTATTATGTACACAGTGCTCTGCCTGCATCAGATCACATTGTAGATGGCTGTGAGCCACCGTATGGTTGCTGGGAATTGAACTCAGGACCTTTGGAAGCGCAGACAGTGCTCTTAACCGCTGAGCCATCTCTCCAGCCTGACCAGTTGATTTAAAGACACATTTGCATATTCCCCCCCCCCCTCTGTGTGTGTGTTCTTGTCCACGTTGATAGTTGTTTAGAACTTATTTTTTTATAGTAAGATGTTTCTCTCGATGCAGACCCAGATCTGAGGTGGCATACTATTTTATTGTCCTGTGTCTTCGTCCACCTTCAGTTTGAACTGGCTCCTTAGCCTGATGTTCACAACATGTACAGCTTTGAAGGGTACAGGTTGGTTGTTTGGTTGAATGCTAGTTTGACTGGTATTTTTTCTACACCATTAAATTGGGACATGGATAAGAACATTTTAAAAGACAGGTGAGAGAGAGACTTGTCTGTCCCCCCCCCCTTTTTTTTTTCCTGAGACAGGGTTTCTCTGTGTAGCCTTGACTGTCCTGGACTTGTTTTGCAGACCAGGCTGGCCTCCAACTCACAGCGATCCACCTGCCTCTGCCGGTTGAGTGCTGGGATTAAAGGCGCGCACTGCTGTGCCTGGCGTCCCTGTTTTGCTCCGTGCCTATCTGTAGGCAGCTGCATGGATTACTGACTGAATGAGTGGATAAATGAATGAAGGACCCAAAGCTTTTCTACCTGAGAAGAGCAGCTTTCTCTTTTTCCTAGTCTAGTTTTTGTTATAAATCGTTGGGCCGAAGGGTACCCAACCCTTCTTCCTCAAGCCTGCAATAGGAGTGTGAGGTAACGTCTTGGGTGATGACATGGAGGTGGGCACTGTAGGTCCCCTTCATCCTGGGTGGTGATGTAGGCGCTGTAGGGTCCCCTTCATCCTGGATGGTGATGTAGGCGCTGTAGGGTCCCCTCCATCCTGGGTGGTGGTGCAGGCGCTGTAGGGTCCCCTCCATCCTGGGTGGTGGTGTAGGTGCTGTAGGGTCCCCTCCATCCTGGGTGGTGGTGCAGGCGCTGTAGGGTCCCCTCCATCCTGGGTGGTGATGTAGGTGCTGTAGGGTCCCCTCCATCCTGGGTGGTGATGTAGACGCTGTAGGGTCCCCTCCATCCTGGGTGGTGATGTAGGTGCTGTAGGTCCCCTCCATCCTGGGTGGTGGTGCAGGCGCTGTAGGGTCCCCTCCATCCTGGGTGGTGATGTAGGTGCTGTAGGGTCCCCTCCATCCTGGGTGGTGGTGCAGGCGCTGTAGGGTCCCCTCCATCCTGGGTGGTGATGTAGGTGCTGTAGGGTCCCCTCCATCCTGGGTGGTGGTGCAGGTGCTGTAGGTCCCCTCCATTCTGGGTGGTGGTGTAGGTGCTGTAGGGTCCCCTCCATCCTGGGTGGTGATGTAGGTGCTGTAGGTCCCCTCCATCCTGGGTGGTGGTGTAGGTGCTGTAGGGTCCCCTCCATCCTGGGTGGTGATGTAGGTGCTGTAGGTCCCCTCCATCCTGGGTGGTGGTGTAGGTGCTGTAGGGTCCCCTCCATCCTGGGTGGTGGTGTAGGTGCTGTAGGGTCCTCTCCATCCTGGGTGGTGGTGTAGGTGCTGTAGGGTCCTCTCCATCCTGGGTGGTGATGTAGGTGCTGTAGGGTCCCCTCCATCCTGGGTGGTGGTGGTGTTCATACTCTGCAGAGCAGAAAGATAAATAAGGTGGCCCTCTGATGGAAAGAAAAGTAGTACAGAGGTCCTGGGGGTACGTGGTCTGAGAGAAATTAGTCATTTAGGTTTCTAGACTTTTCCATACCTCCCTCCCCTAGCCCCCATTTGAATCTTAAGAATGCCATAGTGAAAGTTGATTTCTGTTCCTCCTCCGTTCCCAGAGGGGACAACTCCATAATTCTCCCGTCTCTACTCCCCATCCCCTCCCACACCACACGCAAGTGTGTATTTTCTAACGTTTATAAACGGTGGTTGGGCGGCCATTCTGTTCAGATTATTTATTGTTGAGAAAATCTATAACTCCTTGGACTTCTCATTTTGATGTAGAAGCTTTCATCCCTGTCGCCTGGGGGAGTGAGGTTATGAGAGGTACTCTCTGCCTCTCAAAAATGTGTTTTCAGGCTTCCCTTTGGGGCCCTTTCTCTCCCCAGCTCTGATCATCTCAGACGTTTCTGACAGTCCTTCCTGACGCATCTGGGGCTTGGGACTGAACTCATCTATTTAATTTTGCAAGGTTTGTGAGTGCATGATTCACAGTGCTCTAGCCACTTTCCTGAGAGTCTGCCCACCCACATCTGTGTCATCCTTAATTTTACCAATTTATTTGGGGGGGGTGTAGGGGAGCACCCTTTGTCTTGTTCTCAGTCAGCAATGAGAAGGAAAACCCCAAACTAGGGGACGATTCAAAGGTGACTTTTTTTTTTAAAGTGACTGTATTGTGGCTAAACATTGTAACTGACCAACCTGAAAGCAATCCACCAGTGAGTCCCCTGTGGCGGGGTGTGTGGCATCCCCACTTTGGTATCTAAAGAGGGGGGACAAGTGGAAGATTGCCTCAGCTTATTTTGTCCTCAGTGTGTTATCAGGACCCTGGGTATTTGAGAAAACTCCGTAGTACTGGGGTTTCAAGTCCCTCATCCTTAGTCTGAGAATCAGATATTTAGTTCAATGACCACGAAAAACCGACATACCAGTCTATGGAGGATCTTTTGCTGCCCAGCATAAAGAAGTCCTGGTCCTCACATGACTCCAAGGTCCCATTTGAATAATTCAGACTCCCGGATTTCTCTCTGTCTTAATCCTGTTCCCGTTTCCCTTTCTCATTCTGGGCCAGCCACGAATGCCTGTGTTCTACCTTGTGCTCATGAAAATGCCGTTTTGTTAAAACAATAGAAAATGGCAGTTATCTGTGAGAATGCGGAGAAATTGAACCCCATGTGCTGTTGGCGAAATGTAAATGGTAGGATGACTCCTTAAGAAGCTAAACGTGAGATCGACACGTGAATTACCGTTCTGGGATCTCCGGAAGGAGTGGAAGCAGGCTTGGAGAAGACGTGTGTATCCGGTATTCCTGAAAACATCATTCACAGAGGCCCAAAGGCAGAAGGAATGCTCGCGCCTGACAGTGGGTAAGTGGATAAACAAAATGTGGTCTCCGTACAGTGGAATGTTATCCAGCCTTTAAAAGGGAAGGGATTCGCCAGGCGTGGTGGCGCATGCCTTTAATCCCAGCACTCCGGAGGCAGAGGCAGGCGGATCGCTGTGAGTTCGAGGCCAGCCTGGTCTACAAAGTGAGTCCAGGACAGCCAAGGCTACACAGAGAAACCCTGTCTCGAAAAAGGAAGGAACTCAGACCCATGCTACAATGTAGATTATTCTTAAGGGAAAACGAGCTGGTTACAAAACAACAAATACTGTCTCTGTTGCTGTTTATCTGATGACGGTGGAGCAGCCCAGTCCACAGAGGCAAGAAAAATGTAATGGTTTTGTTTTGAGGGCTGGAGAAGGAGGGAATGGGAAATAAGTGTTTAGTGGGTACCAAGTTGGAGAGGATGAAAACACCCTGGCTAGGGATGCTGGTGATGTTTGAATCAACAGTGCGACTATACGTAATACCATGTTTGTACAAAAAAGTAAAAATGAAACGTTAGGAACAACACACAGAGATGGCAGGTCCCTTGTCCGTGATCTCCTCAGGGGTCTGTGTTGTTGGTGACTCCCCCAAGCATCCTGATTGTTGGTGAAATGCCGCCTTTGAGCCTCTAATATTAGCACATTTTTGTCTTAGGTCTTTTTGTTTGTTAATTTTTTTTTTTGAGATAGAATTCCTATGTAAGCCCACTCTGTCCTGGAACTCTCAGTGTAGACCAGGCTGTTTCTGCCTCAGCCTCCTGAGTAATAGGATTACTCGTATGTGGCACCACACTAGACTGGACCACTCATTTTAATTTTAATCGTGTGTGTGTGTGTGTGTGTGTCTTGGAGTGGGTGGGTGGGGGACCAGTTGCCAGCCTTGGCAGCAAGCACTTTTATCGTGTTGTTTTCCCAGCTCTTGGCCCTGGGCTAACTATTTGGAACTGGAACTTTTTGCCGCAGGGCACCCTAACCTCTTTGAGTTTCTGTTTTCTGGGCCTCACAGATCACAGTCTAACCCAGGATACAGTCTCATTTGTTTACAGTTTGCTTCCGTTGCTGAGATTTAAGTGAGTGGGGTGGAGTCTTTGTGTGTTCTCGATGCATCCCGGTGCCGAGTAGTTGGGGACCAGAAAATATTTATTGAGTGACAGTGACTCTAAAGGCATACAAGCAAAAGTTGAAAGTTACCAGTTTTCATCTGTGGCTTCTAGTCCTAGGACATGCACCCTCAACCAGCTCTCATGATAGTATTGCATCCTACCCTTTTCCTTCCTTCTTTCCTTTTAAAATCTTATTTCAAAGTTCTGAATATAGAACAGTTAGTTTGAGAATAATAACTTTTAAAAAAGATTTCATTTTGGGGGCTGGAGAGATGGCTCAGAGGTTAAGAGCACTGGCTGCTCTTCCAGAGGTCCTGTGTTCAATTCCCAGCAGCCACATGGTGGCTCGCAACCATCTATACTGAGATCTGATGCCCTCTGCTGGCCTGCAGGCTCACATGCAGGCAGAGTAATTTGTACATAATAAACAAATCTTTAGAAATATTTTATTTTATTTCACATATATGTGAGTACCAATGGTCTTAGAGGCCGCAAGCATTGGATCTTCTGGAGATACAGTTATGGGTGACTGTGAGCTACCGGGTGTTCTGGGAATTGAATTCTGTTCTTCTGTGAGAACAGTATCCGTTCTCAAACTGCTGAGCCAGCTCTCTAGCCCATAAGCAGTATTGCTCTGAGATACTCTGCAACCCAAGTGCACTGTAGACTCACTGTATGATCCGGGCTAAGCTTGGATTTGTGACCTTCCTGTTGCAGTCTCCTCAGTGCTGGGATGGCAAGTGTCTTCCCCCTCACCTGTCCACCTTCTGAAGCCTCCTCAGTGCTGGGATGGCCAGTGCTCCCCCACCCTCCCAGCCTACCTGCTGCAGTCTCAGTGCTGGGATGGCAGATGCTCCCTCACCCTCCCAGCCCACCTGCTGCAGTCTCCTCAGTGCTGGGATGTGAGTGAGGTGCTCCCCCTGCACCATTAGCTCTTCCGTGTCAGAGCCTCTGTTCTTATGGCTCCGAGTGTCCTCTTCTTTTGTTACAAGGGGACTTGAACCAGAATGCTGGAAACTCCGGAGAAGCTCACACAGCCAGACATGTCTTCTTGGGAGATTTGATCAGCTCTATGGCTTTTGTCTCCTGGAAATCACAGGGAGGGGAGAGGTTATACCATTTGGGTAGGGACGGAAGCTGTACCTCACACAAGGGAATGCTACACTGAGGCCATTTCTCTGAAGCTTTGAGAGCTGAAGAACAATTTAATGGTCCCAGCAGGCTTCCTCTGTCAAAGCCTTACTCAGTTTCCAGCAACGTCACTTGCATTCAGGGAGTGTTTGGAGCTGCCCTGCTGGATCCATGGGGTCAGACTTGGAGGATCAGTGGGACTCACTTCCTGGAAAGATGTTTTGGAGAGGGTTGGAGTGAGAGCAGTGTTGACCTCCAGGACCAGGGAGACTGGGTGGGCTCAGCCGGCGGGACAGGCCAGCCTTCTGCTTAGCTGGGTGGATTGTTGGATTCGACACACGAGCTCTTCTTGGCTCTTTGGGTTGGAACTTCTGTTTCAGAGTTTGGAAAGAGCTCAGAGACTGGAGAGACACCGGGAGAAGGCGGGCGGCCCTGTGGAATCCACACAAGGGTTCTCAGGCCTCTCTTGGTGTTGCTTAAAGCACCTCCTCTGCGCCAAGCACCTCCTTGGGGAGAGAGTGTTTCCTAATTAAACTGAGATTCGCAGGCCCAGAGCTCTCATTAGGGAAAGTCCTCAGGAAGTGATCTTTAAATAGAATATTGTACATGTTTTAGTCTCTTGTTCCCATCTCTGTCTGTCCCTGTCTCTGAAAAGAAAACCTTGCTTCTAGGAGTCCTGAGAAACAGTCATCGCTCCATAAATCTGGGTACCTATTTTCTCTGTCTTAAATGTCTCTTTTTTGCTGCTTGGCATTTGATGAACAGCTTCTTGTGGGTAGTCAGGGTTGGCAGAGGGAGTGCATGGGTCCTGGCCCTGCCCTCTGGACGCTTTTAGACCCCAGGAACGGAAGGGGACGCCTGGAGATCAGGCCAGGCGGAAAGGGAAACTAGTTCTAGCTGAGCTCTGCTGAGACAGGGAGAAACGCGGGGTGATCAGACTGCAAGGCTTCAGATAAGGCATCACTAGAAGTGGGGAGAAAGGCCGAGAGGTGCTCGAGGGTCAGGACAGAGAAGGGCCTTGCCGCGAGGGTGAGTCTGGAGTTGGAAGGCAGGCCGTGGCTTCAGGGGTGTCAGCAGCAGAGTTTGTTTGACAGCTGAGCTCCGAGCTCCAGACTGATGACTGGGGTGGGGGTGTGTGTGAGGGGTGGGGCGGGTCACAGGGATAACTGTATGCCGAGGACTGCCTCTGAGGAAGGTGGGCAGCAGCGCAGCCCCCTCGGGGATCGCTGTCACGTGACGGCTTCTCCCTGTAGGTCTGGTTGTTGGTTGCTCCCTGTGCCTGAGTCATAAAGATGATATTTAATTCCTGCGTGTTTGGCTCATTAGTGTACTTCTCCGCTATCTTTCTTTATAGGTTCACCTTCACTAGTCTCCAGGGGAAGTGGGGAGGGTCTAAGGACCACCCTAAACTGGGGAGCCGAGGGCGGCAGCGGTCTGTAGTTCCTCCGCTGAAGCTGAAGGGGCACAGAACCAAGTGGGTCACCAAGCTCCTCAATTCACCCGACGCTGGCCCGGGTCACGTAAGGCTTCACCCAAAGTCTATTTTTTTCCCCCTTTTTTACGCCTTGCCTACATGCTTTGGCGTGTTTTGTTGAGAACTTATCAAATTCATGGTCTGTATCCTCAGTCAGAAACCATCATCCATTCAGAAAAATCTAACGTACCTGTCACGTGTCAGGCACAGTTGCAGGTGCTGAGAACACTACACAGGCACGCACAGATCACACAGATTACCTCTTTCTTTCTTTCTTTCTTTCTTTCTTTCTTTCTTTCTTTCTTTCTTTCTTTCTTTCAGGATCTCTGTAGTCCTGGCTGGCCAGGGCCTCAGGATGTAGATCAGGCTGGCCTCAAGCTCACAGAGGTCCACTTGCCTTTGTTGCCTCTGAAGTTCTGGGATTAAAAGCGTGTACCACCATATACCCACTGGATTGTTATAAATACAGAGTTTGGCTTATACCTAAAGTAAGAAGGAAAGACTGGTACGATTGGTTTACATTTTTCACAGGGAGTATATATCTCTGGAAAAAATATACAGGGGCGGTTGTCCGGGGGAGACAGGTCAGGGATCAAGTGTTTGCTGCACATGACTGATGACCTGGGACTGGAGAGATGGCTCAGTGGATAAGAGCACTGGCTGCTCTCCCAAAGGTCCTGATTTCAATTCCCAGTCACCACATGGTGGCTCACACCATCTATAGTGAGATCTGGTGCCCTCTTCTGGCATGTAGGCAACTCATGCAGGTAGAATACTGTATTAATAATAAGTAAATCTAAAAAAAAAAAAAAAAAAGGTCTACTGCTTTTATAAAGGACCCAAGTCTGATTCCCAGCACCCGTGTTGGGTGGGTCACAACTGTAGGGGAATCTGACCTGCTTCTGGCCTTTGGAGACACCTACACTCATGTGCGTATAGTGCACCCTCCACAATTACAAATAATAAAAACAACTTGTTCATAGTCAGAAACCCAGCAAGCGCAGCAGGTTACACCCCTGCAACCCCAGGGATCTTCTACAGGGAGAGATGGGAAGTAGAGGCAGAAGAAGTTGCAGGAGCTGTGGGGCTAAGCCAGCCTTGTGTATGCCGTAATGAAACGGAGACACTGACACAGGGTAGGCTCTGCAGGTCAAACTCAGGTGGTTGGGCCTGGTAGCAAGTGGCTGTACCCACTGAGCTATCTTGCCAGTCCTGCAGGTTGCACCAGTGCATTTGAGTGGTTGGCTCTGAGCTAAGGGCTTCGTAAGTTAAGCGTGCTTCCCGGCGTCCGTGAGATGACTCACAACCATCTGTAACTCCAGTGCCAGGGGGTCTGATGCTCTCTTCTTTCTTCCTTGGGCACCAGGCACACACAAGGTGCACAGTTGTATCTGAAGGCAAAACCCTAACACACAGAGAATAGTAAAATAGTTAAAAAAGAAAACAATCTACAGAGAGTGAGGGTATGACATTTGAAAATGTTCCCCGGTGCCTTTATGTTTGCGTCTGACCAAGGTGACAGCTTTTGTTTTAGGGGAAATCCTACCTAAATTATAGGGCTAAGCAAGACGCGTTAAAAAAAAAAAGTCAGAGTTTCTATAGTGGGAGTGAGATGGTTCCTGCAACCCAAGGCAGCCTGGTATCTCTAAAGCTAGAAGCCACGAAGGCAAGGTGTTCTTTATCACCCGCGTGTGGCTTATACAGGCCATGAATTATCTGCGGTCAAGGTTTTATCACAGTTGGTTTTCCCTTCACACTTTTCATTTTGATCGCCTTCTACAAGGAATGTAATACCATTTATATATTTACCCGAGTCAGATTTATAAAGGTTGCTTGGTTACAAAGTATGTGTCTCAAAGTCAAGTCGATATAGGAATTCTGGGTCGCCTGCACCTTCAGGTTTTCTCTTCTCCGTCCGCACATTTGTTCAACAAGTATTTATTGAGCCCCTAACTCACAGTCCAGCGGAGGAGATGGCAGGCTGAGCTGGAATTCTGCCACTTTATGGCCAAGGGGAGGGGTAGCCACGGATACTTTGGGGGTGCATAGGAAAGGCACCCCTCCCAAGGCTTCTTGGGGGGAAGCAGTGTCTAAAGTGGGAACAGAACAGAAGGTTGGTGAGTGAGCAGTCATGGGCCTGCAAGGAGCAGGCAGAGCTCTGTGAGTGTGAGGTCAGCCCGGACTACATAGTAAATGTCAAGCCAGCTAGGGCCACATGGCAAGACTCTGCCTCAAAACCCTTAAAAGAGACTCCTTGCCTTAATTTTTCTTCTTTATAAAATTGTATTTTATGTTGTTTTCATCTATGTGTGGGTGGCTACAGAAGCCAGAAGAGGATATTTCATCTCCTGGAGCTGGCGTTCCAGGCAGCTGCGGATCAGCAGGAGTCACCTGGGAATCAAACTCGGGTCCTCTGAAAGAGCAGCGAGAGCTCTTAGCCAGCGAACGTCTCTCCAGCCCCTAGCCTCCTGTTTCAACGTTTCCCTTCTGCACCTTCTTTCTCTTCCTGTTCTCCCTCCTCCCTCCCCCTCTCTCTTCCTTTCCCTCCCCTCCCCAACCTCTCTTTCTTTTGACAGGGCCTCATCATACACCTGAGGTTGACTTCAAACTTGGTATGTAGCCCAGGTTGCAGCTTCAAACTTGTGATCCTGTGGCCCCAGTCTCTCAAGTGCTGGGATGTCAGGTGAGTGCAACCATGTTTGGTGACTTTGTTTATCTTCTTTGCTTGTGAGATGATGGTGGTGGTGGTGGTGGTGATGCTGATGATTGTGGTATCAGGATTATTGAATACACAGTAAAGAAGTCTAGAAGGCCTGGTCCAGTGACCCCCATTGGGTTCCTATGTGTAATATACAGAGACGACCTCCTTTGCTCCCTCCTTCCCTCCCCTCCCTCCCTCCCTTCTTTTCTTCTGATTTTTATTTTCCTCCTAGAGGAAGTGCTCAGACTCAGAACCTTGCACCGGGTAAGCACACACTACAAATCGAGCTACGGCCCCAGTCCAAGATATTTTAATTTTGATTGGGCTTTTCTATTTCCAAAAACCCATGTTTCATGAAATTCTCTCACATCCAGAGCCTGAGTAGAAAGGGATATGTGACTTACTTTGTTTGTTTGTTTGTTTGTTTGTTTCTTTCTTTCTTTCTTTCTGTTCTCTCCTGCTCATTTCCGGGACATCGCTGTGAGCTGCTCATCCAAACCTTGCTCCCTGTGAGGAGGGGACCGTTTGGAAAGCAGCGGGGAGTCAGGGAAGGAGGAACCACACGCCGAGATCGTTCATTAAGAAAATATATTTTGGCATACTCAGACAATGGTTTGAGCAAGTTAAAAATAACTCCTCGTGAAAAATTAATAGGGAGTTATAAGTGAGTGTTTTAATACAAGCTCAGAGAGAGAGAGCGGGGCAGAGTCTGCAGGCGGTCAGTGGGTGACATCACAGGCAGCGCAGGGCGTGTACAGAGAGCCATGAGGCCAGCAGGAGAGTTGGCCATGGCAGTGAGCTCACCTCTGTCAGCCATGGGCAGAGAGAAGTGCAAAGGAGCTGGTCTTTCGTTGTGAGTTTCTGAGACCGGTGACATTTCTTTCCTCCTTTCCCACCGTCCTCTCCTACTAGTGCGCATAAAAACCATGGTGAATTCTGCCTGGTGCCGTTCGGTGACGTTTATTGAATGGCAGGCTTTCATAAAAGTCCTTTATCTGGCTTCTCTGCATTCTTTGTAAAAAAGGCCTTAGCTGGTTGCTGGATATGTTTCTCCAGTGTCTCCTGACCCACGGGCCGGCTCTCTGTAGTGTTGCAGGTAGTTAGGAGGCCGCTGCGCATCTTCCTCTGTCCCTCCCTCTTCAGAGGGCCCCTGTGGTCCTCTGTGAGCCTCGTGAGTCCAGCGAAGGGCTGCGGTGACCATTCTTTTGCCTCCGGTGCAGCTGGATGTGTAAGGAGAACACAGACCGAGAAGAAAAGAGGGAGCTGCATTTGGGAACAAAGGGTCCTAAGACTAGGGGTGGTGGGGGGGAAGGACACCGATATTTGTATTTTTAAACCCAGATGATATTTAAAAAATGGTTCTGTAATTGCAACGAGGCCCTCTAGGCCGTGAATTAATGTGTCATAACTCACGCCCAAGCACTGCGCAAACATCCCGCGTGTGAATTATTGCACAATAAATTCATGCCCTGTTGTGTCTTACAGCTTAATTAGTACATGAAGCTACATGAGTTAGACGAACCCAAATGGGATTATGTCATGTGGTGCGTGGAGAAGCAGAATGTCGGGAGGTATTTTGAGCTTTTTCTAGGAGAAGCACGGTTGGTGACGTCTTTGGGCATCCGTGGATGTGATGTTTGGGCTGCAACAGGTGGCATTCTCTCTCTCTTTTTTTTTTTGAGACAGGGTTTCTCTGTGTAGCCTTGCATGTCCTGGACTTGCTTTGTAGACCAGGCTGGCCTCGAACTCACAGAGATCCACCTCCTGCCTCTGCTTCCCGAGTGCTGGGATTAAAGGCGTGCACCGCCACGTGTGGCACAGGTGACATTCTTTAACATGAAGCTCTGAGCTTTGGTGGGTTGGTTGAATAACGGATTCAGTAACTGTTTAGTATAACTACATGCTAGTCATTATTAATGAAAGCCTAGTGCGACATGGCCCCTGCCGTTGAAGTACTTGCATCCTGATACAGAACACACACAGTGAAAAGAAGAGAGCAAAAAGTGCTGTAAGTGGCCAGGTGCAGTGGTGGCGCACGTCGGTAATCCCAGCGCTCGGGAGGCAGAGACAAGCAGATCTCTGTGAGTTCGAGGCCAGCCTGGTCTACAAAGCAAGTCCAGGGCTGTCTTGGAAAAGAGAGAGAGAGAGACAGACAGACAGACAGACAGACAGACAAAGAAGAAGGAGGAGGAGGAGGAGGAGGAAAAAATCAAAAGTGCTGTAAGTAATTTGTCAACAGAACATCTTGGGAATTCAGAGTGGAGGGTGGTGGCAGTGGGTTGGTGGGCTCAGGGAGAGACTGCAGGAATGACATTTGAGCTGTCTGTCGTAAGGGGTTGAGCTGTGCATGGGGGTGCTGGGGCTGGCCAGTGGACGCCAGGTAAAAGCCCAAGTGGTGCTGGGAAGAGCACAGGGAGCACACTGAGCAGGCTGTAGCCAGAGCCTCGGGTGAGAAGAGGTGACAGGGACAGCGACTTGGAGCCAGAGCTTTCTTATGAACGTAAACATTTGGCTTTAAGCCTACTGCCATTCTGTAATCTTTGGAGTAGTTTCTTTCACTACCCTGTACAGTGACCGCACTCATGAACTTGAAGATTGTTGTACTGTTTTCTTTGGTCTGTCTCCTTAGAAAGCGCATAGCTGAGGGCCAGGGGCCCTGAGTTCTGGTCTGGTCTCCCATGCCAGCCAGCCTTGTGACCTTGCCAAAACCACACAAATCCTTCAGTTTTTAACATGAGAGGGCAGAATGAATGGTTTTTAAAGTCTCGCTTAGTTAAAACATTCTGGCATTTTCTCTGTATTCTGTTTTTGTTTTGTTAGTTTACTTTGTTTTCTCTCCTCCAGCTGATCTGCAGTCTTACTGTTAGCTAGGTCTCTACTGTTAGGCAGTCGGGTCCTGCAGTCTGCCAGCTCTTCACAAAAACAAAACAAAACAAAACAACAACAACAACAAAACCCCGTTGTTGGAGTTTTAAATGTATAACAAGTAACACCCTCTCCTAATTTTGGAACCAACTGATAACTGAGACACAGGAAACAGGTGGTTCTATCAGCGTTAGGGCAGCTGCCACGTTGGTTTCCTAGCCCTGCTCCCTTCAATTAGACAGACTGACCCCCCCTCCCCCAGTCACAGGTGATGCTGAGTGCAAGCTGCCTCACACCACAGAGAGGGAGGCTACTTTTGCTGGCTGGCTGTCCTCTTCCATGGCTGTGCAGGGCAGTATGCTCCTGTCCTGCAAGCTGACCGGCTTTCCAAACACAAGCAGCAGCAAAAGCCCCCAGACCAGAAGGAGCAAACCAGGCTCGCTCTGTGGTGTTTACCCAGCTCACTAACCTCAGAAGGCAGAGAAGGTATATATTCCTACGCTCAGTGGGGCTTAACCTACAGCTCCTCAGATCACCTGGGAAGCTTGTTAAAGTATAGATTGCTGCCGTCGCCAACGCTTGGGAGAGAAGGCAGCACCATCAAGAGGACAAGGCCATCTTTGGCTACATGGCAAGTTAAGACCAGCCTGGGCTATGCAGAGACCTTATCTTGGGGGGAAAAAAACCCAAACAAACAAAAAACCGCAACAAAATAAAACACAGATTGCTGGGCTCGGCTGCCAAACATTTCCAAGTTCAGCAGGTCAGAGTGGATCCCAGAATTTGCACTTTTACCGCTCACCAGGTGACACAGATGCTGAGCACCCGAGGCCTGTGCACACGTACAGATGGAGCGAGGGAAGCAAACCTTCAGTCAACACTACACCAGGACTAAGAGCCACGGCCTTCTGTGTCTTCAGAACTCAACCCGCCTACACAGAGACTGCCCATCCACGGTAAGGACTGTATCTCATTTGTTGTCCTCAACACTTAGCCAAGGCACATGCGGAGTTCTGATACCTAGTTGCATTGAATTGAGTCTTATGCATTTTCACAGCACAAGAGTCCCACTCCTTTAAGGCCAGAACCATTTTGCTCCCTAAAAGTCACACTTTAAGAGGCTTCTTTGACAAATAGCTACCCTCCCCATCCTTCTAGAATCATCTAGAACTGTGGCCAGCTGCTATTACCAACCCTGCTTTTCTTCATCCTTGTCTCATCCTGAGAACTCTCCCTTGTCTGTCCATCCTTGTGAGATCTTGCCCTGAGCAAGTACTGTCACCCTCCCTCAGCCTTGAGAACAGTGTCGCTTACTCAAAGAACAAGGGATAAGAACCCCTGGAGCGAGAGGAAAAAAAGCCAGGGGCAACCTCCCTGGGTCTCCGCAATCCTGTGGAATTCTGGGAGGGGTGAGAGGTAGTAAGGTCAAGAGAAGGCTCAGCCCTCTGTAGTCGCCTCCCTGGAGACTCCAGCGTGGGCACAGCGGGCCGTCGTTCCCAGAGCTGCCAGGGGATTACGCTTTGGCATAGAAGATCCAATATTTCTCTTCTGTACTTAAACACAAGGCTCACTCTGGGCAAGCAGAGAGGGGGAGCTACTTCTTGACTCTGCGGGGGTTTCTGAAACATTCCTCAACAGGGGACAGATGACAGTGGTGTGACTAGCAGGGTTACCAACGTCCCTGCCACCTCCTGTAGATGCCTGTTCTGAGAGGCTGGTGCTAAAACCCTGTGAGAGCATCTACCACTCTTTGTGGGGGGTTGAATTCATAGCGAGCGGAGAGAGGCAGCCTGGTCTGGGGAGCAAGAAGTGCTAGTGACTAAAACAGGGATTGAGACATCCTTCTTTGGAAGGGGGCGGTGTGAGCAGAAATCTGGGAAGGCGTTTGCCAAGGGGTGCTTCCTTGTGGGAGCAATTTGGGGGAACAAAAGAGGGACAGGCAGACTGGAAAAGACATGGGACAGCAATTCGAGGCTGCACGGGACCTTTGGAGCCGGGAAAGAGGGAGGCCCTTATGAAGGATGCACTTTTCCCCCACATTTGCTGCGGGATTTACGAGCCTGGTTTGTGCAAGCGGGGGAGATTTCTGAATCAGGAAGGTATGAGGCATGACTCTCATTGCCGTCTCGAGGATAGACAGACAGACGGAACTGGCTAGGTGGGCTCTTCCTGGGAGACTGTTACGGAAACGGCTACAATCAGTCAGAGCCTTGCTCTTCCCAGTATGATCCATGGGCCAGTAGCTCAGGCCTCACCCTGGGCCATGATTCAGGCCACTGAATCAAAACCTGCACTCTTAACGGGCTCCCTGAGTGACCCCCCGACCCCTCTGACTCCCCCCTCCCCAAGCTCCTGGGTCTCGGAGATGCACCAGGCTGGGTGGGCAGTGAGGTCACCACCCGTCCTGGGATATGGACACAACGTAGGAGGCAGGAAGGATCTGAGAGCTCTGGGTTGAGGGCTCAGGCTGGGAAAGTTGAGCTGGGGAGGAGGGGAGGAGAGTGGGTACTGGCTCACCTCCTTGTCTCCAGGCCTCCCACACCAGTCACTATGGTCTGGCACTCTGCCTACTTGGAGAAAATGCCTGCTGTGCCCACGCTGGAGTCTGCCTGGTCCTCAGGGGCCTCCCTGCGGCCAGCGTTGCACAGTTTGGGACTGTGGCCAATCTTGCTTCCCCTATTTCATATGGATGGGCTGAAAGGGACCAGGCAGGTCATGTAAGTCATGCCCCCGCCCCAGGGTTGTACTGTCCCTTAATCAAGTGAGTGACAATTTGATGATAGTAATGATACTAATTGAGGCGGCTATGGGGGTGGAGGGACGGAGGTAGGAGTTTTTAACTGTCTGTAATGGGAACTCGAATATTTTCAACTTTCAAAGGCTTTAAAGGAGAGACCAGATGACTGCTTGGTTAAGAATACAGTGGCAGGGGCCAAATTAATGCTTTAAAAAAAAAAAGGCTCTTGTGATGATTTTAATGGGATAATGACAGTGAAATATACAAGGCACAGAGCTCCAGAGACCTGGAGGCAGAGCTGATGAGGAATATGTTATCAGGTGGGCATTTGAGAGCTTTTCTTAGGCTTTTGAGAATTTTATGTACTTTATTTACACTAAGAGCTATTGACGAGGGAAGGTCAGTATTAAAGGGAAATGTGTTGAAACTGTACACAAGGAGTATTTTTTTCTGGGTTAACAGGGACAATGAAGGAAGGTGGGAGGTGGAAATTCTAGCGTGCCAAGCGTGCTGTGGGTGTACGAGTTTGGTCTGGAAGGGCCTCAGAAGGGACCCCGCTCCGGAAGTGCACGTAGTGAACTGTTAAACCCTTCCACTGGGCCTGGGAGCAGTGAGTAAAACACTCGCTGCATAGGAGAGTCACGAGGACCTGAGTTCAGACTTCAAGAACACGTGTGAAGATTGCAGCGTGGTAGCGTGCACCTGTAACTGCGGCGCTGTGGCAGCTTCTTGGCCAGCTGGTGTAGTCCAGCCAGCGCGCTGTAGGTTCAGTGAGAGAGACTCAAATATAAGCAACTGAGGAAAATACCCAGGAGGGGCGTTGGCCTCTGGTCCTCAGGTGTGTGTTCATACATATCAACACGTGCAGATACATATAACATAAAAGAATAATAATAAAAATAAAACAACTTTCTTCGACCCCAGGCATGTTGGCTCAGGTATTCCCAGCATTTGGAGGCTGGGGCAGAAGGCCCACAGGTTTCAGGGTGGCCATACCGTGACCACACGACACCGTGAAAGGAAAGTAATTGATCCAGCCCATGGAAACCTTCGCTTAACATTTCAGAACAGGACCCATATTTAGGGAATTAAATTGTGTTTTAGACTCAAATAAGTTCGCGAATTTCCATAGTCTTTTGCTCTTCTTGTGTCTACCTAGTCTCATCAGAGTTTTTTTTTGTTTTGTTTTGTTTTGTTTTTTAAGATGCCTAAGAGGAAAAAAAACACCCCAGCTCTTTTCCACACGGCTTCTCTATATCTCTGGTGTCCAGTCCGAGGATGACAGTAGTCACGGTGGTTTGCTGGGTACTCTCTGCCTTGCGCCTCTGTCCTGTAGGTAGCGTTCTCTCTCCTTTGCAGAGGCTGGGACCAAGGCTCTGGGAGTGCAGGTGACCCTGTGCAGAGGGAGGCTGGAAGTGGAAGCCGCCACTTGTACTCCACGTGATGAGCGCAAAGCTCATGCTAATGGCCTCTGAGTTAAAAACTGCACAGGGGAGCCAGACGGATGGCCGCCAGAGCGCGGAAAGACCGTGTGTGCCACGTTCCAAATAGTGGATAGTGAAAAGACTTTGGTTTTTTTGGAATGTGGTCAGATACAGTGTGACACAGTCAAGCCTATGCTCAGACATTCCCTCACTCACCTTCGCTGGGCCCCACCCTGAAGTCAGTGGCCTAGGAAGCAGGAGGGGCTGGGGATGAGGCCACCCACCGGAAGGCTTGCATGTATGAATGCAGCACAGACGTATGTGTTTTGCATTTGACTGGAAATGCACACCCAGGAGTGGGGTGTGCTTATCTCAGTAGGTTTATAAACAAGAGTGTGTGTTTGTGTATGGTGTGTGCACAAATCCTGAATGAGTTAAACCAGCTATAGGGAACTGGCTCCCTTCCACCTCTGGTCTTGGCTGATGTGTTTGTACCAAACCCTGATATTTATTTTTCATCACCTCTCAAGGGAACCTCAATGAGTTTTCTTTCTGGGAAGTTTATGGCTAAGATGCTGGGCTGCTTTGGGGCCCCTATAAATCTGCTCTAATCAGAGGAGGTCTGCAGAGAAAGAGAAACAAGCAGCGGGGAGGCCGTGCTTGCCAGCCCTCCACACAGCCAGGCCTGTCTACACACTGCTCATTGTCCTGGGGCCTTCAGGAAGGCCGGGCTCAACCGCCACACTTCCTTCTCTGAGTCCCATCCAAGTGAGGGGCTGCATATGGTCAGTCCCAGAAAGGGAGAATTTGGAGATACATTGATTAAGAAATCTAGACCTGAGACTGAGAAATTAGTTCTTTAAACATTGGTTTGCTTCATTAGAAATCCAGCCTGGGCTTCTGCAAAATCAGGGTTGTAGGAGGGGCCGGATGTCAGCACACTTCCCTTAGGAACTTTACAGATTAAAGTCTCGGAGTACTTCCAGAAGTAGGGTGCTGTGTGACACAGACATTATCAGAAGGCAGACCTAGCAGAGACGCTCCATCTTCTAGTGATGGTACTTGGGAGATTTTTTTTTTAATGAGTTTTTTTAAAAAAATGACAGACTTTACATTTGACATTCAATAGCACCGTCTTCTGGGCATGAGGAAATACAGGTATTTGTTGACATAGGATGTCAGGAGATCAAGGAAAATTGACTCAAGAGAAGGAAGGGGAGGGATTTATCCTTTGCGCAGGTATGCAAATTGCCCAACTTAATTTGTGTAGCATATGCTTTTCTGTGCTCTGAGCTCTTCTCAGTAATGAGATTAAGAAATCATTTCATTGTTAATATAGAACTCAGTGGGGGGGGGAGGAGTCATGTAGTCGGGGTGGTGGGGGTGGTGGGTGGGCAGGGAGAGCTTTAATGGGCACCCTGCCCTGTCTGAACCGGCCTATTCCAGAAACGAGACCTGATCCGAGGCAGGGAGGGACGAGTGGGACCGGAACCTGGACTTGCGTCTTTGTCCCTGTCTCCTCTCTCCAAAGCCCCACACATTCATTCTTGCAGCTTGAGCCTAATAGGGTTTGCATTTCATAAGCTCAGTGTCACACGACGCCTCATTAGCTGTGTCTCTCCCTGGAAGACCATCTTCCCGGTCTCTCGCTCCAGGAACCTCATCATCACGGCTTCCTCTGTCAGGCCGAGCCAGAGAAGCCCCTGACGCATTTAAAAAAAAAAATTCCAAAGTCCCCATCTTTGGCAGTCTGTTTATTTATTTATTTGTGCAGTTCTGGGGCTCTGTGTGTGCTGGGCGAGCACTCTGTCCTGAGCTGGAGCCTGGGCCCTTGTTTGTCTCTCTGTCGTCTACACAGTGCCTTACACAGGGCTGGAGAACTGTTAAGTCAGTTTGCTGTGTGGCGGGCAGTTAGCTGTGGGGGAAAGGCAGGCAGGCATGCTGTGACTCTGCTAATAAAAACTGGACAGGATTCCATGAGCTTTTATCGTATGGGTAGAGTTATTCCATTGTATTTTACTCAATCATAGTTTTTTCCCCCTTTTATTCAAATGTGCAGCCTTTCCTAGTGGGAGATAGAAAATAAACCATGGAACAAACAATCAAATAATTACAGATTGTGACAAATATCTGACCATAGTAGATAAACTTTGTACCGAAGCTGTCTTACGATAAAGGAGGTGGAGGAGGGACTTTTCTGGTCACTGTAGTATATTTATCCGACTGTGGTTATGAGTTAATTCCATTTGTAACCTGGATGACAGCATGAAATCAATAGTAGGATAAAAATAACAGCCTCTCCACCAGGGGGCGTTTTGCCAACCCAGCCTTGGTTTGGCTCCTTCCTTGGTGCAGCCTCCCTGAACTGTTTTCTGCTCGGAAAGAGTGGAAGTCTGGGCCCTCCCCTTGCCTCAGGATGGACCCTGCCCCCTTTTCTTTAGCCTGGGAGTTAGCAAGCAAAACAGGTGTTAAGAGCTTTGATCTTGCTAGAGACTTGGAGACAGATCAAGGTGGAGGCCTCTAAAATAATGCCCCGGGATGTGAGAAGCAGGGCCCAAATGGAGACAGAGGTAGACAGAAAGGCAAATTGCTTTAAAAGAGAGTCTCTCATGAGGAAATAGAAGGATCCAGCGGGTCCTGGAAAACTACAGGCGAGTCTGGGCCCTGGGGTCCTCTGCAAACTATGGCAACAGCCAAGGAAAAAATAGGCAGTAAACCTCGAACCCCTACCCAGACTAGCCGATGGACAGGACATTCTCCACTGTTGAGTGGAGAAGGAGATCTAACTTTCACACAAACTCTGGTGCCCCATATTTGAACATGTCCCTTGGATGGAGATGCCTGGTGGCACTCAGAGGAAGGATAATAGGTCACCAAGGAGAGACTTGATACCCTATGAGCATATACAGGGGGAGGAGGTCCCCCTCAGACACAGACATAGGGGAGGGGAGTAGGGGGAAAGTGGGAGGAAGGGAGGAATGGGAGGATACAAGGGATGGGCTAACAACTGAGATGTAATATGAATAAATTAATTAAAAAAAAGTTTTTTTCCAATGAAAGAAGAAAAAAAAAAAAAAAGAGAGAGTCTCTCTTTACCCTCCCTACTCAGCTCAGTAGACGCTGCACTACCTCAGGGTGAGGGCCTTCAGGCTCTAGAGTCCTGCATGACTTTAGTGCTCCTGCCCCCCCCCCCCCCCCCCCCGACATCCCCAGATCTCTGCTGCAGTGTGAGACACCTCGGGTTGTGAGAAGCATTCAGCCTAACATTTTCCCAGTAGCCAACATGCAGCCTTTCCTCTCGTGGGGTCTCCACTGGCCACCGTCCTGATTCTGTCCCTTTGGTACAAGTGTTGGCTCCTGTCTCCCAGAGGACAGGTTACCATCCCTCACCCTGTTTGCTGCTGAGGTTCTTGGTTGTTCCTCTTCACACAGAGGGTGTGGACTTCTTAGCTGCTGTGGGGGCCGCTTCGTATCACTGAGTGCCAGTTAATGACTTCAGTTAATGCAAGGTTCTCTAACTGGAGCCGTGGTCCTCACTTCTGCTTATCCATTTCCCTCTGTTGGGATTAGTTCTCTGTAAGGGTCGACCTCAGTTAGGAGGGGGCTGTTTCTTCTGCTCACAGAGAAAGCCTATCTCTTCACACCACAGTCCAGACATAAAGGGCCCCCATAGCCAGTTTTGAGGAGGTGTTTGTTGCAGGAGATAGAACTGTAATTGCTTCAGGCTGATAGGGGCTTACACAGGACGGACAGCGATTACCTGAGGTGGACAGGCACCTGGGTGGTACCTTCCATATTTATTTTTGTTTATATTTATTTTATATTTTATTTATATTTTAATATATTTTTAATTTTTTTTGTCTTTTGTCTTTTGAGACAGGGCTCCTCTGTGTAACAGCTGGACTCTTTAAAGTCAGACAGCTTCCTGTTTAAGTTGAGCCACATGTTGTACCTAAAATCAGAAGCAAGCAGGAGAAGCTGCATTTTTTCCCTTCCTACCTGCACTAGAGCCGGAAGCTGAGACTAGGACCTGAAGCTGCCTTTGAACCTGTGTAAGGAGCTTTATGCTGTGGGTGCAAGTTAAACAGAAAATAACACTGCTGGGGCTGAGGAGGTGGCTCAGTGGATAACAGTGCTTGCTGCGCTAGTGCGCGGACCTGCGTGTGGATGCCAGCACCCTCGTCACCATGTGCACACCTGCTTCCTGACACTGACACTGCTTTGGTAGCTGTGGATGTAGAGGTGAGAGGTCGTTGGGCAGCAGTACCTGACATCTCCCTTCCGTCCACAAGCTTGTTCGCAATCTCTCTCCCTCTCTCTCTCTCTCTCTCTCTCTCTCTCTCTGACTGACAAACTGAAAGAAAGAAAAAGTGAAAATAGCATTGCTTGAAAGAGGAAAGCAACAAACAAAGTAAGAATCTCCACAGAGGGGGGAATGGTCCATATGACGGAGGAAGTCCAGGTCCAAACAGGCGCCAGGCCTAGGCACGTCTGAGATGCGCTACAGCCTTGCTCCTTGGATAGAAGGCGGTCTGGGTCTCTCCCTGTTGTTCCCTCTCCGCTCCCCCTCCCTTAATGGTTGTGGTCACCTCGGCATCAGAATGGTGGCCTGAGAGGGAAAGCAAAGCCGTCCAAGGGGTAATAGAGACCTCAGGTGGTGGGCAAGCGGCAAGGACAGATTCTTGGGAGGCAGCCTTCATTGAGCAACTCATTTAATTGGGGGGAACAAAGGCTATTTAATCTTCTGGGAGTGGGTAGAGGCTTTTGGGGTGTGTGTATATCACTGGTGTGTGTGTGTGTGGTTAAGGTGCTGGGAATGCCTTGTTTGCATGAAGAGAAATTCCAGGTGCTTGGTGAGCGTGACTTTATAAGGAGGTGGGAAGTTTAACTTAGCTGTGACTATGCGCCCTCCTCTGGTGTGGGCAAAGGTGCAGGCTGGGTGGGTGGCTGGGTGGGGGGGCGGAAGGGAGGGGCGTGGTCCTTACTCCTACTGCTCTCAAGATGAGATTCCCAGGGTTGGATACTACTTGACCCCCACTCCTGCTCCGACTGGCTCCTCCGGGACCCACTGTACCCTGGCCCCACATATCGCCTTGTGGGAGCCGTGGATCTTCTGGTTATCTTCTTAGAACGACAGGATGAACCATGTAGCTTGGGACAGGCCAGGGCAACGTCTGACCCCGGAGCTGGCACTAGTGTGGTGTGTATGGTGGACTTTCCCAAGGGCCTGTGTCCAGGAGACGGGAGGAGAAGGAGAGGATGGGCACTAGAGAGCGCGCGAGCGATTACTCTGTCTGGGTTCCTTGGATAGGGGATGGCATGGTTGCGGGCAGGGAGAATTTAGGAAAACTCACTGTGTGTGTGTGTGTGTGTGTGTGTGTGTGTGTGTGTGTGTTTTAAATACTTTATTCTTTCCCAACCATTTCCAAATTTCAGGCGTACTAGTTACTTCCACGATTAAAAAAAAAAAACTCTATTTATTTTCATTTCACGTGCACAGGTGTTTTACTTGCACGTATGTTAAGTGCACCATGCCCATGCAGTGCCTGAGGAGGCCAGAAGAGGGCGTCAGATCCCCTAGAACTGGATTTTACAGATGGTTGTGAACTGCCATGTTGGTGCTGGGAACTGAATTCCGGCCCTCTGAAGAGACCACTGTACGTGGTCTCAGTTGCAGGCCCATCTGTCCAGCACCTTCCATAACTCTCTATTTTCACATGTAAGTTAACCTTGTTAGGCTGCCCTAGAGTACACCCCTGTGGGTGTGTCTCAGTTAGGGGCACCTTGGTGGTCCACAGGGGCTTCCTGCTGGTCTCCTCTGCTGTCTCTCTCTGTCCCTTTCTCTCCTCGTCAGAGGAATCAGAGAAGGCTTATCCACTCCAATTTTGGCTGCTTTGGTTTTGTAATTCTTACCCCACAAGTGTCCGCACCCCAACCTGCTTGTCTGCTAAGCCCCCTCCACTTCTGCCCGTCACCTACCAGGCTCTTTCCACCATCTTGCCCGTCTGGGTTATGCTTCTTTCCTTAGCCTTCCTCAGTGATTTTGAAGAAGTACGAGAATGTTTTAGAGACAACATAAGCGAGGGGGTGGGAATTCGCCACAGCAAGAGCCCGGGGGGTTATGTTGTAGGAAAGACCTCGTGAGTGGCCTGAGAGATGCTGAGCTGAGGGTGCCTGATGCTTAAATAAGATGTGGTTAGAGTAAGGGGTCAGGGCCGAAGGAATCCCCTCCGTTTATAGAGCAGCGCTCTGGCTTTTTAAGCCTGCTTCCTCTTCTGGCTCCTTTTCTTCTTTTGCAGGCTTATGATATAGTTGATAATCCTTGAGGTACATGGGTCAAAGTGACGCCTGGATGCTGGCTCTCTCAGCCCCAGTGACAGTTGCCTTCTTGGGTTCACGTTATTTCTTGGATATCGACTTAGCCTTTTGCCTTCACTTAGTTGATAATTGGAAGCTGAACTGCTACAGAAACATGGAGTTCTCTGGGGAGTGGGTTCCTGGTTTCCATCTATCTGGGGGGGGGGGAGAGAGGGGGGGGGGAGAGGGGAGGGGGGGGAGAGACAGTGAATGTGTGTAATGTGTGTACAGGTCAGTTGGCCTCGGTGTCATCCCAGTCACTGTCTAATGCGAGACAGAGTTTCTCATTGACCCTGGAACCCACCAGCTCTGTGCGACTGTCTGGCCAGCAAGCCTTAAGGGAGCCCCTTCTGTCTTAACCTCTCTGGTGCTGGCGCTGCAGGTGCACACCTGCGCTGGGGATCCGAATTCTTTTTTTTTTTTAATTTTAATTTTATTAATTTATTCAGATTACAACTCAATTGTTATCCCATCACTTGTATCCTCCTGTTCCTCCCTCCCTCCCACTTTCACCCTATTCCCCTCCCCTAAGTCTATGACAGAGGGGGACCTCCTCCCCCACTATATGGTCATAGGCCATCAAGTCTCATCTTGGTAGCCTGATTATTCTTTATTTGGGTGCCACCAGGCCTCCCTACCAAGGGGAGGTGGTCAAAATATGGATCCGAATTCTTATGCTTATACGGAAAGCACTACACCAGGGCCTGGAGAGATGGCTCAGTGGTTAAGAGCACTGGCTGCTCTTCGAGAAGACCCAGGTTCGATTCTCAGCACCCACATGGCAGCTCACAACTGCCTGTAACTCCAGGGTTCAACATGCTCACAATAGACATATAGAAAAAACACCAATTACAAAAAGAGAGAAAGAAAGGAAGAAAGAAAAGCACTACACCAGCAAAGCCATTTCCCAAGTCCCTGTTTGCCCAATTCGGATACATGGAGGATAGCCACTCCAGGGAGGCTGCTTCGCCTTACGTAATCCCACAGGAGGTCTTGAGAGATAGAGTTGTTCTCTTACGGAGGGACTGAAAGTTAGAGGGTAAAGTTCTAACCCTGCCTCTCAGCATGACCATGAACTGCCAGCTTTGGGATCTGTCTGGGCAAATATAATCTCTCTCTCCCTCTCTCTCTCCTCCCCCTCCCATCTCTCCTCCTCCTCCTCCTCCTCCTCCTCCTCCTCCTCCTCCTCCTCCTCCTCTTCTTCTTCTTCTTCTTCTTCCTCTCTCTCCCTCTCCCCCCACCTCTCTGTCTCTCTGAGACAAGGTCTCTGTATGGAGTCCTGGAGCTTGTTATACAGACCAGGCTGGCCTCAATCTCACAGAGTTCCATCTGCTCCTGCTTCCTGCATGCTAGGGTTACAGGTGTGCACTAACACACTCTGCCAATGCATGTATGCATGTATGCATGTAATCTGTATCTATAGCTGTACCTATCTGTCATCTATCTCACAGCATGGTAAGGCAGCTAGGGCAGAGAGCACGTCTCTTTTTCTCGGCAGTGGTAGGGGATGGCTGGAACATTTCAAGCAAAACAAAGCATTTTTTTTTTCTAGGCTGAGAGTCCTGTGTGGTTTATCTTGGGATCCATGATAGCAGGGGTTTAGTGAAGGGCGTGTCCTTGGTCAGTTTAGGACCTGCAGTCTGTGATACCTCAGGGTAACCCATGGCCCTTTCTAATATCCTCTAATCCAGCCCCGCAGGGGTGATGGCGGAAGGGTTCATCCTGTGCTTCCTGGATTGTTGGTGGCAACATTTGAATTCTAGATTGGCTCAGCTCAGCAGCTTCCTAACGAGAGTGGTTTTTTTTTTTTTCTGGCTTGATTCTTTCTCTACCACCCTGAAAGGATGGAATCTTCTAATATTTATTTGAATGAAACTGAAAGGATAAGACGCATTTGCTGTGAAATGTCCTGTAGTACTTTCTGGGGTCTGGGGTCTGCAGCAACCGAGAAGGCAGTCGTATGTGATCCTAATTAATTACCCGATTTTTAGAGAACGCAAAATACCATCTCAGCCTGGAGTGGATCTTGGAGCAGGATGTGGCCTGTGATCTTGGACTTCACAACCTTTCAGACCCAGCAGTGAAGCTTCCCCTAAAGGGGTTTGAACTGTCTCAGGGTGATGAGAGGAGATCCCTTCTGGTCTCTCTCGCTTCTGAGTGCGTTATTACCAAAGAAGCAAACAAACAAACAAACACCTGCAAAATGCAGGTAGGGTATTTTTGTTCATGCTAATTAAATTAATTTGGGGCTTTTGAGAAAAAAAAAAGCTGGCGCATTGTGCTCACAGGTGTCCGTGGCAGCTAGCTTGGTCTAGGAATCTGAGGACCCCCCACCCCCAAGCTCTAGGGTTTGTGCAGCCCTCTACCTGAAGAGCTGGGAAGAGGCTTTGCAGCCTGGTGAAGGTGACAGAATCAAGCTGCTTTATAGACCTGAGAGAACTTAAGTGAGGGGAGGATGTGGAGGGGGGGAAGAGGTTGGAATAAAAACCCGCAGCTTGGGATGCTCCTTGGCACTGGCTCCTTGGCAACGGTTACTTAGCAACCTGCGTTCACCTCTCTTGACTGCCTTCTCCCTCCTCCTTTCCCTCCCACCCCCAGCCGCCCTCCCACAGCCGCCCCCGCTGCAAGCAGCTAGAGAGGCTGGAGTGAATGACAATTTGGAGAAACAGCCGCAGCCTGAAGATCTAAGAGGCTCTAAAGAAGATGGATAAGAAAATCGATGCATAATAAAAGCTGCAGGCAAAGCCACCTTGACACAGGGCTGGCAGCTCTCTCTTCCTGCCCTTCCGAGGGTAGTCTACCCAGGTTCAGACCTCTCTGCCTTAACCACCACCATCTTATTTTTTTTTCCCCACCCCACCTTTTACAGTGTGTGTGTGTGTGTGTGTGTGTGTGTGTGTGTGTGTTTGCCTCTGGAATGGAAAAGGATGGAACCTCTGGACAGGGAGAAGAGAAAAATAAAAAAACATATATGAGATGCGTGCAGGGCTGCCGGCATGAAGGAAAGCTGAGGGATAAGGCAGGGACCATGAAAAGGGGGTTAAGTTGCATCCTAAAGCAGTATCTTTAATAAAAAACAAACAAACCCCTAACAATGGATGTATAAAGGTGTGATACAAAATGTGAGTTACCTTCTCTGCAGTGTTGAAAACAAAAACACATACACAAAATGAAAGCATTAACAACTCCCCCCACCCCCCCAACAGGGGAGGGCTGGAGCAGGGTTTGCTAAACGAGACCCTGTCTGTGTAATTACCCTCTACTGGCACATAGTAGGGATACAGTGAGTATTACTTTCTTAGAAGCTGCAATGGAGCAAAGGGTTTTTCGGAGGTCCTTGCTGGCCTGAGAATCTGTGGACCAGTTCTATGACTGTTAATGCTTTTTTCTTTCTTGGTATCTTCCCGTTCATACAGGCAGGAAGCCATTTCCGTTATCAAAATGTACCCTGTTTTGCTGCAGCTAAGATACTTAACATGGCTAAGCATCGTTCCTTCGTGTTCTTGGTGTACCATTTTCGGGGGGCGGCCAGCACCCTGCCTGTCTGTGATGCAGGATTTAAGTTCTGTACACAGGCAGTGGCACAGAAGCTCCAGAGAGGGCAGGCACACAAGTGTCCTTTGACAGTCGGTTTTCTTAAGTGGGCGGTTGCTTCAGGGTTTGAAGTTCTGCCCTTTATTGGGGAGAGGAGGGATCCTGGAGTTTGAGATGCAGTGCTGAACTCATGCCGGTGCTGGCCTGTTGGGAACAGTGCTGTTCTAGAGAGCTGTGTGAGCCTGGGGTTGCTGCACTGAGTGGTGAGGGCTTGGGGTTGGAACTCTGGTTTAGGTGCTAAAGCCCCTCCCCACTTGTTTTTTTTTTTTTATGGTTTTTTTTGAGACAGGGTCTCTCTGTGTAGCCTTGGCTGTCCTGGACTCGCTTTGTAGACCAGGCTGGCCTTGAACTCACAACGATCCGCCTGCCTCTGCCTCCTGAGTGCTGGGATTAAAGGTGTGCGCCACCACGCCCAGCTCCCCCCCCCCCTTTTTTTAAACCTTCTTTTCTCTCCAGCAGAGCACATGCTGTTTGGCAAGGCATCTCTTCCCTGTCGTTCATAGCATGTCAGAATACTTTGCTTAAAACGCGCCATTCTGAAGTAGAGGAGAGCCTGTCCTGGGTCTCATCCTAACTGGGCTCCAGTCTGGTCCCCTTTCCGGCAGCCCCTCCTGCTCCCGTCTGTCAGCGCCCACCCTTCCTCTCATTTTGTACTTACCTTGGTCTCCGTTATTTTTTTATTTTTTTATTTTTTGGTTTTTCAAGACAGGGTCTCTCTGTAGCCTTGGCTGTCCTGGACTCACTTTGTCGACCAGGCTGGCCTCGAACTCACAGTGATCCGCCTGCCTCTGTTGGTCTCCGTTATTAATGCTTCGATGGGACATTATTACTTAATATCTCAGCGTATGCTGTGGCTCTCCCATTTGTTCCTTTGTTCCTATTTATTATATCATTGCGGTGGCATTACGGGACTTTACAGGAGACCATCTGTGTATGAAACGCAGCCCAGTGTGAGTAGGCAGACAAGGGAAGGGAAGTTAATGATTTTGCCCTTATGTCCAGGTACCCCCGTCTGTCGGAGCCGCATCCCACGGTCCCGTTTTGTGGTCTCCTCCCATCACTGCCCACCACTTCCCTGCCTGGCCTACGCACTTCATTTTTCATAATTCTGTAAGTCAGGCTATTTTTATGGTTCATTCCATTTTTCATAATTTTGTAGCTCAGGCTATCTTTATGCCTAATTCCAAACATAAAACACTAGAAATATTATTGAGGGGTAGAGTCCTTGGTTTAAGAAGGAAGCAGCCTGCACAAGTCAGACCTTAAGAGCTGCATGCAAATGAGAGAGTGAGCTGGAGAGGCCGATAGTATAGAAGAGGGCTTGGAACGGCCCTCAATTAGGGAAGCCTTCCCGGAGGAGGAAACTACTGGGCTGGGATTAAAAATAAATAAATAAAAGGAAATGGAGGAGCCTGTGCCTGCAGGTACAGCAGAGGCAGATTTGCTCTGCCTCCAGCAGCAGTAAGCGTTGTAAGTCACGGCGTGAAGCCCTTGGGCTGAGCAGTCACGATCCGCTGGGAAGGGAGGGACGTGGGTGGGAAATGTGGAGGTGGCAGATGGAGGCTCCCAGGAGTTCTGTCCTTAAATCTGACCAGAGACCTGGTCAAGAACCAGCCGAGGGTGTGGGGAGAAGAGGGAGGTGGGGAGGGGGTGAGGTTACAGGGAGCAGATAGTTCCCCAGAGCTGGCCGCACAGACTTTGCTCCTTTGAACAAAACCCTGTTTTCGGCCGGGCTGACGCCTCTCTCCCTGGTCCCCTTGTTCACCGGTGGAGCTGCTGCACCTCAGGCAACTCCACTGCAAGGACGCTTGGCTTCTTTCCTTCTGTGTCTCTTTGCCTGCTTTCCACACACACCCTTCCCGGCATCTACAGGCAAAGGCAGCTGCAGAGGAGCCTTTCAGGTTCCTGTCCTAGGTTGGATGACCCTGACTTGTTGTAAATGAATGTCGCCGCTGAAGGGATGGGTGTTTTCCCCGGATGCTCACAGTCTATTTTGTCCCCAAGCTTTCCTACAGTGTCTGTCAGTTAGGGGAGAGGTGGAGACTGGGGTGGGGCAGAAAGAAGGGCCCTGCAGGGAGCTGAGTCCTGAGACCACAGATCAGAAAAGGTGCGAAAGCCCTTAGACTTAGGACCTGAGTTCTCGGCTAATTTCCTATTGTGGGAACCCTGGGAGGAGTGGAATGGCAAGTTTCCTGAAGAAAGGGGCCTAGTATATATAGAATGCTCTATGGGATATGAGGTGTGTGTGTGTGTGATGTGGATGTGTGTATATGGGATATGTGTGTGTGGCGTGTGTATGTGTGGTGTGTGTATATGTGTGTGTGTGGTGTGTGTGTGATGTGTGTCTGTGGTGTGTGTGTGGTGTGTGTCTGTGGTGTGTGTCTGTTGTGTTTGTGTCTGTGGTGTGTATGTGTGGTGTGTGTGGTGTGTGTGTGTGGTGTGTGTCTATGGTGCTTGTGTCTGTGGTGTGTATGTGTGGTGTGTATGTGTGGTGTGTGTGTGTGGTGTGTGTCTATGGTGTGTATGTGTGGTGTGTGTGTGTGGTGTGTGTGTGTGGCATTTGTGTCTATGGTGTGTATGTGTGGTGTGTCTGTGGTGTGTCTGTGTGGTGTGTGGTGTGTGGTGTGTGGTGTGTGTGTGTGGTGTGTGTCTATGGTGCTTGTGTCTGTGGTGTGTATGTGGTGTGTGTGTGTGTGGCATTTGTGTCTGTGGTGTGTATGTGTGGTGTGTGGTGTGTGTGTGTGGTGTGTGTCTATGGTGCTTGTGTCTGTGGTGTGTGTGTGTGGTGTGTGTGTGCCTTAACACATGATGATGTGTGCACTGTGATTGGAATCAGCAGACTGAGAAGAGAAAGCAGCAGCTGAGCAGAAGTGCGTTTCTGTCATCGTGCCCCCAGAGACTTGCACAGCTGCAGCTGGGAAGCCCCAAGGCAAGGCATCCATCCTGTCTGCCTTCTTACCAGAGCCAGACAGACACAAAGGGAAGTAGTGCTTACTGAGCCTGTGTGTGTGGTGTGTGTGTGTGTTGTATGTGTGTGTTGTATGTGTGGTGTGTGTGTGTGTGTGTGTATGTGTGTTGTATGTGTGGTGTGTGTGTGGTGTGTGTTTGTATGTGTGGTGTGTGTTGTATGTGTGGTATGTGTGTGTGGTGTGTGTGTATGTGGTGTGTGTGTGTCTGTGGTGTGTGTGGTGCGTGTGTGTGTGTGTGTGTGTATGTGTGTGGTGTGTGTGTGTGTATGTGTGTTGTGTGTGTGTTGTGTGTGTGTTGTATGTGTGTGTTGTATGTGTGGTGTGTGTGTGTGGTGTGTGTGTGTATGTGTGTGTTGTATGTGTGGTGTGTGTGTGTATGTGTGTTGTATGCGTGGTGTGTGTGTGTTGTATGTGTTGTGTCTGTGGTGTGTGTGTGTTGTATGTGTGTGTGTGGTGCGTGTGTGCGTGTGTGTGTGTGTGTGTGTGTGTGTTGTATGTGTAGGGTGTGTGTGTGTCTGTGGTGTGTCTGTGGTGTGTCTGTGGTGTGTGTGTGTGTGTGTGTGTGTGTGTGTGTGCGCGTGCGCATGCGCAGTGTTCACAGGGAGGTCAGGGGTCAACTTTTAGGAATCCATTCTCTCCCGCTCTAGGGTCCTGGGGATTGAACCCTCACCATCAGGTTTGGTGGCACCGCTACCCACTAAACTATCTCCCTGGTCCCTGGTCTACTCTTCCCATTCATTTACTCACCGAATTAAATCCTCTTAAAGACCTGTACACTAGGCTTAAAACCGAACATCTCTGTTAACAGTGGGGCTAGAGACAAACTCACTTCTGACTTCAGAATCCTGGCATTTTCCAGGACACTGTGCTGTCCTCTCATTCCAGAAACTACTCTTATCCATGGGCAAGACTGTAGTCATAGTGCGTACATGGTCATGCATTTAGGGGACACACACACACACACACACACACACACACACACACAATTGAGAAGAACTGGCTGACCTTGAACTTCTAGAGACCTGCCTTTGCCTCCCACATACTAGGATTAGAGGCATCTGTAACCATGTCCAGGCCAGGGATGATGGTTTACATGTTAGGCTTAGTTATTTCAAAGGACTGGAAGAGTTTTCATCTAGAAAAAGTTGGTCATACTTTGGAGACGGCAGCCTAGCGAGGATGCCATCCTGTCTGGAGTGATAGACCCGGCACACATTCACTGGGGCAGCGAAAGTGTGTGAGATGATGGAGCGTGTGTGTGTGTGTGTGTGTGTGTGTGTGTGTGTGTGTGTGTGTGTGTGTGTGGTGTGTGTGTGTGTATGTGTGTTGTATGTGTGGTGTGTGTGTCTGTGGTGTGTGTGTGTATGTGTGGTGTGTGTGTGTTGTATGTGTGGTGTGTGTGTGTTGTGTGTATATGTGATGTGTGTGTGTCTGTGGTGTGTGTGTGGTGCGTGTGTGTGTGTGTGTGTGTGTGTGTGTGTGGTGTGTGTGTGGTGCGTGTGTGTGTGTGTGTGTGTGTGTGGTATGTGTGTGTGTGTGTGTGTGGTATGTGTGTGTGTGTTGTGTGTGTGTTGTGTATATATGTGATGTGTGTGTGTCTGTGGTGTGTGTGTGGTGTGTGTGTGTGTGTGTGTGTGTGTGTGGTATGTGTGTGTGTGTGTGTGGTGTGTGTATATGTGGTGTGTGTGTGTCTGTGGTGTGTGTGTGGTGCGTGTGTGTGTGTGTGTGTGTGTGTGTGTGGTGTGTGTGTGTGTGTGTGGTGTGTGTATATGTGGTGTGTGTGTGTCTGTGGTGTGTGTGTGGTGCGTGTGTGTGTGTGTGTGTGGTGTGTGTGTGTGTGTGGTGTGTGTGTGTGGTGTGTGTGTGTGTGTGTGGTGTGTGTGTGTGTGTGTGTGTGGTATGTGTGTGTGTGTGTGTGGTGTGTGTAGACGGAGACGGAGAAGAGCTAAAGGTTGAGGTAACCTTGGGACGCAAGAGGCTGCCTTTCACAGCCTCTGGTGGTGTCATCAGCCCTTCTTCTCCTGTCTTGGTCTTGATGTGGGAGATTAGAGAACGCCCAGAAACACAAATGACCTGTGTTCAGTCCTCTCTAATCTTCCTCTTCTTGACTGAAGCCCGGATTTTGGCCAGAAAAATAACTGGCTGTGTTTTCATGGAAAATTTCAGGTCCTCTGGCTGAAACAGACGGAGGCCATCTTAGATGTTTGTGTTTATAATTTTTCAGATCTTTTGGAAAGAAGCAAATGTTTGGGCAGTTTTGGTCGGGGGAGTTTGAAGGGCGCATGCCTCAGTGCGAATCTGTTTTGCGCCTCAGTCTGGGAAGCGGGTGCGTGGGTGGAGTGGACAGCGATTTGTCCCAGACGCTTCGCTTGACTTTTTCATGGCTCCCCACCCTTCTTACTTTTCATCCAGACATCTCAAAGCCCTAAGCAAGCCTTGATCCTCCCCGGCTCCCTGAGTCATCCTCTGCTTCCGTTTTCCCAGATGTGGGGGCAGGAGAGTTCGGGGGTGGGTGTTTGGTAGGTGGATGGGTGGGGGGGTTGAAGGGACCTTCCTGATCACGGGCGGGGTGAGGAGGAGCAGGCATCAAGGTGGTTCTAGCTCGGTTTCAGCTTGTCCTTTTGAGGTTGTTTTATGACTGAGGAGACTCTGCTAAAGAGTCCGAGCTAGAGAAATTGAAGAACAAACAAAGCTGTAAAAGACGCCGATAAAATTCCTCCCGGCACAGAACAGTCTTTGGAGCCTTTCTCAAGAATCTCAGCATGATCCGGAAAGGCTAATTAAGTCTCACGGCCCCCAGTGAGGACCAGGATGGGACCAACGTTAGGAGCAGAGAGCACTTAGAGAATTGTCCCTTTTCTCTCTGTTCGCTCAAGGGACCCAGGGGGTCAAACATCCAGTTCAGAATTTGCATTAAGGATGAAGAGGGAAAGGGGACTTAGCAGAAAATTACTGACGTTTTCTAAGACTCCCTCCTGGTAGGTGGGCGTGGGGGGAAGGCTAGGTGAGGGGGTACTTGGAGACCATTAGGAATGGAAAGAGCCCAGCGCTCAAGGACAAGTAGGGGGGTTCACAGGTGCCCTGAAGACTGGGTCTAGAGAAAACGGCAGGTGCCTGCACTCCTCGGTGGTCTTGGGGTGTTTGAACGGTGGGGGTGGGGGGGTCGCTCTATAAACTAAAGGATCTGTTTGAGTACCAGAAGGCTAGGAGTGCTGGCTGGGAAGGTGGGTGAAACGGAGAGAGGGTCGGACGGACTGCGAGGTGGGACGGTGAGGGTGAGGGTCAGGTGCACCCGTGTAAGAGGGAAAGCGATACTGCAGCGATCTGCGAGGAAACCTGGGGTGGGTGTGGGAGGGGGCAGCTAAGCACGCCCAGGCCTACCTATCCTTCTGTCTTTTGTTCCGAATAAATTGCTGGACTGGTCAGAAAGAGAAATCTTATGAGCTCAAAATGACTTAGAGGTGGGAGGGAAAGAGTTGGTGGGGTTTTTGCAGGGGAGCCATAGAAACCGCCGGTTTCCATGGTGATAGCCGAAATCTTCATTTTTAGTCTTCTGACTTCTACAGCAAGGGAGGGGAGCTATAAATGGGGTGGGGGGGGCGAGAAATGCTATCTTTTTTCATCTCTTCAACTGAATCAATATTGGGATGGAGTGGGGAGGTTGGCGAGGGTAGGGGTCTTTAACAGGCCGCAGTCTCTAGGCTCCCAGGTTAACTGAGTTATCTGCTGTGACTTCTTTGGGCGAGTATAGCAGCAGCAGCAGCAGCCACCGCCGCCTCCGCCGCCATTGGCATCATCAGGGTCATCCTTCATCAGGGTCACTTGGCTCCAGGAGGACCTCCACCTCTACCATCCTCATTCAAGTGGAAGCAGATGGGCCTTTGAAGACCAGAGACTTAAGTTTGGGTCCCCATGGTTCAGCGACTTTCCTTAAGATACAAGGATGACCCCACATGGGATGTGCCCAACTCCCCCCCACCTCCCTTGAAACAGGGTTTCCTGTAGCCCAGGCTGGCTCAGTCTCTCGCTCCCTGTGGCTGAGAACTTCTGACCCTCCTGCTACCCTATCCCCCACAAGTTGGGTTTACAGGTGCATGCTAGTTAGTACTTGGGATGAAACTCAGGGATGCCTGCTAGTAAGTACCCCCCAGCTCCTCCTTGGCTTCCTGAGGGGTGCTGTGGGCTTGCTGTTGGGCATAGGGTGCCACGTTGCTGCCCAGAGCTCATACATCTGACAAACAAAAATGGGATCATATGAAAATCCCTCTGCCCAGCTCTGCCCACTTCCCCTGGGACGGCCGCAGCATGTGGGTGACTCTACACACAAACACGGCACGTGAAGGATCTAACCTGCTTTCTGTCCCAGAGTACCCTGACTTTTGCCCCAGTCATATTCCTTTTGTAATTGGCTCCAAGTTGAGGTGGGTACCCAGATGCCCAGCACAATGAGATCGTGTCTTAGGCACAGTGGCTCCTGTGTGCTCCCCAAATTCCTTCCACCGGCCTGGCTTGTCCAGTGACTTCAGAGAACTGCAGCTGCCAGACCTCGCCCCTCCAGCCACGGGGATTGGCTGTAGGATGTTTTTTGAACAAATATCTGTCTCCTTTTTGTCTGTGTTGTGCTAAGTTATTCGCAGCCTCGCAGCCTCGCAGCCTCGGCAGGCACCCGATGCAGGTTCCTGGAGGAGGAGGAGTTACCTTTTCTGACCGTCCGCACTGAGGGTTGAGACTAAACAGGTGCCTCTTGCACAGAAAATTTCCAGTAGCCCTCATTTCTTCTCTGTGACCGTGCCTCTGTTCTAGATCCATTAGGGAGCCCCTAGTTCTTTCAGTGCCCCCCAACAATGTCATCCTTTCTCCTTCTGTTGACCGCAGCCTCCGTGTCCTTTCGAGGGTCCCCCTCATTTCTTCTCAGCCTTTGCTTGTATTTGCTGAGCACATACTTAATGCCAGCCTTTCTGGCTAGCTCTCAGCTCAAGACCCAGCCCTTTGAAGACGCTGAGTGCCTGGTAGTGGAAACATGGGGGTAGCGCAGCAATTCATGTGCAGTGTGCCTGGTGAACCCCCCGACCTTTGCCCAAAGCCTCTCAGCTGAAATAAGCTAGCCTGACTCCGTGTCTTTGGTGAGTTCTAGTGTTCTACAGTCCCTGTCTGCAGCTGGGCTCTTCTCAAAACCTAGCCGTACCAAAGGCATGCTTTGGGCTTGCTTGCTTCCTCCCTCCCTCCTTCCCTCCCTCCCTCTCTCTTTTTCCTTCCTTCCTTCCTTCCTTCCAAGACCTGCTTTAATGGCCGCTTTCCTCATTTCCTGGGTGGCTTGGGAGAAGTGGTTGAGATCACTGTGTGATAGTCACATAAAAATGTTGTGAATGTCAGAAAAGATTCCCTTCTTTTTTCCCTTTAGCGATGATGCACAGGAACAAGACGGTGCCTCAGTGTGTGAAGGTGTTTGCAGCCCAGCCTGATGGCCTGCGCGCAGTCCCTTGACCACATGTTGGAAGGAGAGAGCTGATTCCTACACGTTGTCCTCGGATCTCCACACATGTTCCACGACACTCGTGTGCCCATCTGCGTACAAACATAGACACACACACACACACACACACACACACACACACACACACACACGTGTGCACGCGCGCACACACACACATACACACACACACAGAATAGATGGACAATACATTAAAGAGAAATGAAGAGGAGATTAATTTTCTTCTACAAACAGGAAAGTTTAAAAGATAATTTTAGATAATCCTGAGTCGCCTCAACCTCATCTTGCCACACCCACTATACACATAAAGCGAGTTGTTGACCGCAGCAGCCATTACACATTCTTCTTGGCGCAAACAAGTAAGTGGCTTTCCCTGTGGTAAGAGATTGAGGACAGAGAAAGAATGGTTTACCCACCTAGGTATGAAAACACAGTCCATAGGAGAAAGCTCCACCACTTCAGCGCATCGCCCTTGGAGTCAGAGGCATTGCCTCGCTGATCTGGGAGGGGTCCGGGATTACATGGGAGAGCGGTAGTGGCTCTTGATCCCCGCTGATGGATTTCCAATTGAAATTAAGTCTAACAAGGCTCCCTGAGTCAGAAAATGCCATCAAGCCCTGCTCCTAGTAACAACTTGAGAGCAGCTGGCTGGATTCACTCCATTGGCTACAGAGGGTGGAGGCCCAGGGTAGGGGCAGCTGCTGCCCAAGGTCGGGAACATTCCGGGATGTGGGGATGAGAGGCTAGCCTCCTCCTTTGCTGAGCTAGCCCTGCCTCCTGCCTGCCTCAAGTCTGTTCTTCGTCAAACTCTTCCTGAGTGCCTTGTAACTCTGGCAGGGATTTTCCCCAGGCATCTAGTTGAGGCTCACCCTTGAAAACAACCCTGTTTCTTCGGAATCAGGGTTTGGTAAGAAAGGAAACGTTTTTATGTCACATGGCTATCCATGTCTTTTGAGGCAGGGCTGAGACTGCAGGTGTGTACCATCACAGACAGCTTGGGGTAGTGTTAGGGCTGAACCCAGGACTTTGTGCATGCTGGGCAAGTATCCTATTAACCGACCCACAGCCTCAGCCCTGGGTTTTGCATCGTTTTCACTTCCTTCTCTTGCTCAATCATGTATCTTCTCATCTCCCCTGGCCTCACGGCCCCCCCCCCCCGTGTTTAATATGTGTAATATGTGTATGCGCCACCCCTAAACTTAAAATAGAACAGAGGCCTACCTCCTTTGGTTTGTTTTATTTGTGTGTGTGTGTGTTTTCAAGATAGGGCTTCTTTGTGTAGCCTTGGCTGTCCTGGACTCCCTTTGTAGACCAGGCTGGCCTCCACAACTCACAGTGATCCACCTGCCTCCACCTCCCTAGTGCTGGGATTAAATGCGTGCGCCACCACACCTGCCTCCTCTTTGGTTTCTTGAGGGCTGTTATTTTATTCTTGGGCATGTTCCCAGCTTGGATGGCCAGTAAGTTCTTTTCACGGTTAAAAACTATTTCAGCTCAGCCCTGTGTCTCCCTCATGTCCTTATGGAAGCCATGTTCCTGAGGACTTGGAGCCTGACGTTTTAAGAGCGTGGCTTTCTCTGTCGCTGGCCGGTTCTTTCATGTCCAGGCTGCTGAGTGAGGAGACTCATGCTTGCCTGACACCTGCAGAGCTGGCCTCATGACTCAGTATGAACTGGTGGAGCTCAAAGGCGCAACAGAAACCCATTTGTAATGTCGTTTCTTCCCCCCCCCCCCCCATCCTTAAGAGGATGAGCAACATCAGTGGGGATTAGGAGGCGGCTCTTACCTTGGAGAGGCTCATCTTTAAAAAAATACAAAACAAAAAACATGTCCTCCGCATTAAAATGGGCTTGGATTTTAGTCCTTTTATATGCCGGTGCCATCTTCCTACAGCTTCTTCCTTCACCATAATATTTTTGTGTGATAAGACAGACACAGTGTGAAACATACCGTGTTAACCGGTGTTTGGGTGTGCATTTCAGCGACACCGGGTGCACTCACAGTGCTCTCCACGATGCTCTCATCTTCCTAAGCTGAGAGTCTGTACTTACTAACCGCCAGCTCCCAGCTCCCCCTTGCTGCCGTCCTTGGTCTCCTTCCTTTACTATCCCACTCAGCTCCTTAGCATCGTCCTGACCACTCCCAGAATCCTCTCCGCTGGCCTCTGTAGGCTCATTCTGACCGGCTTCTGTCACTTCTTGGCTTGGAGTGCCCCTCCAGGAGGCATTTCTGAGTCCTACCCCTCAAGTAGGTTATCTCTTCTTATCTGGTCCTCAGCTGTGGCCCTCCCCACATTCCCCTGGGTCCAGTTGGTTCTCACTTTAACATCCCTGCTTTAAGATACCGCCCCGCCTCTCGGGTGTCCTCAAATGCCCCAACCTAACGTGACCTCGCTGCCTCTTAGCATACCCGTTGGCGTTCAGCTGGGTTGCTGTCAGGCAGCTCTTGTTTTGTCTTATTCCCTTCTCAGGTGAGCAGCATCCTTCGTTCACTGTTCTCTCTCCCTAGATCCTTACTGCTTAGACTGTGGTCCACGCTCTGGCAACATTTAGCACCGCTTGTCAGAGGAGTGCAGAGGCTGAGGCTCCACCCCTGACTTACTGAGCAGTAAACTTCATTTTAACAAGACCCCCAGATTATAGCATGCACGTCAAAGCCCAAGAAGCAGTGACACGAGAGGGTAATAAGTAATTTGTTTCGCAGGTGCTTATAAGTAAAAAAAATGAACACCTCTAGATTCGAACGGCACGGCCGTTGTTTGAGGAGGAGAAGAGGAGCATCGCGTGTGCTTTGGACTCATGGCGTTCTGAGAGAGAACTGCCTAGAAAGCTGAAACTTGACTCTGGGAAGCTGGGAAGGCCCAGGGATCTGCATTCTCAATAGCAAGGCACCAGGCTGTGTGAGGAGAAGGCTCCCCCAACTGCCTGTGCTCCTACTGAAGCGAACCGGAGGTGCAGCTCCCTAAAATTCACGTGAAGGTTCCCAGAGTTAAGGCACTTGTCTCAAAGCCGACCCATCCATCCAGCAGGGCTTCCAGCTCCCAGAATAACTGGCTGGGTTTTTGTCTCCATGGCTGTTGCTGATTCATCCTTTGTAGGAGGGCTGACTGTAGCTGGGAAAGGCTGAGGAGACAGCGTAGTTTTCTCCTCCTCCTCCTCCTCTTTCTTCTTCTTCACTCCACTGGAAGGGAGTGAGGAGAGGCACAGAGAGTGGAGACAGGGTGTGGGAGTCAAACCTGTTCCTCGCATAGCAATCATCTTGTCTCACTCCAAGAAGTTGAGTCCTCAGCTGGGAAAACCTGGAGCCAGTCTGAGTCTGCCTGGCTCACAGCCAGCCTTCCCTTTTTTTTTTTTTTCCTTTCTTTCTCTTTCTGAGGATCCACAGGAGTGAGGACATTTTCCCTTTATTCTCAGGTATCAGAGAGCTGTGTCCCCTTGAGGCAGAGGTCAGTGGTTGGAGTTTGAATTTTCAGGCGCTTGCTCTGCCCTCCTCTGTCATCTTCAGAAGAGTGTGCCAGGATCCAAGGACTGCCTGTTTTAGGCTTTGTTTTTTTTCCAACATGGAGGGGTTAGCCAGTAACTGAAGAGCAAGGGAGTTTGGGGCCGCCTGGAGAAGGTTGCTGATCTGTTGTGTGGGAAAATAATACACACAGAATGCCTCTTTGCCTAGAGTCACGAGAAAAGACTACCCTGAGTCTTTGCTTTGTTTCTCTGGCCCCTGGGTTTCGGCATGCGGCTCTGTTGGCGGAGTGGCGCGTTTCTTGCTCTAATAGTTTCCTAGAGTAGAGGCCCAAGATACCTCTGTCTGAGCAAAAGATCCCACATACATCCCTTGTCATGTCCAGAGTTATTGCCCTCAGGAGCGACCCTTTGAATTTTACCACATGCTGTTGCCTGGTCCTGGCTGTCATATCTAGGGATGGCATGGGATTGCTTACATCATACATCACCAGATGCCTCACTGTCGTGTCACACCAGCACCCGACTCTGCAACTGCTGCTGGAGCACCCCTGTGCCCGCAACATGCTTACTTTGCCCACCTGGCTGAGGGCTGGCTCTCTGCAGGCCAGGAGAGGCACCACGTACCCCCTGTTCTGTGCCTACTTCATGTGAGTGCAGGGAGAGGCTGATGAGGCAGGATTGTGAAGGAATCCTACGCGTCAGGTTCAGAAAGGATGAGAAGTTAACTCATTTGCATGCAGTTCCTTGGTGAGAGAAAGAGTGCGCATTTTTTCTGAACTCACTTTTTGGTCTCACTGGGTTGCTTCAGTTGAGCAAAACTGGTTGTGAGGCTGTGGCTTTGGACCCATATTCTTTCTTAGGCTTTTTTTTTCCTAAGGGCGTCCCAATTTGGGGCACTTGGAGATTGGGGTATATATTGGTGATAGCTGGTATATATATAAAAAAAACCCACAAAATTTTAGTGAGTAGAAGCTATCACAAGAATCTATAATGAGCACGTGTGTTATTTCTTTTCCAACAGGCTGCATAATTTTTATGACCAATTATTCCATTTGTAATGACGCTGAGATAACAGAGATCCCATCTCATGCTCCATGGCACACGCCAGACACTCATGGGAGCTCAGGGTTACCATCCCTTCCTCAAGAGTCGGGCAGCTAGAGTGTTTCCACCCAGCCCAGTGCTAGCAAGGAAGGGGGGAGGCCGGGGGAGGGAGGGAAGGGAGAGAGAGAGAAGGGGGGCGGGTGAACCTTTTGTGACTAGCGAAGGGGAGAATGTACTAGAAGGGAAGGGGGCGTGGAGTATCCTGGGCTTCAGAGTGAAGGAGAAATTGGGGATAAGTCAGAAGATCAGTCTTTGGGTACAAGAGTTTTGTGGTCCAGCATTGGTTCCCAGTGGGCTTTATCTACACTTAGCGAGTGCACAGGTGTCTTCGGCCATGAGTCTGGTGCCACCCCAAGCTGCAAGGAGCCAGTTTTTTTTTTCACAAAGGATTTGGGGGCTCAATTGGAAAAGTTTGGCTTTGGGAGGTTTGGTGGAGTCTCTCTGTGTCTCTGTCTCTGTCTCTGTCTCTGTCTCTGTCTCTGTCTCTCTCTCTCTCTCTCTCTCTCTCTCTCTGTGTGTGTGTATATATGTGTGGGTGTAGACATCAGAAGAAACCTCAGGCTCGTTGCTCAGGTACATCTTTTGAGCTAGGGTCACTGGCCTGGAGCGTAAGGTTAGACAGCTAGCCAATGAGATTCCAGAATCTATTATCCCCGCCTCCCCAGCCCTTGTACTACAAACACACACCCATACCTCTTGTATTAAAAACACACTATCACATCTGATTTTTTTCCCCTTTAAATGTAAGTTCCAGGGGCTGCACTTACAGTGAACACATTGCTGGTTGATCTGTCTCCCCGTTTCTTCCTCTTCTTCCCCCACACTTGTGTCAGAGAGTGCTGTTGGCTGCCCAGGCAAACCTGGTAGTTATCTCCTCAGTCCCAAAGCAGGCAGGTTAAGGACTGGCACCCAGCTGCTGCCACTGATTGGCCTAGCCCCACTTCCATGACTTTCTCCAAGCCCTTTCCCAACAACTTGCTCTTTTACCACTTTCCGTCTGGTTTTTCTTGTCTACTAATTGTTAAGCATGAGGTATTTGAAGTCAGGCAGGCCTCAGTTTGAATCCCACTTAGTATTATATTACTTGGACTCTTTGATGTTCTTTTCCCATCTGTAAAATGGGGATCATAAAGCCCTACCTCTCGAACTAGTTGTGTTAAACAGGAGGATGTGTAGGTGAGGGTTTGGCCCAAAGCAAGCGCCTCACAAAAGGCAGTCACCAGTTTTACTTTGAATTCCCTCTCTCTGCTCCCTGTCCACTTTTCATCAGACTGCACGGAATCAGACAGCAAGGAGTGATGTCCAAACAGATGGACATGGAAGGTTAACGCTAGGGAAAGTGGGAAGGCAAGAGGGACGGATGCCGTGGATGGAGACAATCACAGGTGCGGTTCCGGTCAGAGGAACAATAAAGAACAAGTGGTAGAGGCGCCGTGCGTGGAGGCGAAGGAATGAGAAGACCTAAAGTCATCCGGAAAGGCAGAGACAGGACTGAAGGCCAGACAAAGCCCAGCAGAGGAGAGAGCTTTCGTCTCTGGAACTTGGCGCTGGTACCCTTCTGCCTTCCTCTGGCCCTGCCGCCATGAGTTCTAAGGCCCCACCCCACTCATCTTGAATGGCCGTCCATCCCAGTGCTAACCAACTATGGAAGACACATCTCTGCGGGGTGCGGGGGGGAGAGCCACCCCTGTACTAGACAGCCGGCCCCCTTCTCTTCAACTCGCCTCGTCCACAATACCTTAGTTACCAGAGACCACAGAAATTTTCATTTCACATGAAACTGTTCGGAGCGCAGAAGCATCATGGTGTCAGCCAGTCAGTGCAATAACCAGGTGTAGTTTTACAGTCACTCCCCCCCCCCCAACCCCGCAGCCCGCCGACTGTAACTGCACTTTCATATATCTCTGGCTGAGACAGGCAATTTTCTTTCAAAGATTGTTTTTTCTGGAGCCCGTGATTTCTGCTCTCGCCTCCAACCTCTGGGATATTAAAACGGGGGTCAGTGGCTCTTGGCAGGCCGACCGATTTGTGGTCACTCCCCACTTCACCCTCCTGTCTCTGTGTCTCCAATCTTGGCCATCCTTCTGCCTCTGCACCACACCTGGTCGGGCTGGAAGAAAACAGCTTTTGTGTTGAAGCTCTTGAGACAGAGGCCATGACCCCCTGGGAGGGAAGAGACAGGTGTCTAACTTTAAATGTGGAGGGTGGAGGAGAAACAGGGACGTAGGACAGGATTCAGCCCACCCACACCCCATTCTGAAGAAGTGGATGGATGGAACTGAGGTTTAACCTCAGGTGTTTTTTTTTTTCTCTGCTAGGATCTGAGAAGGTGACTGGCATCATTGGTTTTTCGGGAACTTGTGGAGAATTGGAGGAATTGCTGTGTAGTGGAGGTTGGGGGCTGGGTTAAGGAGGGGGGCAGGCGTCACACAGGAGAGGGTGGAAGGATCGAGCCCTGCTTCCCTGATGAGAGGATGGTGGGGCTGCGCTCTCCATGGTTCTGTGTGTTTTCTGGGCTTCCAAATCTCTCTCCCTAGCTCAACCAAGTAGGAAACTTCCTTCCTTGGGCGAGGCATCCACATGTGCCTTTGGGGTTGTCCATTTGGGATCGTTCTATTTCCTGGCCCATGGCTTGATCAAAATCCTTCCTGGGGGGGGGGGAACCATGTTATAGCACCCTCCCCCCTCCTCACCCATACCATCTCTTGTTTTTATTAAATAAAAGTAAGTGGAGCTATAAGATGTGACTGGCCTGGATCCCGGCTTCATAAAACAAAACTAACACCCTCTCTATCAAAGGGCTGAGGCATCCAGAGAAGATTTCTTAGGCCGTTTTGCTGTCACGTAAATGGGAATCAATATTCAATAAGCTCTTGATGCACTACACAGCGGTTCACTTAATACCGGCTTCCAGTACAGTAAGTGGCGTTGATATAGGGAGGGCTTGTTTGTAAAATAACACTGCAGCTCTCACCTCCTGGATATTGGATCTGGCCTCCCTTAGGCAAGAAGATTCAAGGCTCTGAGGAAGCAAAGAGTCATCTTAAACCCATCCCACCACCTCAGCACGTCTAGCTTGGAAAAAGCTAGAAGGGGGTTCGTTCGATGCTTTTATTAAATCCGAGTGGCCTAGAGGTCGTTAGGCACACATTCCTGCTGGGAAGTTTCCCACTATGCCCTGCCCGACTGCCTCCTCCTTCAATAAATTAGTCAAATTGAAAACCAATTGAAGGATAGAATTTATTCTGCCATTAACATTATGAGAACAGGCCCTCCTCTCCCCCTGAAAGCCTGGGGTGGTTAGAAATAGTATCCCCCATTCCCTTCTCTCTCTGCTCTGCATTTGCTGCTGCAGGAAAAGACTGCAGCTGCCTGGCCCCCTGGTGGAGGGACAGCAGTTCTGAGCTTCTCTGTGCAGAGTGACTGGGAGGGTTTGGTAATAAATGGAATAGTTAAATGTGGTCACTGATTTATTTTCCGTTTGGCGATATCTTTGCTCGGAATGTGCAACCTCGCACGCACTTCCCCTGTATAAACTCCAAGTAAGCACACGCTAAGAAGATGCCAGCAGATGTTTTGATGCCTAAACGTGACAGGAAGATATTTTACAAAGCCTTGTATGATCCGTTTCAGAGCCAAATAAATTTCTAGAAAATTTATGTAACACGCTTGCACTGTCTATGTTGCTGATTCCCCCCCTGCAACCCTCCCCCCCTCCCCCGTTCCCAATGTCCACAGAGAATTTGGGAATTAACAATTTGGGGTGAGTGTGTGTGTTGGGGGGAGGGAACATTTATTCTGTGTTATAGTTATTCTTATTTCTTACCCCAGTTAGGGTGAGGATGCTGGGGTGGGACTGTGTGCACCCCTGTGTGGGAATGTGCTGGAGGAAGTCGGGTCCCCGGTCGGTAGTGATCTTGTAAGTGCCCCTACCCGAGAGAGGCTTTGACCTAAGTCTGCGGGAGCCACGTTAGACAGGATCTCTGCAATCTCTGCAGAGGGTCACTTCAGTCCGTGCTGTTACAGACAGACCTACTGCTTGGGCCTAAGTCACGAGCTAAAGCAGTTGCAGTGTTTCGGTGTTTTTTTTTTTTTTTTTTTTTTTTTTTGCTGTTTTGGTAGTGAGGAGAGGCCTCCAGAGACGCTGCGCATGGATGCGGGCTTCTGAAGGAGGGACTGGAATCACTTCAGTGTTCCTCTTCCTGGGATTCCTCATCTAACCCAGTCTGATGGCTTGAGGGGGGCCAACAGTGAGGGTGCCTGGGAGTGCTGAGCTCGGCAGAGGCTGAAGGCGCCGGTGAACTGACCTGGAGACTTTCACATTCATTTTCTGAATTTCTAAGTTAAGGAGAGATAAGAGGAAAAGAGACACGTGGAGGTGCCCAGGTGACATTCAGGGAAGGGATGAGTTTACCACAACCAGCACGTGCACTGACTCTGTATGTGTGTGTGTGTGTGCACGTGTGTGTGCATTCTGCCATCCTCTCAGGCCTTGTTTTAGGCTGATCGGTGACAATGTACAAGGGCCAGGTGTGACTCAGCCATCTTCCATGTCATCAGTTTCCAGGTAGACCTTGCTTGTCTAGCCTGGAGTTCTTCCTTCCTCCTCCCTTGCCTGTCTGCCTCTGCTCCAGCACAGAGGGGAAGGGAGATGGCTCAGTGCTTAAGAGCACTTGCTAATCTTCCGGAGAACCTGGGTTTGTTCCCAGAGCTTACATCAAGTGGCTTACAGCCTCCTGTAAATCCAGTTCCAGGCTAGCCAATGCTCTGTGGCCTCTTAAGGCACCCACACTCATGTGGTGCACTTAAGCTTACACAAGCACATGCCTACACATAGATTTAAAAAAAGAAAAAAAGAACAGATGACTTTTAAATAAACAAATGCAGAGAAGGCGCTTTTCTTAGGTTAGATATGAGCCCCTGTCTTTCCTGCCAACACTTCCAAGTTATGATCTGAGTTGGTAAGCTTTGGTGCAGAGATGGAAGCCAGGCCCAGAAGTTGGAGTGCGGCAAAGATTCCAGAAGTCGGAACCCTGAGAATACAGGGAGCCCTCTGATGGCTTTCTTAGGCAAAGGGGTCACTGGAGACTTGAAGGTTTCCCCCATTCACCAGGCAGCGAATGGATGCATGGCCAGGGTTGTCTCGGTGACCCCTGCTGTGCCACATTTGAGCCTCCGAGTCTGTTTTATGTAGGAGGGACCTGCTGTCTTGGAGGAGTAGCATCACCACCTAGGGTCTTGCTGATGACCAGCCCCTCTTGCCTCTGGTTAAACACCCATTCAATCATTTGGTACTGCTGGCAGCTCATTTCTTGCCACAACTTGTGTTCTGGCATCAGTGTTTCCCCCCCACGCAACAGCTGATGACATTTCTTGGCCTCCCCCATCCATTCAGCAACGCCTCTCCCCCCCGTAACCCGCCCCCTCTGCCCGCTGTCCCAGCCTGTAACCCTGACCTCATTTCCTCCTACATTTCACTGTTCTGAGACCTCTTGCCCCAACCTGTGCTGGGGCTCTTTCTTTGGAGCCCCTCGATCCCTCCCTCGGCAGAGCCTGCTCCTTGCGATGCGGATCGCCGCTGGGACGTTTGTGCCTTCCTCGAGACTTTCAGGGGCTAGAGGACTCCTACCCTTGAGGTTGCCCCGGCTCTCAGTGAGGCGGGATTTCAAGCCTGGGTTGTGTGTTGTTTGTCTGCCTCAGACTTTGCAGCCCCTGAGGCAATGGCTCTGCCTTTGCAGGCTCAGGCTCAGGAAAGCCTTGGCAGCCAACAAATAACAAATAACACTCTGGTAGCACCACCTGCAACTTGCTAATGAGAGCCTTTCCCCCTGCCTCCCCCTCTCTTGGAGGGTAGGGGGTGGGGTCCCCCCCCATTTCTAGGCAAATGGCTCTCTTCTGATTTTCTGTCTAGAACTATTGACATGGGGTGTGGTGGGGTGAGCAGGAGGTCCTTTGCAGAGACCCAGCTGTGGTCTTGACGAACCAAGTGAGTTTCTACTGCGCCCTTTTCTTTAGAGCTCTGGGGAGAGGGGTGCGTTTGGGAGCAGGACCCTGGGTCTGAGACTCTGGGTTCCCTGGGCTTTGCCTTCCAGGAGGTAGTGAGGAACTCTCTTCTGAACTCTTTCTTCACGAGATGGATCTTGTCATCAGCCCGTTCTCAAAATCGGATACTCAAGTAGCCCGCCTCCAAACACGTAGGTTATCCTACAGGGCGACTCATCTGGCTTCTTCGGCGTCTAGTGAGTTCAGGCTAAGACACAGAGTGCAGTTCTCTCGGAGGTGGTTGCATTTGAAACGCAGCACTCGACATTGGGCAGTGATTTGTCTTTACATCCTCCAAAAAGGATTAGAACAGAATGGGTGTGACGCCAGGCCCCCTTACGTATGCTCAAGTCACCGCCCAAGCTCAGCGCCCTGAAGTGTGTGTCTTCTGCTGAAAGGCACGCGTGCCAGCAGGCAGACTGTTCTGCTTTTGTTGCCAGAGTGGCGGTAGCAAAGGGGCAAGCAGAGACTGAGCTTCTCCGAAACTGTCTGGCGCTCCGTCCAAATGGTCTATGGGTTTAGCTCTCTTTCTGATGGCGGGCTTCACCGTCTGTACCGGAAAGAGTTGTTCAGAAATGATTTTGGGTTCACGCTGGTGTTGGAACTGTCTAGAAAGGGCTGCTTTCCTACAGGGATGCTCTTAGGTCTCCATTGTGGTCCTGGGAAGGCTCTGAGATGGGGTGTGAAAGTCAGGAGGCATATGAATAGAAGCCACATTCCGATCTACCCACTGTATGGAAAGCAGAAGGCAAACCCTTGTCCTTCCCAGAGCGAACCCAGGCTTCCCCTGTCTACAGATAGAGTGATTTTTTTTTGCTGCCGGAAAACTGCTTTCCCCGCAGTGTTATTCCTTGAGACTGGCGTTTCCTAGAACCACCTTCCCCCCAAAACCCAGACTTGAATCACATGGTGTATTTCTCAGCCACGGCTCATCCCTTTAAGAGGAGATGTTTTCCTTATGTCTGTTCCTGTCTTCCAGAATCACGCTGCCTATGCCCACTTGCCCATGTCTCCTGCCAGTTCTTGGTCTGTAAACAGTCCTGTCTGGCGTTTGGGGGAAAATGAGCTTCGTGTTGGATTAATTCTACATGACCCTGCTTGTAGACGGTACAGGGAGGAGTTTGCCTCCTTTCTATTCCCCTGGAGCCCAGACCCAGGCCTGGGCCAAGGAGGCTCATTTTCCCACGTGTAGGAAGCGTATGCCCCCCCACCCCTGCAACACTTGGCTCCTCGGGTTCTCTGAGTCACCCTCCGACCTTGACCGTCTGTAGGAAGGGCCTAGACCCGTTGGGCCAACCTCATCCAAGAGGGCTTAATAAGCATCTGGCGACTGAGAGTGCTCTGAGATCTTTCAGATGAAAAGGGCCTGTCAGTGGTTCTGGGGTTATTACTGTCAGGGTAGTGGCGGCAGCAATTACTCTGCATGATCAGGGCACCCGGCACCCTCTGTACCCCAAGGGAGCTCCTGGTTCCTGCAGGAACGGTCAGCTGCCTTGCTCTGCCTGCCTTGAGTTCTGATGTGGCACCAGCAAGGCTCCTTTCACTCATGGCCACCCTGCCTCCCCAGGCAGCTCTGCAGGGGGTCTGTGTGGTGTCGAATGCTTATGAAGCAGGGCCAAGTGGTACCAAAGGGTATGGAATGGCAGAGCCCAGAGGGGTGTAAGCAGCCACCTCATTAGACATAGGAAGAAAAAGAGGGGACCAGCTCAGCCAGAGTTGCTCAGGGGTAAGCTAACTCTGTGGTGGAGTTAGGACACGTGTCACACCAGGGGGCAGTTTTTAAACAAAGAGGTGTTTTTTGGTTTGTTTGGTTTGGTTTTGAGACAGGGTCTTACTACATATCCCTGAATGGCTTGAAATTTGCTAATGTAGACCAGGCTGACCTTGAACTCACAGAAATCGGCCTGCCTCTGCCTCCTGAGTGTGTGCCACCATGGCCAGTCACCAAGCAGGATTTTAGATGACATATTTTTTTTTACCTTGGTCTTTGGGTAGCTACAGTGGAGCATGCAGTGGCAGAAGAGTTGGCTGGAGTTTGACCTTGGGAACACGTGTTTTTCAGTCCACGAACACAATCATGTTCCACTTTACTGCCCCAGCAGTGGAGTTTACATCCTGGGCTTCAGGACGGACGGTGCTGTATCGAGGGGTAGCAGTATGGACACTCTGCTCTTTGCTCAGACTTTGGTCAGGCAGGATGTCACAAGCAGAGAGGACCAGGGCCTTGGGTTCCGTCTTGTCCTCACACATTTGTGCTGGGAATCAGGCCTGTATCATTTCCACAAATCCAATCATTTCCCTAAAAGGTTTCCCTTGAGAAGTCAGTTGGTTTTTTTCCCCTCCAGGGAAGTTATTTTAATTTCTTGAGGGAATCTGAGGTGAGATGCTACAAGATTCACTCACTCTGGCTTTTACGCGCACACCTCAAACACATCAGTTGCCCTCTTTCCCCAGCTTCCAATGCCGCGAGGGAGGACAGCACTGTGTTCGTCATCCGTACCCACACTGGGCCAGTCATCTCCCCGGGCTTTGGGGAATTGGCTGATATCTCTGCACTGTTTTCTGCCTGCAATTAACTATTGCTTAAAAAACCTGGTTCGTCCTGTTTGCTACCATTATGAGATGCCTAGAAAGGTGTTCTTAAAAGTCATATATGGCTTTGAAGAGGGGCTATAAATGAGAAAGCTGAGGGTCTAGAGAGATGACTGGGTGGGCAAGGTGCATCCTGTGCAAGCTTGAGAACCCAAATTCAGTTCTTAGGACCCACATAAATTCAGGGCAGGTATGATGGCTTGCCTGTAACCCTAGCTTTTGGGGGGGGGGGGCGGAGACAGGATCTCTAGGGCAAGTGGCTAGCTCCACTATACAAACTGGTGAGTTCTGGCTTCACTGTGAAAGACTGCCTCAGTATATAATGCTGAGAGCAATAGATGATTCTTGGCATCAACCTATCCACCCATGCATGCATGCAAATGCCAGGGAAAGAAAGAAGAAGAAAGTTATGATTGGGACAGAGAAAAGGAGGCTCAGAAATGGAGAACCAAGGGACTGGAGAGTGAGAGCGAGCTCAGCAGTTAGGAGTGGCTGTTACCCTTATAGCAGACCTGAGTTCAGTTCCTGGTTCCCACACCTGGTGGCTCACAACCGCCTGAAGCTCCAGCACCGTGGGGTCTGACTCCCTCCTCTGTCGTCCTCCAGGGGCAACTTATGTGCACATACTTCCCCCCCACTACACATAACTTAAAATAAAACGCATGTTTTTTAAAAGGAAAAAGATGGGAAATGAGAAGAAGCACTGCAAGCTCCAGACCATGGCGCCGCCTGCCTGTCCAAGGCAGCTGGAGTCACGGAGCAGAAACAGCCGGCGTGCTGAGCAAGCGCTGAGACTGTCCTCAGTGGGATAAGGCTCCTGAGAAAGATTCGGATCCTACCATCCTGGACTCTGTGCACAGGAGGAGTGAAAGTTCCAGAGGGAGCCAGGGTAGGGAGAGGGCACTGGTTACCACAGTCCCTTGCTACGGTCCCCCCTCCCCTCCATTCCCCTCCCGCTGCGCACCGTGTCCTGCCTTCTCTTACCTGTCAGGACTGTCTAATCCCGCTCTCTAAAACAGATTTGATGACTCAACAGTGACCAATTAGGCATTAACACATCTATCTCTTTCGCTATCTAGCCATCTTTATGGAGGACAGGACCTTAAATCTCAGCTCATCAGACAGGTGGAGGCTTTGCCTAAACGCTGGAAAGGGCCCTCCACGTTATTCATAATTACAATGACTTTTTACAGGGGAAGCCGTAACTCCAGTGTGAGAGGAGGCTGTGGCAGGTTCTGCGACGCAGGCGACAGGGCCAGCTGGCGGCTGTCTGCGGGCACTCTTCTGCGTTCGGCCAGCGTGCTTCGCAGGCGAAGATGAGATGGCTTCTACTCCAGGAGCCCTTGCATGGAGATTAGCTATAGACTGTATGTTCCAAAAGCAGACAGGAAGTGTCAGGATGTCAGAGGATTCAGGCTCAGTACACAGTCTGGCTGGGCTCTGAATGTCTGAGGGGGGGCGGAGGCAGTCACCAAGGGGGCATTAGCTGCAGAAGGCTTTGTGGGGGCCGAGCAGGAGAGGCCATTTGTGGACAGAGGCCATGGTCGTGGTGTAGAGATGGGGTGTGCCTGAGATGTGGGCCACCTTAGGGAAACAGATCCAACTATGGATCGTTGAGAGTTTGTTGCCTTGGTCTTTCAGATGGTTAATTGGCTAATATTCCTAATAATCACTCCTAATGACCGCCTGTGGTATACTCCTAGCTGTTGGAGGCATTCTGTGGCGCCTTACAAACCAGATCCAAGCTCCCCTTGCTGCGTTGCCCCACAGTCTTGGCCAGACACTTCGGTTCCTCCTTCCTTTGTGGTGCTTGAATGGTCTTCCAGGTTATACTCCGGGTTGTTTGCAGCGGTGAGGTTTTTTTCACTCATCCTTTCGGCCTGTGCTTCCCTTATTATATCTGAGCAATTCCCGTGGGACACTAAGAAGGAAATGCGTCCACGTGGCAATGACCCACAGCCTCTGCTCGTTGCTCAGCCCACGTGCCCCTGAACGTCCTTGTCTGGGGCCTTCCTTTGGCTGATTTCTTGGCCACTCGTGTTTTTCACCTTTCTGATGAGTCCCGCTGACACGTGTTTCAACCTGGCGGTCCCCGAACATAGGGCCTGTTGTGTGTTTTGCTCTGTTCCACATTTCTCACAGCGCAGTTGGGAGCCTAAATTCATACAGCCCGGCATGCCACGGATAAACAAGCACCTCGATCGTTTGATGCACAGAGACAGCTCATTTCCCAGAAGCGTATGAGGAGAGTTAGAATTGTCTCGTGCTTGCTCCCCTGTTCAGTCTCTTGCCTGGTCATTAGATTATGCTGTGAGTGCTTAAAAGTTCATACATCATAGAAATTGACCTCTGGTGTCCTCTTAGAAGTTTCTTCCTTTGGTCACAGTGCAGAGAAGATGAGAGACTGTGCTCTGCTGACTCTACCTTTTTGGCACAAGTGGGTGAGAAGAAGATAGGCAAGTCAGCCAGACATCACAGCGGAGCTAGGAAGCACGGACAGGGCTGTGGGAAGGGTACGGACAGGGCTGTGGGAAGGGTACGGACAGGGCTGTGGGAAGGGTACGGACAGGGCTGTGGGAAGGGTACGGACAGGGCTGTGGGAAGGGTACGGACAGGGCTGTGGGAAGGGTATGGACAGGGCTGTGGGAAGGGTACGGACAGGGCTGTGGGAAGGGCACCGGCGTGGGAGGTGGGCATCTCTCATGGCTGGGCGCCAGCGTGAGGAAGTGTAGACTCTGGAATGACCCTCCCATCTCATCACAACGTCCTCATCTCCACAGTTCCACAGGAGCAATCATTTACTAAGTGCAACTGTGTGTCAATCACGACGCCAGCTCAGACTTAGCGAGGGATAAAATTCAATCCCTGCTGTCAAAGATGTTTCACTCCGGAGTGAGGGACAGAGGAATGAACTCTTGAAGCGGCCGAGGGCCAAGGCAGGAGCGTGGGAAGGCCGACATCCCTACGAGAGCCCGCTGAACTGTTGCGGTGCCTCGAATGTGAGAGGAAGAAAGGGGGTCGTCTCTCGACTCCCTTCTTGCTCCTTTCAAATGTCTGAGTAGGTTCCACTGTGCAGTTTATTTATCATCCAGAATCTTAGCAGTTGAAGGATCCGGAATATATCAAACTTCCCGGGTCTCTGTCTGGACACCCTTCCTAGTTCAGGGAGCAATTAGTCTGAGAAAGACAGAAGTGAGAGTGTAGGAGCAGAATATATATCCTTTTAAAATAATTTAGTAACAACCTTAGGTAAGTGACCAATAATTTATAGAGTCTATTCTTTTTATAGAGATATTTCCTTGCAGCTCAACCGGCGAGCTTGCTGGGCTTAGAGGATTAATCTTTGACGTAGTAAATATGTTCAAGCTGTAATTCAGTCACGGGGATAAAGGGAACTTAGACTTGTCTTGTATAAAGGAAAATATTGAATGGATTTGTGGAGGACCCACCGCGGTGGTCCTCAGTGCCTCTTGGCATCGCGGTTCTGAACTGCAAGGCAGACAGAGCCGTTATTTTACAGACGTGAAAGGGCAGGCTCAGGACTGGGGCTAGCGTCGCTTGCTTTGGCTCACGAGCTTCCCCTGTACTCCCTTCCGCAGTCTCAGCAGCACAACAGTTCAGCAGGCTTTCGTGCTTCTGCCTGGCCCCTCATCCATATTTTAAAGTGTTCATAAGCGTTTCAGGATGGCACACCATACTGCCACGTGTGGCTAGCAAACTTCCGGGTTTTTGTTTGTTTGTTTTCACTTTTTTTTTTTAAATTTTTTTTTTTTTGAGACAAGGTCTCACCATGTAGCTGGCCTAAACTTGAAATGCAGAATTCCGGCCTTGAATTCACAGACATCCTCCTGCCTCTGCCTCCTGAGTGCTGGTGTTAGAGGGGTGTGCCTTTACTCCCAGCCTCAAACTCCAGCCTCGCTTGCAAAGCTTCTGCATCCATTTCCTCCTCACAGGTCTTTCCCGATTTCCCCTGTGGTCCATGCCTTTCGTCAGGCCTTTCATGTCCCCTCAGGCCACGTGCCCCGGTGCTTTTCTTAGGCTGTCCCCTCCATGGCTGCAGAGCTTTCCCCCTTTCCTTATGGTGATTCTGTCCTTTTCTTTCCCTCTGACCAGCTGTAGACGCCCTGTTCTAGGAGGCCTCCCCAAAACAGCAGCTGGGTTTGTGTGCTTCTTGACTCTGCTGTACCAGCTGCTTGTGCTTAGACACTAACCTGGAGTTGTGTGTGTGTGCGCGCGCATACATATCTGCGTGTGTGTGTGTGTGTGTGTGTGTGTGTGTGTGTGCGTGTGTGTGTGTGTGTAAACGTTCATGTACGTGTGTGTGCAGGTGTGAACGCATATGTATGTGGAGGGTAGAAGTTGATGTTGGGTGTCTCTCGACCCTATTTTTTGAGACAAGGCCTTTTACTGAACCTCAAGCTCACTTCTGGCTCCGCGGGCTGGCCAGGAAGCCCCAGGGATCTGCCAGTCTCCACCTCGCGGTGATGCAATGACAGGTGCGTGATGCTGTGCCTGGCTTTTCCTGGGTGCTAGAGATCCAAACCCAGGCCCTCCGGCTTATGCAGCAAGCATTTCGCTGACGGAGACATTTCTTCAGGCTCTTAAAGTCGTTTTGTAGGTTTTTATATTTTATTGATTTACTCGGATTGGATTCTTTGCTGCAAGATTTGCTTATTCTTAATGAGTGTCGTGAGCACACGTGTGCGCGCGCACCCCTGAGTCTACGGACGCCGGAAGGCACTGTCAGGTCTCCTGGAACTAGAGCCGCAGATGGCTTTGAGTTGCCGTGAAGGCTGTAGAAACCAAACCTTGGTCCTCGGCAAGAACAGCAGATGTTCTTAGCCTCTGGGCCGCCTCTGCAGCCCGCGGTTGGGGGCCTCTCAAGAGGGCAAAGCTTCACAGAGGCTCTCAGCTCATGTACCTTTCCAGAGGTGGTCCTGCCGTCGCACAGTCTGAGAAAGTTAAAGTTGCCTGCACATTGGAGAAAAGAAAAGTCAAGTCAGGTGCGGTGGTACACGCCTACAATCCCAACACACTGGAGACAAGGCAGGAAGATCAGGAGTTCAAGGCCACCCTATGCGTCACAGCAAGTTTGAGACCAGCCTGAGCTGCACGAGACCCACCTCAGGAAACAAGACAGTGTAGCTCAGAGCAAGCAGCAGTGGTTTCCTTGCGTGGAGGCAGCAGGGCCGTGAAATGGCTTCTATGGTCTTTCCAGACCTCGGATATGTAACCCTGGGAACCAGCCATGGCCTTCACCTGGTGCTAACGCCGTGTCCCGTGTTGAATAAGAAGACATCTCACGGGCTGTAGGTGGCGGATTGGCATGTCCATTGCCTGGTATGAAGTTTTCAAACGGCTTGGTGGCGGGCGCCTCATGTATAGACTACATTGTTAGGCAGAGCACCTGGCTGCCCGGTGGATGACACTGCTTGCTGCCCAGAGGTCTCTACCTCAGGCAAGGGAGGGCCTGAGAGCCATCTTGACCCAAGTTCAAATTCTCCAGAACAAACAAGCTGATCTCTTGCTCCGAGCAGCAGTCACAGAGGCTCCAGTGTGTTTATTGACTCTTGTGTGTCCCTGCCCGGGAGAACAAACAAACAACTCAGCTTGACTCACCAGCCTTACCCAGTCCATGCCTGCCTTTGCTAGAAAAAAAAATCTCTCAGACCCTATGGAAAAAAAAAGAAAAGCCGAAGGCTGTGGGTCTCCGTCCATATATTCCCACTCCTTCCCAAGGACGCTAACCCTGCATCCGGTAGGGGTGGGAGGGGAAGGCAGAGACCAGCGGTGGCGTCCAGTCGCTTGGCTTGGGCTCTGCGTGTTGCTTGAGGCAAATCAGCTTGCTTCACTGATTTGTTCATTCAACAGGTTCTTATTGAATGCCTACTGTATGTGAGGCCTTCCTCTCTCCCTCCTGACGAGGCTTGCTGGCTCTTGCCACACAGAATGCTGATGCCGCCTCCTTCCAACCAAAGGCTTGGAGCCCCGCTCGCCTGGGACCCTTGCTGTGGTACTGCTTTCTCTTCCCCTTGGTGCCCCAGAGAGGACTTTCTTTCTGGAATGTAACCATCCCTCTCCATGAGGCACTGTTAGGTTGCTCTTACTTCTTGGGATACCCCCGTTCTTGCTTTCCCCCCAGCCTTGCTTCACACATCCCCTGCATCCTCTTGGAGCTCGCCTCCTTCTCTTCCCTTTCCATCCCGTTCCCTCCCGTGGTTGACTTCCGTGGACGGTGGGACCCTCGTGTTTCGTGCGCACGGGAGCTTACTGAAAGCATATTGCTCACAGAAAGGCTTGTGTAGCAAACAACAGACAAGACGAAATTAGGATCATATCGTGCAGGACTTCTTAGAGGCTTTAGCACATCAGTAAACATTCTGAAATCCCAAGAAGGGAGCCACCGCGTGTAATGTCTAAATTATCAGGCCATGGAGCCCTCATTAAATCTGCTTAGGCCTTCGGGTGTGGTGATGCACGCCTCTAATCCCAGCACTCAGAAGGCAGTGATAGGTGGATCTCTGTGAATTCCAGGCCAGCCTGGTCTACAGAGCAAGTACCATGACAGCCAGAGGTACCTAGAGAGACCCAGTCTCAAGGCAAACAGGTAGTGTTACGTTAGTGTTCCACAAGATTCCACGTGTGGAATGCCGCTGTAGTGGGACGAATTAAAAGACAAGGAGCCTAGAACTCTCTGCTTCTCACTTTTGTGACAAAGGAAGTCACTCTGCCTTTCCCTCAGTGGGGAACGAAGCGGTGTGAAGGAAATGATCCTTCGAGGCTCCTCCACTTACGTCCAAAGGCGTCCTCAGGTAGACCCAGCATTCTAAGCGCCAGAAATAAAACCTAAGGTTACTGGTTACCCAATAAAAGACACACAACAAGACAAAACATTTTGCCGGCATGTGGCTGAAGAGAGCTGGGTACACACGCTTTGCAGGGAGGGAAGTAAAGTGGCACTGCTCCCGGTGTAGCCGAGAGTGAAAAGACAGAGCTGGGAAGGTTCCTAGGAAGACAGAGACAAGAGGGTGTTCTCCGCTAACAGCCTGGCTGAGAGGGGGATGTCTCTGGTTTCCTGGGCCTCCTACTTGGCAGAAGATGAACGGCAGAGGATAGAGACACCTACCTGGAAAGGGTGATGACATGGGCCACACTCTGGCACTCCAGGACGCTCTGTCGGGAGCGGGGGTCAGCACACGTCTTACTCTCAGTCAGCCCCGGGGTGTTTAGACAAGATGCTCCCATCTGCTGGTTCCCTAGTGGGTGGCTTAACCCCTTTGCCTCTTCTTGCACTGGGTGTGATGGGGTAGAGTCCAGAATTCAGTTTGCGCCTCTGGGCATTGTCACTTAGGGAAGATAAGAGTGATGAGCCGGAGACTCTTATCTTTATAGCCTTTCTGGTTTGATTTATATGTTCCCATTGTGTGTGTGTGTGTGTGTGTGTGTGTGTGTGTGTGTGTGTCTACATGCACCTGTCTAGTATATGAAGAGTGTGCACTTGCACACACATAGGCCTCCTAATGTAATCTGGGTTTGCAAGGTGGATTGTGTACCTATGGAGCACTGCGTAAGGTTTGATTTTTTTATGTGTATTGTTTAAAGTGGTGTGTACACTATCTATGTGTGTGTGTGAGGGCGAGGCCGGTCTTCACCTGTGCAGTCTGTGTATGGGTGGTTTGTGTATATTCACACACCTGTATCTGTCCGGGCTACTTACGTTGCCTTGTCTTCTCGGGGTGGGGGTGGGGCACGGGTGGGATTGTTTGATTGGATCAGTAAGTATTTACTGAGAGCTCACTAAGAGTCGGGCATGCGTCTGTGTAACTGTGCGGGTCTCTCCTGTGGGGGGTCGGCAGCATCTGTGTACGTGCCACGCAGGGTTGTCAGAATACCTACATACATCCCATTTCCTCGCCTCCTTAAATGCTTAAGGCTGGTACTGCATACCAAGGTCAGCTCCTCCTAGGAACTTCTTGGATAAAGCAGGAGATAAGTAGCCATATTTGACGTACGTATGCCTTCCCAGTGCGGCTGTGCTGGGAAGGAATAAAACCCACGCATGCTGTGACCCTTGTCATTATTTGTTGCTGTAGGATCTGCTCCTGGCCACCACCCCCCACCCCCCCATGCCATCTTACTCCTGGCCCTTCGAATTCCCACGGAGCTTAGAAAAGCACCTCAGCTTCCTTGCTCTGCGCTCTCCTTCCCGGCCCCTCCCGCCCAGGAAGCAAGGGTAGGGCCGGGTCCCAGCTGATGTGGAGCCCAGGCACTTGAGAAGACTTCTCTTTTCTTTGGCCACTTCCTGCCACCACTTCCTGTCTTTTCTCTTTTTCACTCTGGTCTCCCAATCCCTCGAAAGAGAGAGAGAGAGAGAGAGAGAGAGAGAGAGAGAGAGAGAGAGAGAGAGAGAGGCAAGGTTTTCTTTTCCCCAGAGAAATCAGAGGGAGAGCAAGAGAGATCTTGCTCTAAGGGAATCCTATTTTATGGGCCTTGGGAATAATGTTAGTGCATTAAGATAGCATCTCAGCAGAATGAGGGAGGCCTCCCGCTCTTCCCCCAAAGAGCTGGGTTTTTTTTTAAATTTTTTATTTCTCCTTAAGGGGGTGGGGGATACATTAAATAAACCTGTTTTTTTTTTAAAGTGCCTTTGCATCAAGGAAATGTGTTATTATTGTAATTGTCTAATGCTAATTATACTTATTACTATAATAAGCATTTTGTTGTAACAAATGATGTAATCCTCTTTATTTCTGTCGCCGCCAGAAGTGAGTGGTGTGTCTATAAGGAGATGGGGGGACCGGGGAGTGTTTGACAGGAGGTGTCTAGGCCCAGCGCAGATAGGGGAAGGCCCGCAGCTGCCAGGTAGCGAGTACTGGAGCGTCTGACAGTCTAAACTTGCCGGTCCCTGGAGCTTTCTGCCGTAGGGCCTTTCCCGAAGGCAGCTAACTGTTCAGCAAACATTTATTTAGTACCGACTCTGCTTCACACCGTGGAGTCAACTTCAGCGAGAGAAAGTGAGGCAGAGAGGCCTGGCAGGATAGCTGAGCACAGTCTTAGGTGCCTTAGAGCAAGTGCCGTACTGAGCGGCCCTCAGGGTGCTGTGGCAACATGCACAGCAGAGGTGGCGTGTTCCGAGCCGGGTCCTCAGGGGAGACCACACAGGGATGTGCCACCCAGAGAAGGGGAGGCAGATATTCTGGGGAGATGGATTGTACTGGTGGCCTGTGGGAAAGCTGTTTTGTTGTGTTAACACTAGTATTAAAAAGGACTGAAAATAGCCCGCATCACTAGCAGGCACTGTTTGGGGAACAACGCGTTAACGCATTCCATTCTCACAGCAGCTCTACGCAGCAGTGCTGTCAGCCGCGACGAATTAACAGGTGCAGAGTGCCTAGATCAGCCAGGCTCCCGTGGAGGCTGAGGCAGGCAGCTCACAAGTTCAAGGACAGCCTGAGCCACATGGGGAGAATTTGCTAAAATTAAGAATGAAAAGAAGACTGAGGAGATAGAGCCTGCATGTGCCAGAGGACTCCGTGCCTCATCCCCAGGGCTGAGGGGAGAAGGCTGAGTACCTGATTTTAATATGAATGACTATTACTATTTTATTTATTTCAATTTTTTTTGTTATTTTGTTACTTTTTCTTAGATGACAAAAGTGGCTGGGCAGCAGGCTGACAAGATGGCTCAGCATGTGGAGCTGTTTGTCTCTGAGACTGACAGTTTGGCCCCTGTGACCCACAGGGGAGAAGGAAAGTGCTGACTCCCTAGGTTCCTGTGACCTCCACACACAGGCTTTGGCATGCTGATACACACGCGCGCACATACACACCACACACACACACACACACACACACACACACACCATAATGCACACATACACACACACATACACACAGCACACAATACACACACACCACACAATATACACACAGCACACACACAATACACACAAGACACAATGCACATAACATCTGCACCACACACAATACACACAACACACAATGCACATAACACATCTACACCACACACACAATACACACATACACACACATACACATCATAATACACACACACACCATACACAATACACATACCACACACACAAACACGCACACCCATACACACACCACACAATACACACACAACACACATACACACCACAATACACACACATCATATACAATACACACACCCCACATACACAAACACACACACATACACACCACACAATACACACATACACACCACACAATGCACACACAAACACACATAAACACACATACCACACATACACCACACACAATACACACAACACACATACAACAAACACACATATAATACACACACAACACAAACACACTCAAAATACACACACAACACACATATACACATACAAAATAAGTGTAAGAAAAAACTTAAGTTCAGTAATTTGCCCAATTCCACACAGGCAGGAAGAGACAGAACTTAGCGAGTAGCATGTACAGCAGCTCTCACTGTAACACAGAAGAGCAGAGGCAGGGAGTAGCAAGCGTCCACGGAGTCTAAAATCATCCCCAGTAGACTGTCTTAGTGGAAACACTGAACCCAGAGAGTAGAAAATGCACTTTCCTCCCCAGCACCCGCTTACTAAACTGACCAAACACTAGGTAACAAAGAAGACATCAGCATCGTGGAGAAATGCTAACATTTTCTGATCAGAGTACAATCAAACAAGGATTAAAAACAACATTTAAAGACACAAAAAGCCAAGTATGGTGGCGCACACCTTTCATCTCAGCACTTAGGAGGCAGAGGCAGACAGATGTCTGTGAGTTCGAGGCCAGCCTGGTTTTCAGAGTGAGTTCCAGGACAGGCAGACTATACAGAGAGACCCTGTCTCACCAAAACAAAACAAAACAAACAGAAAAGAATGAAAACTTTGTTCTGGAGTTGACATTCTCTTAAACCTTGACAGTGGGAATACAACCCAAATTTTCATAATTTCTACAATCTAGTAGTGAAAAGATGGCTACCATCTGCCCCACGCGTGAAAATACCCCAGTAGCCTTGGCTCATTTCTGTGCTTAACACCCCATTCCTCTGGCAGCTCTGCGGGAGACACTGTCCATCCTGGTCACCTCTATGTCACTAGTGCCAGGTAGAAGTACAGATTAATAAATCCACCGTGTGAACGCCGATCACTGGTCCTGGAGTCCCGCCGTGGCCCGCTGCCCACACAACTGAAGGTTTTGTTAGCAATCCAAGGCATTACCTCGCTATCGAGGACCACGTCCCCATCCCATCATGCACATAGTGAGTGGCTGTGTCCATTCTTCTCCTCCCTTACCTCGTGAGCTCAGCCGTTTTACCACAGACGAGTCCCTCCCACACGGTAGCAATGGCTGCCACCATGCACCGCGCGCCTACCTCAGTCGTCTCCCTGTTCTCAGCACTTCACACATGGTGCCTCAAGGTCTATGAAGAGATTCCACTGTCACCCTCACTTTACAGGTCAGGAAACTGAGCTATGAAGAAGCCAAGACCTTGCCCATGGTCACACAATTGTTAAACAGAGCCTTAAGCTTCTCACCAGCGCTTCTGAAAGCTTCGTGAGCATGCCGGTCACCTGGAGTCTTGTTAAAGTGCACATTGCCAGCGGTCCTATCGGTCACTCTGTCCCTGTCTCTGTCTGTCTGTCTCTCCCTCTCTGTCTCTGTCTGTCTGTCTCTCTCTCTCTCTTTCTCTCTCTCTCTTTCTCTGTGTGTGTTCCTGTGCGTACACATGCGTGTGCACACGGAGGAGAATCAAACCCAGGCACTTGGTCTTGCTGGGCTAGCATGCTTTATGCCCAGCCCAGTGTTTTCAGTAAGTCCATAAGTGCTGTTGCTGCTGCTTCTTCACATGCCTGTCCATAACCATAACAACGCAGGCAGTATGGCGCCCTATCACATTTGTCACCTCTTCCCAGCAACCACTTTCTGACTTCCTTTGCCATGAACTGTGAGAGTTATTTCCTGGATCTGTTTAGAATAGTTTTGTTAACCACTGGAGTCACCCTCTTGGGGCGGGGGACGACAAAGGGCGCTTCTAATTGTCACCCTCTTGTGGGGGACGACAAAGGGCACTTCCAATTGGCTAGGTGTTTTGACATGTCTCCGTGTGAAGAACTGAGCCCAAGCAAAGAGAAGGTAGTTCTAGACTTAGAGGTCACGGGCCTTGTTCACTTGCAGGTTTTACGTCAACTGGATGATGGCCACCGATGGAGGCTCCTCTAGCCCGCTGAAGTCAGGAGTTAGATCAGACCTAGGTAGTCAGGGGACAGGCCCCCACCTCCGCACTTCTGTTACAGTCTGTCAACTAGTGTGTTTCTGAAATTCCCAAGCACAGATGCCTAGAACGCTTTTCGTCAGCACCCTCCAAAGGCTGAGTAGATGACAGCAGGCAGAAGGGCACAGGAGAGGAGAGCTTCCTGACAAGAGTAGATTAATATGTTTATGAGCAAGCGTTACAAGATCCAACCCTCTTATCACACAGCTCCTGGTCTCAGAGTGACTGCAGGAGCAACGGAGAAGATAGCAACGCCTTCCGATCCCAGTGCTTCCCCGGCTAAGAACAGCGATGATAAGACATGGTTCTCTAGATAATTCTGAAGGCAAACATACATTTTGGGAAGATTTTTAAAATGCAGAGTTGTTTCTTTTCTCTCTTTCTCTTCAGTTTTCTACTGATTTGACAAAAGTTGAGTCACAGCTCTCCAGTCTTAACCCAGATAGCTGGGAGTTAGTGACAGCGGTTTAGCTAGGAGGTGGAACCTCTGGTGTCCCTTCTCACTGGGGAGTGCCTGATTCAGTTTCAACCAGGACTACCTGGGCAGAGCAGGCACAACCCCAGGGAAGTGATAGCTCTCCAGCGAGGAAAACCTTAGGCAGCCCATTTCTTGAAGCGATGGAGGTGGTGTGTGTGTGTGAGTGTGTGTGTGTGTGTGTGTGTGTGTGTGTGTGTGTGTGCACGCTCAGGGGGGTAGGGATGGGGATGAAGTAAAAAGAGGATTTTTTGCACTTCGTCATTTCTTCCCGTCCTCGTGGCTATCCATACAACCCAGAACATCACATCACTATTTAGCCAGCACCAACCACTGAGTATATAATCTTGGGGTGTGTGTGGGGGGAGAGGGCTCTTCCTATCTCACCCCAGTAAATTTAGAGGAGGAAAAAATGGATTTTTTTTATTCTTTCAATCACCATCTTTTCCTCGCTTTGTGACCCCGGCGAACTTGACACCCATCATGTGGCTGTCCCTGAACCCTTGGCAGTCCTCACGAGTGTGCGCCACCATACCCAGCTCAACGAATGTTTTTAAAGTCATCTGTTAAAAGTAACACATTAGGCTAGTTGCTGAAGAATGGGAGAAATGGTCACTGTCTGCAAGACAAAGGGGCTGCCGTGCAAAGGAGAGGCTAGGTGATGAATTTTGATGCTGAGGAAAAATGGTCAAGATGGCAGCCCTGCAGCCGCCGCTGGGGGGACGCGCACAGCGGAGTTTGGAAGGGGCCAGCCTTCCTGATACCCTGACCTTGGACTTCCTCTCTATTCTCCAGGACTTGGAAGGAATATATTTCTGCCTAGACTGTGTCGTTTTGTTACAACAGCTCATGTAAACTAATAAGGACGTTGACTACATGAACAGAATAAAAACTGCTAACTTGGTCGGACAGTAAGTCAGGGGACGGAATATGTTCCGTGACGGAAGTACAGAAAAAGCTGGGGACTCAAAGAAGAAAGGGAAAGTTAAGTAAAGTACGTGAAGGGAATTCTTGAAGCCCTGTTAGTATTGGGTAAATACGACGTCTTAACTTCCTCAACAAAGGAAAAGAGAATAAGGTTAGGAATTAGGAGGCCTGGCCCTAGACTGACACCCGGCAAATTATAGTTCAAGCCTTTAAAAAAAAAACTTTAGAGCTAAGAATTTTTTTTTTTTTTTTTTTTTTTTTTTTTTTTGGTTTTTTTGAGACAGGGTTTCTCTGTGTAGCCTTGGCTGTCCTGGACTCGCTTTGTAGACCAGGCTGGCCTCGA